>NW_006287456.1:433171-446411 GCF_000327345.1 Myotis davidii | reverse complement strand
AGAGTGGGAAGGAACCGGGGGGCGGGCTTGGAGGAGGTGTTGGGTAGGGAACCGAGGATGTTGAAACGTGCAGAAAGAACGCTTGCTCTGAGAAATGTGTGATCGGAGGAAGGATGCTAAATCCCGGTTCCGTTGCTTTGGGTACCAAAATCTTGCGAAGCGACACCAGCTTAACTGTAGGTCATTTGGCCGTATGTCCCCGAATCTCTAAGTTGCTTCACCTTTTTCTGTCTGCGAAACAAAGGCAAGTATATTAGATGGGGTGAAAGGAGTTCGTTTCAGAATATATTGAAACAGCTATTGGACAGTCGCCTTATGGAAACGCTTACCACAAGTGCCTCAGGAATCGTTGACTGGTTAAATGATTGGGGATCATGTGGGGAGGAATCTCAGTGCAGAAGACGTGCACTGAGTTTTGAGCCCATGTGCATTGTGGCCATAATTTAGAATTCCAAAATAAGAAAAGACTTTTCAAATGTTTTCAAGGAAGCCTCTCTTTTCAGTGTGTGTGGGGGTCTCAGCCAAACTGCCACCTTACACAACTTGGAAAAGTTCTCCGAATTCTGTTCCATCATTCTTTGAGGTTGTGTCAAGATCGCCAAAATATCTTAAGTATAGCTGGAAGAAAACTCTTTGATCATGAAACAACCTTTAAGTTCATTTTTGAAATACAGGTTTTGGTTTTAGGTGGAATTCTAAAGGTATAACACTGGTCATATGAAGCTAATAAATCTTGGATTTTAGGACTCCGTTCTCAGAACCTGAACCTAACTATTCAAGCCACTGCCACCCCACCATCCCCAATCAGAGTTATTGAAATCTTTTCACTAATAGCCAGTAAAATTACCCGGCAAAACTATCAGAATGCTTGAAGATATTCAGTTATAATTAATTTGCATATCCTATGCATCTGTTTTACATTCATTTCCATTTGAACAATCAGTCAACAATCTAATTGTCTTAGTGAAATCTCCACAAATGTTTATCTGTCATAGACTCTACTTCAGAAAAAGAAATACAGGAAACAATTACAATTTGTCAAAATTGCTTCCTGGCCACACGGGTTAATGAAAATAAATATGTTGCAAGAAATTACATTTGCCATATGCATGACCCACAGAATGAACAAAACTGAGAATCAGACGCTTGGATGAATTAGTAAGTAAAATACAATTATTTAGACCCACTGGTGTCAGAAAGGAATGTTGTACCTCATCTTTCTTAGATAAAAAATCAATTCAAGTATTAATTGAGAACTTCCAGAATCAAGAGAGATGAGAAGGGAAACTAAATTCATTAGAGAAAATATTAGGAAAGGACCCTAGCCAGATTGGCTCAGTTGATAGAGCATCAGCCCGCAAGTAGGGTCCTGGGTTTGATTCTGGTCAAGAGCACCTCGGTTGCAGGCTTGATCCCCTGCCATGTAGGAGGCAACCAATCAATGTGTCTCTTTCACATCGATGTTTATCTATCTCTCCCCCTTTCTTTCACTCTCTAAAAGTCAATGAAAAGATATCCTCAGATGAGGATTAACAATAAATAAGTAAATGAAATCAAATTTAAAAAAAGAAAACATTAGGAAAGGAATCTGTATATACTAGTATATAAGGCTAATATGTTGTGTCCCTCTGCCCATCCGACTGGTTGCTATGACGTGCACTGACCACCAGGGGGCAGACACTCAATGCAGGAGCTGCCGTGATGCTCACTGGCCATTTACAGAGAAACAGCAGCGTGGACCTGGTGCCGACAAAGCAACATTTGGCTTCCCCGAAGTGGGACACTGGCCCTGCCACCACCCCTAAGCAACACCCCACTGAATCGACACTCCACCAAATCGCAGCTGATGTTGCCATGGAGCAAAATGCGGCGCCCAGCCCAGGAATGGTGGCTGTGGGTACCGGGTAATGACGTCACGGTAGCACAACACCCAGCTTCCTCTCTCTAGAGCAGTGGTTCTCAACCTTGGCTGCACATTAGAAGATAGGAGACTCAGTGGAATCCTATTTTCTTATTATTAGCTTTCTAAATGGAGATTTAGAAAGCTTAGAAATTTGGCCCAACTGAAAAGAAGTAAGAAATGGTGGACCGTGAAAATGACTTCAGGTTTTCTCACTGTGCAGAATATAGTTAAACACTGCTGCAGTTAAATATTTTACCCTTTGTTCTCTCTGTGTGATCTACAATTATAATCTGCCATGTGTGTGTATGATGTGCTCTGTTATCCTGTCCAAGGTGGGTCCTGCCTTTTACCCTGAGCTACTGGGAGAGCTTCTAGCTACCCATCACTCTGAACTGGAACCAGCGGGTTAGAAAGACATTCTTACTTGTTTTTGTTAATTTTTCTTAAATGTATGTATAGCTCACATTTACTTCAATGTTTAATATTAAAAGTGTTTGGGGTCTTTATTTAGAAATTTGGTGATGTTTTGGGGGTCAGAAATATGCTGTAGGAACCTAACTCTCATTTATATCAATTACCCTATAATAAAATTGGTTTCTTTATACTTCATTTTGCTTAAAGTGGCAATTTCCAAGAACCTATTGACAGTGTTAAGTGAGGACTTACTGTTTTTACTCAAAAGAAATGACAACTTATATACATGCAAATACTTAACCATGAATATTTAAAAACTGAAATTAAGTGTCCATCAATAGGAGAATGGACAAAGAAACATTGTATTATGTCCATACAATGTAGTACCTTTAAATAATAAAAGGATTCAATTATTGATACAACATAACAATGTAAATGAATTTCAAAATAAATACATTGAGTGAAAACAGCCAGAAAAAAAGAGTACATAATATATGATTTCATTCACGTAAAACTCTTAAAAATGCAAACTAATCTATACAAACAGAAAGCAGACAAGTGCTTTTCTGGGGGGCACATGGCAGTGGGAACATTGAAAGAGGGTTAGGGTTAAGGTTAGGGTTGGAGGCTGATGGGTATATTCACTATCTTAATTGTGGTTGCATGGGTGTATACATATGCCAAAATTTATCACATTGTATACTTTCAATATTTGAAGTTTATTATATGTTACTTATACCTCTATAAAAATGTGATAGTCATTGTAAGATGAACATGGAAAAGTTAGTTTATGATTAAAATTTCAGTAAAATAAACATTAATACAGAAAACATTTAAATGTTTCCATAGCATTTACTAGGAAATTGCTTTGAAGATTAAATTGGGTGAGTTGAATTCACTCTTAATATGCTTTCTCAATAAAAATAGTCAGTGAAATGTAATTCTGAATCAAATGTTTGTACATACAAACAAGAATTCAACATGTCCTTAGGTCCAAATATCTACTCTATCAAAATGGGTCAAAATGTTAGAATAAAATGGTCTACCAATGGTCGGCAAAGTCATTAGCCAACAGAGCCAAATATTAACAGTACAACGATTGAAATTTCTTTTGAGAGCCAAATTTTTTAAACTTAAACTATATAGGTAGATACATTATTATTAACTTAATTAGAGTACTCCTAAGGCTTAGGAAGCGCCACACTCAAGGGGCCAAAGAGCCGCATGTGGCTCGCGAGCCGCAGTTTGCCGACCACAGGGCTAGACCCATTGAAATAATTGAGGTAATATTGAATTATATCCCTTCAATGGATTTACAACATAGTTGAAGAAACAAGACTTCCATTTAATAAATACTTACAAAATAATTTAATTATCTACAGAGTGTGTTATTCCATTTACAATTGTATTGGGAAATCAGAGAAGTAAGAGAGTTAAAGAAAAATCTTTTGGATGGGTTGGAACTCAATCTGAGCCTTGAAGGCTAATGGCACAGACAGAGCAGAAAGGCTATGATAACTTAAGAAGGGCCAAAGACAGAGATGAGCATGTAGTGCTTTGGAGATAGTATTCAGCATGGCCTAACCTGGTCTGTTAGGGGGAATGGAAAATAAGCTTGTATAGGTAAGATGGCACTGGGTTATGGATGGTCTTGAAGTCAGAAAGAGGTGATTTGATTGGATTCATTAAACAAATTTCTCAAAAAGGATCTGGTGTCATTATGTTCTTTGAGTTTAAGCTGGGGGAATCTGCGGGGGGGGTGGGGGAATAAACTGTTATGGTAGACTAAGATGGAGGCACTGCAAATGTTTAGGTGACAAATTTAAGAAAGATTTTTTAAATATATTTTTTTTATTTCAGAGAGGAAGGGAGAGATAGAAACATCAATGATGACATAGAATCATTGATCGGCTGCTTTATGCATGCTCCCTACTGGGATGGAGCCCACAACCTGGCCTGTACCCTTGACTGGAATTGAACCTGGAACCCTTCAATCTGCAGGCAGACACTCTATCCACTGAACCAAACCAGCTAAGGGTTTAAGAAAGATTTTATAGGGGGACTCAACAGGACTTGGAAACAGATTAGACATTTATTTCCCTCACATCACTAGTTTTATTCCTTATTTCCTTGACATTTGATTGACATCTAGTGCTAATTTAACATTTAAGTCTCCTTTCACATCCATACTTAAGAATAATTGCAGTTACATTTATGTAATCTAAGCTGAGATCTCTTCTCTATTCTTATTCAAGCATAATATATCATCTAATTCTTCCTGATTAATTTAGTCAGTATTAAGAATTCTGAATTCAGTTTCATGGATGTGCTTTGTATAATTGTGCTCTATCATAACCTTATTTCATAATCTGATATACCATTTATTCTGATGTTCTTTTTACACAAGATTCATTTTTACATGGGTATATCAATCTGTAATGTTAAAAAGTTTAATTCCCTGTATTAGGCCCTAATAATTTAACATTTATTCTAGTTATTTCTTCTTCCTGTTCTTGTGCTTACTGAACTAAATATTATCATCAATTATAGTTCATATGGTCTTCTGGACTGTTCCTTTGCAAAATAAACAGATTTATGGAACAGAAAGCTTCTTTTTTAGTGAGATTGCTTAGAGGGTATTTGTGCTTTTGGAGAGAGGAAAAGGAGACAGCTGGCAGTGCTCTTCTTCCTCATTCTGACCCTAACTTGCTTTGTTCTCGCTGCACAATTGCCTAGAGCAGGCTAAACCACATGAGTTATTAACGCTCAACAAGCTAAGCAAGCAATCTCCAGCAAATGGTTACTCCTGCAAGCTGAGCAGAAAAGAGTAGTTTTTAAAAGATCATTTTCAACAAATGTCTGATCTAAAATAAGCTTTATGATGCCTCATCACACCACCCCATTACCCTCTTTCTACTGCCAACCACTTTGACCTCAAGGTCAAAGTCAGTCTTGGATCAAAACAAAACAAGGACAATAACAAAATTCTTCCTCAATGGTCACAAACTCAATCTCATCCCCTTCCTGCCATTTCTAATACATCCCCTTTGTTTGGACCCTAGTCATCTCTCTCTTGGACTATTACAGCCTCCTGAGTAGTCTTTATGCTGATTTTGTATCTGGCCTTTTCTATCCTCCATGCTGCCAGCATGATTTATCAAAAATGGTCACTTACCAACTTCCTTATTGCCTACAGAAGAAAGTTCAGCTGCCTTAGCAAGGCATATAGGACCTTTCAGGATTTGGTTCCTGCCTATTTCTCTAGTCTCGTCTCTCACCACTTACTTGCTTCATACTTCATGCTCTAGTCTGCCATACTGAATTATTTACACTTCCTGCCACATACTATGCTGTTCCTCTTGACAGAATCGACCTCCTCAAACAGTCTGGGTAACTACTACTCATCCTTCGGGATTCAGTGTAGGCATCACTTTTTCAAAAAGCCTTCCTTTAGCTCATCTTCAGTTGGCTTCACTCCAGTTCACTTTGTTCTCAAAACCCTCTGTGCTCATCACTATCATATTAATTTTACAATATATTATCACCTTTTTGTCTTGGTTCCTCTCACTAAGATATGAATTTATTTTATTTATTAAATCGATTGGGGTGACATTGCTCAACATGAATATATAGGTTTCATGTGTGGGTTTCTATGTTACAAGATCTGTATGTTACATCATGTGCCCACCACCCAAAGTCAAATCTTCTCCAGTCACCTTATATTAGCACCTCCTTCTCCCCTTACCCCCTTCCCTCTGGCAGCCATCACACTGCTCTTTGTGTTCATAACTTTCTGTTTTATATCCCACATATGAGTGAAATAATATGGCTCTTAGCTTTTTCTGTCTAACTTATTTCACTTAGCATAATGTTCTCAAGGTCCGTCCATGTTGTTACAAATGGCACTATTTCATCTTTCTTATGGCTGAGTAGTGTTCCATTGTGTATATGTACCACATACTCTTTATCCAGTCCTCTATCGCAGGACACTTTGGTTGTTTCATGTCTTGGCCACCATGAATAATGTTGCAGTGAATATAGGGCTGCATGTATCTTTGCAAATACATGATTTTGAGTTTTCGGGTATATACCCAGGAGTGGGATTGCTGGGCCATATTGTAGCTCTATTCTTAATTTTTTGAGGAATCGCCGACTGCTTTCCTTAGTGGTTGTACCAGTCTACATTCCTATCAGCAGTGAAAAAGGGTTCCCTTTTTTCCACAACTTCTCCAACACTTGCTAATGCTTGTCTTATTGATAATGGCCACTCTAACGGGTGTAAGGTAGAAGATATGAATTCCTAAAAGGCAGGGACTGTGTCAAATTTATATCAGTGTTCTGATAGACAGTAGATACTCAAAAGTATTTTGGCCCGGCCAGCATGGCTCAGTGGTTCAACGTCGACCTATAAACCAGGAGGTCACAGTTCAATTCCCGGTCAGGGTACATGCCTGGGTTGCGGGCTCAATCTCCCGTGCGGGGCGTGCAGGAAGCAGCCAATCAGTGATTCTCTCTCATCATTGATAATTCTCTCTCTTCCTCTCCCTTCCTCTCTGAAATCAATAATCATATATATTTTAAAAATGTTTGGTTTCTGCGCCACTTCTGTGGCCATTACTTGTGATAACCAGCACTAGGTCACCCAACAGATGACTATGAAAAAGCAGAGCAGCTCAGGTAAGGATGTGCTAACGTGGCTGGCTTTCTGCTGCTACCTGCAAGCAGAGGGGCCTGGGGATCACGCAGCAGAGGCAGAAAAAGGCAAACGAGAGGGAAGAACCCAAGTAGCGTTGTGACTTCGCATCCAACCCTCTTGCCCTTCGCTTGTGTGCCTGGAGCCAATCCCACCACACTCGTGTTTCCTCCTGTAGTGCTCAAAGGTCCCAGCACTGATAATATTACCTTTGTCCTAAGTGTGCAATAAGTCCCTTTTATGCTTCTTTCCCTTCAGGAAGCCTGTCTCCCCCTGGGCCACTTCTTGGGGTAAGGGGGCTACCCTTTCCCAGTATTAAAAGTGGGTGTATAATTACATGAAAACATATTGTTCCATGGTTAGAGGAATACAAAGGTGAACACCATATTAGCCTCATGTTCGCCACCTTATATTAGGCTCCTGAGTATCACTTTATAGAGTCTGGTCCTAACCCCTCTGAGGCACACATTTATGTGCGTGAAAATTGAAATACTTTAATCCTAACATCTGCAATATAAAGATCCTTTTTTCTCAGAATCACATTCTAAACTCCATTCTCTGCACATCATAGTTGGGGATTGTCTTTCCATCCTTGCATTCAGCCCACAGCTGCCATGTTCTACATTTGTGATTTGCAACCCTGGGTCCCTTCTCAGACTTACATTTCCATCTGAAGACACTAACAACTAATTTCATTCAATGTGACTGCCCCCCCCCCCGCCCCACTTCCCTGATTTGTGGGAGCCACAGAGTCCAGCCTTGTGAGCAACTAAATTTCACTGCTTACTGCCCTAAGGCCAAAACCAAGGAAGGTTTTATGGCTCATAAAGTTTTCCCGCTGTTTAGAGCAGAGGGCGCAGAGCCCGGGTATCATAACAGAAAGTGCTAATCTGTACACCGGGTGCACTGAAGCATGTAAAGCCAATTCACAACATTCTGTGACACTTTTATAGCTTAAAAGCATCTTGCCAAACCTATTCAAATTGTATGCATGTGGGAGAATTGTGCTCACAGCTATTTTTAGAGTTTTAGATCATCTTCCACAAATATGCCAAGGTACCCTCAGTAGTCTGTTAGACATCAAGAATGTTTCCAAAGAAGTGGGCCAAGGTTCCAGCTCCTTCTGGTATGGCAGGGCTGATACAGAATGCTGATTCTTATTGTGGATTAAGAAGATCTACCATCTTTCTAATCAGGGGCAAAGCAGATTGTTAATTTGCTGACTTCAGAGAAAGGATCAGTAGGTGACAGTGAGCAGCAGCTCTCGCAAATGGCTGGCAGTGAGAAATTTCATGGGCTGTGGAAGAGGGGAACTGGAATTATTGGGAAATCTGTGTGCCACCTTTGGTGGAAATACTATATACTGCTATCATCTACTATCATCTCATCCCATTCCATCTTTTTCTTTCTTATCTGTGACCTTTGGCTCATCCATTCCCTGTAATTCATCCCTGCCCTAACAGGTTTTAGTTAACAAAACCACACTCAATAATGTGACACATCTACTAAAATTTGTTGTCAACAACTATGTACAATTTCAATAGAAGCATGTTAAAGAAGATAATATCTTCACTCTACTTTTTATTAGTCCAAATACATTTGAATATTTGAATCCAGCACAGAGGCTACACTTGAAGAGAATAAACAGAAATATCCAGTGACTTTGAAGATCAAGTCTTTTGGACAACGTTAATTGGGAAAATTTAAAAATATTTTTTTCTAGGCATTGTTTCTTGGCACGCAATCCATGGGCTATCTGGGTTTCTTATTACAATTTCAGATTCCTGAGTTCCATTCCTGACCTATTGAATCAATCTTTGGGTATGGGACCAGGAAATCTACATTTTTAACACGCTCCCTAGGCAATTCTGTTACACATTAAAGCTTGAGAACTAATGATTTAGAAAGTACATAATAATGGCCTTAAACTATTTGGAAGGATTCTTAAATGACAAAAGGAAAAGATTAATTTTGTGTTGCTCAAGAAGGCAGAAAAACTATGGATGAAAGTTACAGCAGGAAAATGTTCCAATGAGGAAGATTTTTTTTAAACAATAAGACATAGCCATCAATAAGAGTAGCTATCTTGCAAAATAGTGAATTCTCCACCCCTAGAGAGGATAGAGGGCTCTCTTTAAAGGATAATGTAGTGGGGATTCTTACACTGAGTAGGAGGTTGAACAAAGTAATTTCTTGAGTCCCTTCTAGCTAGCACATTTGATTAATTTATACAATAAGTTTCAAACCATTAAGATTATGCCAAGTCCTCCAAATTCGATAATCCTGATCTCTTTAACCTTTCCTTTTTTTAAGCATTTGTTTGTAAGTTACTATATGCTGAACATTGCTAGGTTGTAGAGACACTCTGGTCAACAGGCAGCCATGTTCTTGCCTTCATGGAATTTATGGTGTTGTGAGGGGAAAGGGTAAAATACAATTATAGAGAGGTAACTGGCCGAAACCGGTTTGGCTCAGTGGAGAGAGCGTCGGCCTGCGGACTGAAAGGTCCCAGGTTCGATTCCAGTCAAGGGCATGTACCTGGGTTGCGGGCACATCTCCAGTGGGGAGTGTGCAGGAGGCAGCTGATCGATGTTCCTCTCTCATCGATGTTTCTAACTCTCTATCCCTCTCCCTTCCTCTCTGTAAAAAATCAATAAAATATATTTTAAAAAAATTTATAGAGAGATAACTGATATAATGGAGGAAATATAAGGGGTTAAGGCAGCATAGAAAGGGAAACCTAACTGGACTTCGAAGTCAGAGAAAGCTCTCTGGAGGAGATAATATCTACACCTGAGAGCTCAACAATCAGCAGAAGTCAGCAAGGCAAAGAGAGGGAAAAGCTTGTGAAAAGGGTAGGAGGCAAGAGGTAGCATTTTCATTCAAGGAAATGAAGGTGGTTCAGAATGGCTAGAGCAAAGGTGCCAAGAGACACAAAATGAGACAGATGGTATGAGAGTCCAAATCTCTCTGGGCTAGATAGATTATAATAAAGAGTTTGGATTTTATCCCAAAGGCATTGTGAAATCATTGAAGGGTTTTCAGAAAAAAAGATATAAAATTTTCAGTATACAAAAAACCCAACCAAACCAAAAAAACCATTTTTCAGTGCAGAGAAAGTGTTGGAGAGGAGGTAAGACTAGAGGCCTGGAGGCCAGTGACAAAAGGCTTTTTATCAATACTTCAGAAGAAAGACAATATTGCTTAGATTAGTGAGAGGCTATTGGAGATGAAGACAAGTAAATTATTTGAGAAATAATTACAAGTTAACATTGATACAGTTTGGTGATAGGTTAGATTTAAGTGTTAAGGAAAGTCAGGAGTCAGGGATGATTCTCAGATTTGTGGCTTGAGCAGCTGGATAGATGGCAGCACCACTCACTGAGAGAGGCAAATGGCGGCAGTAGGCTTTATTCAGAGAAGAAGGACATGATGAGTTTGAACATGGAGAATTTGAGCAGCCTAGAAGGTATCCAGATGTGCGTATGCAGAAAGCAGCTGGGTTTGTGAAGCAGGTGAGGGAGCTGAGCCAGAGAGATAAAAACTATGTGAGTTAATAAAAATTACCCAAGGAGAGTAGAGTCATCTCTCAATATCTCTGAGAGATTGCTTTCAGGGTCCCCACAGATGCTCAAGTCCCTTATATAAAATTAAAGGCCCGGTGCATGAAAATTCATGCACTGGAGGGGGGTTCCTTCAGCCCAGCCTGCCCCCTCTCACAGTCTAAGAGTCCTCAGGGGCGGGAGGCAACCCAGCGATCAGGGGAAGGTGACGCCCCATCACACCTCTGCTGCTGCCACTGCTGGCAGCACAAACCTCAGCTGACCTTGGTTACCTGCGCCTCGGGCGGACCTGGGCAACTGGGCAGCCGCCATCCGAGGTTTGCTTGCACCTCAGGCCGGCCCTGGACGGCTGGGGAGCTGAGGGGATTGGGGGACTCTGGAGGCAGGCACCCCGGCGGGGCTGTGGGGACTGGGTGCCACCATCTTGTGGCTGTGGGCACCTACCTCTTTGAGGGCAGGGCAGTTAATTAGTATAATCCCTCCTTATTGGCTGTGGGCACCACCATCTTTGAGGGTGGGGCAGTCAATTAGCATATTCTCTCCTTATTGGCTGTGGACACCACCATCTTTGCAACGGCATGAGCGTCAATTAGCATATTACCTCTTTATTAGATAGGATAACAGTATTTGTATATAGTCTGTATCTATATATAGGCTAAAGCAAAGTATGCCTACACATCACTTCATTAGCATGGATTCAGCGTAGTGCTTGGCAGATTCCAAATTCAAATTCAGGAACTTTATGGGATTTTTTCCCCCTGAATATTTTTGATCCACAGTTGGTTGAATACACGGATGTGAAACCCACCAATACAGAAGGCCACCTATATATTAAGTGAGAAGAGAATCTATGACAAACCCCTGTGAAAATGAATAATTAAGCTACCAGAGAAGAAAAAGGGCCTGCAAAGAACACAGAATGTTCAGATTTGTTATTCATTTGTTTGTATTGTTTTATATCTCTCTTTGTGAGCCACTGAACTCTAATAATGATATGGTATATGATAAAATGCATTCATCCCACTTGATTATTTTATTTTCTAATAATTTCTTTAGTAAACAGTCTCTTGCTCTGGCTTTCAGCAGCAATGTTCAGAAACCCTACTTACTTATCTAGTGTCCAACTGACTTTGATCTCTGGCACAAAGTTTCCTATGACTATGACTACCACCTGCTTTCTGATTACTACCTCACAGCCACCTTTAATATAAAGTAGAAGGTAAATATGTAGGTGTGGAGCCATGCAGACTGGTCTTGAGCTACTTATACAACCTTTCCAAGACTCAGTAAGTGGCTCATCACTCAGAACCTCCATGAGAATAAGAATCCTGTTTACCATGATATCCCTAGGGCCTGGCATGCCATTATTACAGCTAATATGTGTTGATTGAATAATTAATCCATAAAATGGGGACTCTGTCATATATCTATACAACTGTTGTTAGTACTAAAAGGTATAAATCTATAAATAAAAGCCTAAGCGACCATTACGGTGGAATGACCAGAATGACCAGTCACTATGATGTGCACTCACTACCAGTGGGCAGACACTCAACCCAGGAGCTGGCCCCTGGTGGTCAGTAAGCTCCCACAGGGGAAGTGCCACTCAGCCAGAAGCCAGGCTCATAGCTGGCGAGCGCAGCGGCTGTGATGGGAGCCTCTCCCGCAGTAAGGAGTGAGGGGTCCCAGACTGCAAGAGGGCACAGGCCAGGCTGAGTGACCCACCCCCTCCAGTGCACAAATTTCATGCACTGGGTCTCTAGTATATAATAAGTATAATGCCTGAAACATAGCGAGCATCCACAAATAGTGTCTGTCATTATTATCATGATGCCTTGTTGCTCTTGGCTCTGGAGTATCTTCCTACTCTAATGTAATTTACAGTTGTGGCTGGACACCACTGACCCTGGCTTTTGTCCTTTCCATGAGATTGCCACTTGCCTCAGCACAAGGTAATAATTTCAACATTATTTGCATTTCTCTAACTGTGATTCTGATTTCATCCAAACCAGAAAGATTAATAAAAATGTTATTTGAAAAATTCTACTATTGTATTGAAATTAATGCTGATATGTATCTGTGTTTAGAATATATATTGTTTACAGCCAGGGTGAAGTGGCTCAGTTGGTTGAGCGTCATTCTGTGCACCGAAAGGTTGCTGGTTTGATTCCCGGTCAGGGCACATACCTGGGTTTCAGGTTCAGTTCCCAGATGGAGCACGTATAGAAAGCACCTGATCAATGTTTCTCTCTCACATTGATGGGTGTTCTCTCTCTCTCTCTCTCTCTCTCTCTCTCTCTCTCTCTCTGCCTCCCTCTCTCCCCCCCCCCCACGCAGCCCCGGGGTTTCTCCCCCCCCCCCAAGCATGTTCGTGGGTGAGGATTTAAAAAAAAAAATTTTAATATCTTGTTTACAACCTTCATAACAATAGTGTTTGATATTAGAGTTGTATGCTAAAAAATAAAAAGAAGATGAACCAATAAAAAACAAAGAAGCATGCTACAGAATTGAGTAAAAGAAAACCCAGACAACTAACATAAAAACTGATAAAGTACAAGTTTGGTTTCAGCTTCTTTTATATATTAGATGTGCTCAAATTCTTAGAGGGCAAAAGGAGAAGATTTGGAAATAGTGGTGATGTGGAAAGAGCTGGGGAAAGATGGACTT
>NW_006287456.1:430931-433145 GCF_000327345.1 Myotis davidii | reverse complement strand
CTTGATGAATTGCTGTTTCAGCCCTGAGGCAGGGAATGAGTCTGTTTACCAGCTGCCTGCCTATTTTCCTAATGTATCTGTTGGGCGTTTGCTACAGAGATAAAAACAAACAATAGTCTTGCCAATATAGGTGGAATTCTGAACATGTAGCCTAAATAAAGGTAATTGATATGGTAAGACAAAGAATAATGTTATATAACACTGCTGAATTATGTATATTTAGTGGCTTGAGCTCTACAAAGAGACATAGAGCATTCATAAAAATGGAATGAATCTCAATTGTATAGGCCTAATAGTAATAAAATTTTAGTTTTTCCAAAGGTAAAAATAATTAAATGACTAGAATGTGGAAAAGACATACATTTTTGACAGGACCTTGGTTAGTTCAACATCTTAGAGCAGATTTAGAACACTATTACAGAAGCAAAATTGCAATGCATGATTATAAATTTACTTAAATATTTGAGAAATAGTTGACGAAAATGAAAATGAGTAATTACTGTGTAATAAGTAGAGAGAAAATCCTAGTTGGCCCCAAACTCATTCCGTAACATTTAATTAAAATAAATTTGAGAAAGTAAAATACATGTTATAGCAATAATAGCATAATGATATTCCCTCAACATATCAAATCTCTTCATAACTGAATAGGCTTGATAAGCCTAACAACTGGATGCCATAATGAATCCCTATCAAAGAAGTTCCGTCCCCCCCCACCCTCGCAGAACATCAATAGATTTTAAATTCATTATTTTAGAGTATGCATAGCAACAACCACAAAAATACAACAAGAATGCATGCAAGGTTACACTTACCAAACAAAAGGGTGTAGGCAGAAATAAGTCTTTCCCCCCAAGATTTAATAGGTAGGGCTTCCCTGCGTAGGAGAAACACTGAGCAAATCTTTCCTTATCTGCCAGTCCAATCCTGAATACAGGCCTTATTTTCAGGGCTAACTAACATTTAGGCAATTATGTGTCCTCATTGTAAGGTCTTTTATGAAGATAAAATATGGACTGAGGCAGAGTGCAGAAGAGAATGAAACATAAATGTGTAACTGAAATGCTGTCAGAAAAACTCTGATAAATGAAGGCGGAGTCCGATTTATTTGTCACATAGCCAGTTCTGGAAGTCTGCAGATACCTAAAACATATATTAAAAGAACTGTTTTTCTATCCATCTGATTTGGCATTGGAGTGCCTCTTAGTGTCCATGGTAACTCCCACAGAGTGGTTCAGAAATTCATCATTAAAAGGCTTGCACATTAAAACATAATGGGTCAGCCACAGTACTTAAGCAATGTTCAGTTTCTGAACTTCAAAACAAGTTTAAGCCATTCTACACCTTTAGGAACATATTATTGGCACAATCTATAGTTTTAAAAACTAACCAGTTTCTTAAAATCTGCAGCAAAATAATTTTTTAGGTATTATAAAATATAACTAATAGTTATAGTATAGAAAAGGTAAAACTTAGAGCACTTGGAAATCTAAAATTGTCTCTCAAAATATAAGCACTTTATGTAAGTTGTAATCATAGGAATATCAATAAAGGAATATGGGAAAGAACTTCTATTGATGTTCCCAAATGGCCATTTTGTTTTGTGTTCTTTATTTTAGAGGGCTATAAAGTAGTTGTATTTTTAACTTCAAGACTTCTAACATTTTTGGTTATCCTTTCAGCATTAAGGGAATAACTAAATTGAGGTATGACAAGATTTAATGTCGTGGGTTGAAACTAAAGAAATCTGTTTTGGTTCCCACTTATAATTCTTTCTTGGCAGGTTTCATATTACAATTTGAGAAATCGGTTAAATGCATGAAAATACTTCAGTGGCCTGCTTGGAAACAACTGACCTTTACTCGGCCCTGTTAATCAGTGAGTGAAGTCAGTGAGATGTGACTAATCCCAGAGCAACAGGTTTGTTTAATATACCTTAGCGTGGGTAAGACCTGGCAGACATTTAGGATGTACTTAGCTAAAATTAAGAACGTGAAAGTTTTGCCCTGACCGGTTTGGCTCAGTGGATGGAGCATCGGCCTGTGGACTAAAGGGTCCCGGGTTTGATTCCCGTCAGGGGCATGTGCCTTGGTTGCGAGCACATCCCCAGTGGGGGGTGTGCAGGAGGCAGCTGATCCATGTTTCTAACTCTCTATCCCTTTTCCTTCCTCTCAGTAAAAAAAAAACAACAAAAAACCAAATATGTTAAAAAAT
>NW_006287456.1:427145-430780 GCF_000327345.1 Myotis davidii | reverse complement strand
TCGCACTGTATGTTTGCACCCGCACGTGGTATTTTGTGGAAGAGCCACACTCAAGGGTCCAAAGAGCCGCATGTGGCTCGCGAGCCACAGTTTGCCGACCACTGGACTAGGGGCTCCTTAATTCAGAAGCAACCCCTTTAAAAGAAGGTGTCAATTTTAAAGATAACAATATACTATAATCGAAGACATTTAAACATGTCTTTCATGAAAAAAATTGCAATGGAAAAAGTTTTGATACCTTATATAAAGTACGGGACTCAGAGTACAGCAATATTTCCATTTCTCCAGTGCCATGCCATTGAGAGGATTGGAGGATCCCATTCTTCTAGACAGCTCCATCTCTATAGAAGCAATGGATGTATCTGATTATTACAATCAGATTACATAGCCCATTCTCTGTAAAAAAAATCAATAAAATACTTTAAAAAAATATGGAAGTCTTGATCCTTTAGTGGTTTGAAATGCATTACATAAATTTTAAAAATACATATGTCGCCATGTGAACTGTACTCAGTAAACAGAACTGTAAGTTCCAAATACAGTACACCCCACAAATTTTAGGTGAAATCAGAAATATTACTGTCTAAATGGGAAATTTTAAAAGAAAATCTAATGGATAAAATCAATCACTTGGGAAAATATTCTCAGGAAAATAGCCCATGTAAAAGATGGATTCTGAGCATGTTGACAATTGGACTAGGGCAGTGGTCGGCAAACTGCGGCTCGAGAGCCACATGCGGCTCTTTGGCCCCTTGAGTGTGGCTCTTCCACAAGATACCAACTTCTGCGCATGGGCCACGAAGTTTACAGTTAAATAATAAGCCAAGTTGAATGAATGCAAACTGATCACTGTATAATTATTCATGTTCAGAAAAGGACCCATAAGATTCCACTTATATTTAGACAGAGAAATCTGGGTCAGAAAGTAAGATTTGGAGTTTAGGATAAGAGAAGCCTAGGCTTTATTCCTTTGGGCTACAAAGCATGTTGCTGTCCCTGTACAGCTTTATGAACACTATGGGCCCTGGGCAGAATTGCCGTAACCCATTATTCCTCTTTTTAATCCTTCCACTACTTCACAATGCTCTCATGCTCTCCATACGGCTTATGTTCCACTCTGTGCTCTACTTCCACTTGAAGATTGTCCCTCTTCTTCTTTTTCTTTACTTTTTTTGTCTAAAGTTTTACATATGTCTCCTTTTTCCCCAATTGACCCCCCCGCCCACACACACACACACATGCCCTGTATAGGTATCCCCTGCTTTTCAAAAGTTTGCCTTTTGCCACTTTAGCTTTTATGAAAGATCCACATTAATAGCTGGATTTTGCTATCCTAAAGAAATCAAAAGAGGATTTTCGCTTTTATGAAAAAAAGCAAAACTAGCTTTCAGTGTTTGTTTTGCAGCAAGCTTTTTATTTAAATTTTTTTATTGATTAAGTTATTATATATGTGTCCTTATCCCCACATTACCCCCCATGCCCCCACTCATGCGCTCACAAATGGATGTATCTGATTATTACAATCAGATTACATAGCCCATTAAGATAATTCAGTTGAATTATTTTTGGTAATTTCTTTATACCAAAGGAGACTTTTATCTAGCAAAATTTTCATTGTAAACATTGCTTATCAAATCCGATAAATAGAGTGCGGAGGAATGAACAATAAAGGGGAAATTACTCTGCTAGGCACATGCGCAGTAGGAGCCAAGATGGCAAACAAAAAGGGGAGATGTCTAATCTGGGGAAAGGGTCAATCTGGATAAGGGACATGGAACCCCAGAAGATCCAGGAAAGAGACTGGAAAGGGGGAAGAACTAACACAAACCCACAAAGGATTAGGAAAGATATCGTGTTTTTTTTTTAAATTTTTTTGTAGTTTTTTTTTAATTTCTTTATTAAGTTATTATATATGTGTCCTTATCCCCACATTACCCCCCATGCCCCCACTCATGCGCTCACACCCCTGTGGTCCGTGTCCATTGGTTAGGCCTATATGCTTGCATGTTAAGTCCTCTGGTTGATCTCTCCCCCTTACCCACACCCGCCCCTACCTTCCCTCTGAGGTTTGACTGTCTGATCGATGCAGCAAGCTTTTATAGAGGCAGCGCAAACCTTGAACAGCTAGCATGGCAGGCGGTCAAGCTCCTTCTTGGGATCCACACTCAGTCACCATAGATGTCAACTGTGTCTGTGAGTACCTGTGCTCACAAATTAATTAGTTAAAGCTAATTGCTTCTTCCCTTTATGTCATTTGGGCTTATAAAAGGTTTCATAGGAACACTCTACTTTCACATAGCAGGGAAACCCTGTAGAGCAGGGGTGGGCAAACTTTTTGACTCGAGGGCAACGATGGGTTCTTAAACTGGACCGGAGGGCCGGAACAAAAGCATGGATGGAGTATTTGTGTGAACTAATACAAATTCAAAGTAAACATCATTACATAAAAGGGTACGGTCTTTTTTTTTTTTTTTAGTTTTATTCATTTCAAACGGGCTGGATCCGGCCCGCGGGCCGTAGTTTGCCCATGGCTGCTGTAGAGATATCTTACAAGGTATAGCCCAAGCAGCCAGCCATACTCTGTGCCATCTGACGTAAAACATGAATATACTTGAATTGATTCTGTGCCATTGAGAATAGACTTCTTTAATTCCATTCAAAAAAGTATCCCTTATCTTTAAGAGGTATTGACAAAATTAAAAGTATATTACATTGGTACAGCCAGTATGAAAACAAGGAAAGTCCTCAAAAAATTAAAAATATAAATACCATATGGTCCAGCAATCTCCCTTCTGGGAAAATATCCAAAGGAAATAAAATCACTATCTCAAAGAGCTATCTGCATTCCCATGTTCACTGAGGCATTATTCACAATAGCCAAGATATGGAAATAACTTAAATGTCTGTCAACAGGAGAATGAATAAAGAAAATGTTGTGTATATATACAATGGAATATTATTCAGCCACAAAAAGAAAAAATGCTGCCATTTCTGACAACATGGATGAACCTGGGAGATACTGCTAAGTGAAATAAGCCAAAGAAAAACATACTTTATGATCTTAGTTATATGTAGAATATAATTAACCAGAGAGTAGAAGAGTGTTTGCCAGAGGTTGGGGACTGAGGGATGGGGGACATGGGGAGATGTTGGTGGAAGGTATAAACTTCCAGTTAAGTTGAGTAATTTCTGGAGATCTAATGTACAGTATGTTGACTATAGTTAACCATACTATATTCTATACTGGAAATTTGCTAAGAGAGTAGATTTTAAGTGTTCTCAAGACAAAAACAAAACAACCTATAACAACAAACAAACAGGAAACTATGTGAGGTGACAAATATGTTAATTAACTTCATTATGGTAATCACTTCACAATATATACATATATACTATCCTATCCAATAAAAGAGTAATATGCAAATTAACTGTCACTCTGCAATAAAGATGGCGGTGCCCATAGCCAATAAGGAGGGAATATGCAAATTGACATATTTTATTCCTCCGGAGAGCAGGAGGGAAGTCTAGGCCAGAGAGCAGGAGAGCTCTCCCCACACCCAGTCAGACTGCGTCTGGCACAAAGCGGAGTGGACCACCCCGAGCTGCTGCCTGCAGGCGGGAAGCTGGTGGGGGTA
>NW_006287456.1:399505-426869 GCF_000327345.1 Myotis davidii | reverse complement strand
TTTCTTAAAGGGCTCTCTCTCTCTCTCTCTCTCACACACACACACACACACACACACACACTCACTCACTCCTCCCTCCCCTCTTCCCTGACCTGGTGAATCTTCACGCAGAAAGTTAATCCTAGCTCCTCAGAACCCACCCTTACTTGGAGTGGCCTCTATTTTGTTTGTTTTTTTCCTCTCATAAAGTTTCTTTCTAACCTCTAAACCGCCCCCACCCTTTGCTTTAAGCCTGCATTCTCCTTCGCTACTATATATTGCTTGAAGTACACAATGGTTAATGTTTGGACATGCGATAAAAGTGGGGAAAGCAAAGTTTTGTGCTTTAGAACACAAGAGTCTGGAGTCTTTTGTGTTCTCTCTCTCTCTCTCTCTCACACACACACACACACACACACACACACACACACACACACCTCCCTGGCCTGATGTAGGGGAAAGAGCTTGTTTAGGGGAAAAAAAGGAAGGAGATGTCTTCTTTACTCATAAAGTCAAAGCTCCTGTCATCTCCTAGCTCCTCAGAACCCACCCTTACTTGGAGTGGCCTCTATTTTGTTTGTTTTTTTCCTCTCATAAAGTTTCTTTCTAACCTCTAAACCGCCAGTCGGACATCCCCTGAGGGGGTCCCGGATTGCAAGAGGGCGCAGGCCAGACTGAGGGACCCCCTCCCATGCACGAATCTTAGTGTCTCAGGCCCCAGTACATATATAAAATTATGTTATACAAACTAAATATATATAATTTTTATTTGTCCATCATACCTCAATAAAGATAGGAAAAAGAAAATAAATAAATGGATCTTACATTTTATGTAAAATCTGGTGTATTGTGCTTTTAGAAAACTCTAACATATTTAAACAATGACACCAAAAACTGAAATTAGGGGATAATGAGTAGGTTATTTTAAAAGTTTATTTCTTATATATTTATTGTATATTTCTCCAAAATAATAAATTACTCTGATAGATTTCAAATATGAATCAGTTATATGCACAACTTTTTAGAAATGCTTCTAATACTTAAAGTGAGGAATAACTTAAAATATGTAGAATATTTGACAATCTTGATATCTCCATTTCTCTCACTCTACATCCAATTATATTCCTTCAAAATATACTCCAAATCCAACCACTTTTCACTATCCTGCTCCAAACTAATATCAACTGTCACCTAGATTATTGCAATAGCACATAACTGGTATCCCTATTTCCTGTTTCTAGTTTTTCCTCCTACAGTCTTTTCTCAACACAGTAGCCAGAGTGATTCGTATTTAAAACGTAAGTCAAGCCCTGGCTGGTGTGGCAGTGTGGCTCATTTGGAGCATCATCCCATGTACCAGAAGGTGGTGGGTTTGATTCCTGGTCAGGGCACATACCCAGGTTCAGTACCAGTCAGGGCACATATAGGAGGCAACCAATCAATGTTTCTCTCTCTCTCTCTCTCTCTCTCTCTCTCTCTCTCTCTCTCTCTCTCTCCTCTCTAAAATGAAAAACAAAAACAAAACAAAAAACCCATAAGTCAAATTACCACTTTATTTCTCTATTTGAAACCCTGCAGCCCTGGCTGGTTTGGCTCAGTTGGTTGGGCGTCATCCTGTGCACCAAAAGGTTGTTGGTTCAGTTCCTAGTCAGGGCACATGCCCAAGTTTTTGGGCTCGATCCCTGCTAGAGGGTGTGCAGGAGGCAATGAAATAAAACCTCATTGAGCGTCCTGGCTGGTTGCAGTCATCCAATTTTTCTCCAGGTAAAAAAAAAAAAAAAAAAAAAAAAAAAAAAAAAAAAAAAAAAAAAGCCAAAAATTTTGGTGGTTTTCTTTGTTGTGCAAAAGCTTTTATTTTTTTAAGACTATATTGTTATTGATTTGAGAGAGGAAGGCAGAGGGAGAGAGAGAAATGGAAACATCAACGATGAGAGAGAATCATTGATTGGCTGCCTCCTACACATCCCCTACTGGGGATCGAGTCCGCAAACTGGGAGAATGGAATCGTGACCTTCTGGTTCATAGGCTGACGCTCAACCACTGAGCCACACCAGCTGAGCTGCAAAAACTTTTTATATTGAAGTAATAACATTTGTTTACTTTTTCTTTTGTTTCCCTTGCCCCAAAAGTATACCAGAAAAAAATATTGCTAGGAGTGATGTCAGAAATTTTACTGTCTGTTTTCTTCCAGGATTTTTATGATTTTGAGTCTTACATTTAAGTCTTTAATCCATTCTGAGTTTATGGTGTCAGAAGGTAGTCTAATTTTTTTGGGGGGAGGGGTGCATGTGTCTGTCCAGTTTTCCCAATATCATGTATTGAATAGACTGCCTTTACCTCATTATATGTTCTTGCCTCCTTTGTCAAATACTAATTGACCATATAGATGTAGGTTAATTTCTGGAGTCTCTTTTCTGTTTCATTGATCTATATGGCTGTATTTATGACAGTACCATGCTGTTTTGTTTACTATAGCCTTATAGTATTTTGTTACCAGGTAGTGTGATACCTCCATCTTTGTTATTTTTTCTCAAGATTGCTGTGGCTATTTAGGGTCTTTTGTGGTTCCATATAAATTTTAAGATTATTTCTCCTAGTTCTGTGAAAAATGCCACTGGTATTTTAATAGGAATTGCATTGAATCTATAGATTGCTTTGAATAGTATGGAAATTTTAAGGATATTAATTCTTCCTATCCATGAACATGGTATATGCTTCCATTTATTTGTATCTTCTTCAGTTTTTTTCTTCAGTGTCTTATAATTTTCTGAGTACAGATCTTTTACCTACTTGGTTAAATTTATTCTTGGGCATTTTAATTTTTTATGCAGTTATATATGAGATCATTTTCATTAGTTTCCCTTTCTTATGTTCATTATTGGTGTATAAAAACGCAACTGATTTCTGGATATTTATTTTGTATCCTGCTTCTTTACTGAATTCACTTATCAGTTCTGGTGGTTTCTTGGTGGAATCTTTAGGGTTCTCTCTAAACAGTATCATGTCATCTGCAAATAATGATAATTTTTCTTCTTCCTTTTCCATTTAGATGAATTTTACTTTTTCTTATTGTCTGATTGCTATGGTCAGGACTTCCAGTACTAAGTTGAATAAGAGTGGTGAAGGTGGACATCCCTGTCTTGTTCTTGATATTAAGGAAAACACTTTTAGTTTTTCCCTGTTGAGTATGCTGTTAGCTGTAGGTTTGTCATATATGGACTTTATAATGTTGTGGTACGTTCCCTCTATTTCTACTTTCTTGAGAGTTTTTTATCATAAATGGATGCTGGATCTATTGATATGATTCATATTATTTTCATTTTATTTATGTGGTATATCAGGTTAATTGATTTATAGATAGTGTACCAACCTTGCATCCCAGGAATAAATCCCACTTAATCCTGATACTTTACTGAATTTATGGTGTAAGTTCTTTTTAATGTATTGCTGAATTTGGTTTGCTAATACTTTGTTGAGGATTTTTGCATCTATGTTTATACTAGGTACTATTCTTTTTACTTAGTTATTCTTAATATTTTTACATCTTATTTATATCTTTAGAAAGTTTCAAATAAATACAAAAGCAAAAAAAAATAATACAATTCCATCCATCCATCACTAGCTTTCACAGTAACCAACATTCTGACACTATCATTCCGTATACCTCCCACCACTTTTTAATCTGAATTATTTTCAAGGAAATCTCAGCCATTATAAAAATTTCTTTTTAAATGTTAGCTTCTATCACTAAAAGTGAGCATACTAGTCATTATTCTTAAGCATAGTTCTGAAAATCATCCAAAAGTTTAGTAATGCCAGACATGGCAGCTTGATTGCTTTTAGGCATTGACCATGTGGAGCATCTAACAACTGTGAACTATAATGTCCTCAGTTCTCATATTTACTTCTGATGGCAGTCCAAGGTGCTAACTTCTGTCTCTATTGTAACCGAGCAGAGTTTATCCATCTGTCACTGCAGATAACCAATTATGCTGACATGGGGGTGCAGTGAAAGAAAGTAGTGTTTATTATCTAGTGCTACACAATAGAGAACAGTTGGCTTGTGCTGTAAAAACCTGAACTCTCTGACGATTTAGAGACAAGAGGCTTTATAGAGCAGAAATTTTAAATCATTATGAGTAAGGGATTTGGGGGTGGGAGGTAAAACTGATTGGTGAAGAGTGAGGTAAGGGCGGTAAATCATTATTTCGGGTCTTGAGGTCAGCTTCGGCATCCCTCACTGTGGTTTCATGGGGATGTGGCTGGGGTTGTTCCACTTTAGGGCTCAGGAGCTAAAACACAACTTAGGACATCATGTTATCTTCAGCTTAACGAAACCCATACCTTGTGGCCGTTACTCGGGGCCTGGTCATCATTTCTTGCTGCCTCAGGGAGTTAATAAATGTAAGTGTAAGGGGCAAGGTGAAAGGGGCTGCTGTGAAGAAACTGAATTGAGTGCTGGGGCTATATCTTATATCAAAATCATACATCAAATCAGGACCCACAGTTACACTATAGTACTAAGTAGTCCAGCATTTTGCCTTTCTATATTAATAATAACAAATTAAATAAAATGTTCAATTGTAGCATTACAACTGTGCCATCCTCAAGAGAATCAGTGCCGGTGATTCCCTCTCCTTCTGAAGTGTACACCCTGAGATAACCTGCTGTCTATGGACTTAGATGCAGAGCAATGGAGACAGAAGTCGAGAGCCGAATTCCTGTTCTATCACTCACCATTTTTTTCCACTTAAAAATCTGGTATACATGTAGTGATTGTATATGTGTGTACAGGCTTTTCATTTGAACACAAAGTGTTCAAATGAATACTTACAGTTACACATTTAAATTTGAAAATACAGTTCCCATAAAGTAGTCAGACTCATATTTACCACATAAATAAAACTAAGGTAGTTAAGTGTAGCAGAACATGCCACCCCAAAATATGCCTCTTTGGCATAAAAAGTATTTTGAGCTAATTATTTTGAGAAGCAGCAGCCACAGGAGAAGCTAGGAAAACAGAGTAAAGTCACCTTTTTGTAGGGGAAATTGACATTTGTAAAGGAAATCTCCATTTGTACAGGTGTCTCACTCTGTACTAGGAAGAGGAGGGTGACTAAATCATGACACAGTCTTATCAGTGGAGAAGGCGACGACTTACATCTGCATAGCAAACCATGTTAATAAAGTTCTGTTTGTTTTTCTCGTGTTTATATCTTTTATTACAAGCGGTCTCAGCCAAGAAGTCAGAAGAGTAGAGGGAAAATAACTTTTTTCCCCTATGGTGGCTGCAAGCAATCTACAAGTTTTTAGGGAAAGGGGTAAGCCTGTAAGAAGGTTTTGCAGATGAGGAGAGTGACTAATATTTTGCTATGTCCTAGTGTTGGCGGGAATGGCACCAGCTGTATGACCCGTGGGGTCAGACCAAACCTGAGTTCAGCAACCTCGGTACTTGGGTTCTGGCTAGGAAAGAATTCAGAGCAAGACCCAAACTATAAGAGAACATTTACTGGGTAAATTACAGAGTTAGAAAAAGTAATCCCTAGAAGAAATGGGCTTAGCAAACAAGTTCTAGAGCAGTGGTTCTCAACCTCAGCTGCACATTAGAATCACCTGGGAATCTTTTTAAAATCCTGATTTCTGGTCCTTATCCTCCGGAAATTCTGTTTCTTTGTTACTAATGTTGTGGCCCCGCCCCATCACAAAGAAACAGAATTTCCAGAGGATGAGGCCCAGAAATCAGAATTTTAAAAAGATGCCAAGGTTGAGAACCACTGTTCTAGAAGTAAAGGAAGGGCCCTTGGAGTTTGGAGTGAGGGAGCTAATGGTGCTTGTGGATGGGGGAGGTGAGGGGAAGAGGGAAGGGGAAAGGGAAAGGCACGGGCGTGCTCCCAGGAAGGAGAGCACACTGGGTCCTCTATGCTAAGGGTTTTAAGGTTGGAGATTTTAGGGGAGGTCCCAGGGAATGATCTTAATAGAATATTCATCGGTTTTCCAGGCGTATCCTTTCAGGGTTGGGGTCTTCGCTGAGTGATTGGCCAGCACCAGGCAAGGGGTCATTATTCCATGTAGCTGCTCCTGACATCAGCTGTGACCAGTTTCGTTGCTTACTGGAGCCTGGAGCTGAAATGCAACTGAGGCCTAGATGTTATCTCTTGGGAGGAAAGGTCAGGGGGTCCAAGCCTCATGACCAGGGATTTGATAGGGGAGGAAAAATCTCCCTGGGGGCAAGGCCCCACCCTACAACTGATTGTCCATTGCTAGGCACCAGTGCCTTTCCATCCAGGTGCCCTTTTATACCTGGCCCATAGTTCTTGCTCTGGTCATGTCTGTGTAACTGCCTACCACACTAGTGATAGTATCCTCATTTACTAGTTAGGTAGTACTATTACCAGAGTATGTGCACGAATAGCATTACACATGCTACTATAAAATTATGAGTCACAAATAGTGACATCTGAAAAGCAAGATCTTTTCCAAACCAAAGAATAAGCTAAAGGTGAAAGTATTGATTTAATATCTTTTAAAGGTGTTGTAGTTTCTTTGTGTGTGTGTTTTTTTTTACCTCTTTTTGTGTTGTGAAATATAAAAACCAGAGGATGTTGCATCTGTTTTAAAACACCAGTTTGCTATGTGAGGCTGCAATCATGGCAAACACTTTCATATAAAAAATAATACCAATGGTGAATGCTACTTAACAAAGTACTTAGCATGAATGGATTTTCAGTGAAATGTTTAATGAAAGAAAATCATTGTGATTATTATGTGGTATCTATATATATATAAATCTAAGCGACCATCCTGCCGTTTGACCATTCGACCATTCAACCGGTAGCTATGACACACACAACAGACTGATGAATCTCAGAGGGAAGGGGGTAGGGGAGAGGGCAGGAAAAGATTAACCAAAGATCTTAATATGCATACTAGAAGCCTGGTGCACGGATTCATGCACCAGTGGGCTCCCTTGGCCGGCCTGCAGGGATCGAGCTGAAACCGGCAGTCTGACATCCCCCGAGAGGTCCAGGATGGTGAGTGGGTGCAGGCCAAACTGAGGGACCCCACCAGTGCACGAATCCGTGTGCCCAGCCTCTAGTTTTATATAACTGTAGAGAAACTACAAAATGTTCCTTCCTATTCATTTGCAGAAGGTTCTAAATATATTTTTATTTCAGAAAGGAAGGGAGTGGGAGAGAGATAGAAACATCAATGATGAGAGAGAATCATTGATCAGCTGCTTCCTGCACAGCCCACACTGGGGATGGAACCTGCAACCTGGGCATGTGCCCCGACTGGGAATTAAACCGTGACCCCCAGGTTCATAGGTCAATGCTCAATCACTGAGCCATGCCGGCCAGGCAAGATCATATATTTTTAAGAAAATTTCAGTTTATGGATATGCCTAAGAACACAGCTAGTGATACTGTGAACAAAAAGGGGCCACATACTAAACCTGACAAACCCAGAGGAGGCCTGGGTGATGACCGTACAAACTCAGAGACCTAAAGTAACCGCAAGGTTGGTCTGAAATTAAAACTTATAAATTAAAATCAGTTTAGAATCGCCCATGAAAAAAGTCATTCTTTACCTTAATTAAGCCTGTCTATTGTCTTTTTGCATCTACAATAACATACCTTGGGAATGTCAAAGTAATTTCCTTTTTCCAGACCCCTCAAAGCACAAGCACCGCAACAGAGCTGAGACCGCAAATCCCCTCATTGCTATTGTGCTAACTGTTGGCTGTTAACTATCCTGTACCCACCTATGTAAAAGAAGGATGTGTCTATCATTTTATGTTCTATCCAATCCCAAAGCCTTCCCCACCCCTGCTTTGCTTTCTTCCACCTCCCTAACCCATTACCAATGGATTTCATGTAACCCACTTATATCCTATCTTTTTATTGTAATGTATAAAATAAGATGCAAAACTGCTATTTTTCCAGAGCATTGTCTCAGTCTGTTGATATTTTGCTTCCCGGCAATTGTCGTCAGTTTGGCACAAATAAACTCACAAAAAATTCTCTACAGGCTTGAATATTTCTTACATTGACAATATTTCACTGATTTATCTGAATATCTGAATACAGGAGAGCAACAGACAGGATTCAAGCCAGAAAATGAAAGAGTCACTTTAATGAGGGATGTAGATCCCTTACTGAATGCCTTCTTTTACCAAGAAAACATAAGATATTTGATATTGTAGTAAAAAAATATGACAGAACTGAAAACGATTTTTTCTATTTAAAATATATATATTTCTTTAGATTATAGAGGAATATAGTTTTTTAAATATCACGTCTGAAAGGTGGCTTCAGGGATAGATACTAAATTATGAAACCTGAACCAAAATGCTCAGGGAATAGGGTGTCTTAACCAAATTGATTTTCTGATGAAATGGAACTAAATTCATATTTGTTCAAATTTTTGTTCAATAAAAATATTCTAAAAGATATTATTTTACTCTGTTGAATTAATAAAACCAAATGCAATTGGATTAATATAAAGCAAAAATTAAGCTTTTTTTATGCTTGAACATGTGGTACATTTTTGGATTATCATTTTGAACAACAATCACTCTCCGGTAGTCTAAAGAATGTGAATTTGTGTGCCTGTTTACTTGTGTTGTCAACAAATAGAAAAAAAAACCCTCTGACAACAGGTTTATTGTGATGTTTCATTTTTTTTTATTCCAAGTGGAAGACAGCAAAATACCCTGAGTAATGAATTAGAAGTTGTAGTTAAGTGGCTAATGAGAATGTTAAGATTTCCCATATGTAATGAAAGTGAATCAACAGAAAGGAATTTGAATATCTGATACTTAGACATTTTTTTCCTTTTTCTCACTTTTCAAATTCAGCTTTGTGCATGTTCTGCATGCAGCTGTGACAGAAGCTATGTGCCCTGGCCCCAGCTCCGGGTGTTGGTATAGGTCAGGCTTCATGCCGAGTGCTAAACAATTCACCAGCTGTGTATCAGAGTGTGTGAGCACAGGGGGATCAGCTATAAACTATTCCTATTCTCCGCATGGGAAAGATGACAAAAAAAAAAAAAAAGAAAGAAAGAAAGAGAGAGAGGGTGTGAGGGGAGAGAGGAAGAAAGAGAAAGAAAATACACAGTTTTCTGAGTTCTACTCTTTAGGAAGGACCTCAATTACATCTCCTGTCTCTGTCTGAGCTTAAATAATGGAACTCATGAACCTGCAATCCTAAATGGAAAATAAAGGCCTGGGGCAAGGGAGGAGAGGCACCGTGTCCAATGTAGTGGAAAGAGAAAAGAAGCAAAGATAGTAGCTTTAAACAGATGAGAACATGTGAAGCATGTTGCTCATGAAAAACCTTTTCATGTCTTTGTGAAGATTTGTGAATTGATTATGAAATGGATATTTTTAATGCCACATAATAAAACACAAGAGATGCGAAAGGGAACAAGCTTACTTGGTTGCTTGCCCAATTTCATTGTTTGGGGCATTTATTTTCACCTCCCATTTATTTGAGGTAAGGTGTTTCAAGTGGTAGCAAAATTATCACCCCAAATTTAAACCTCTTAGCTAAGTTTATATATTTTAAGATGTTCTATGTATATTTTGACATTTAGAAAATGAAAATAAAATATCCTACTACCTTCTTCTCCCACAGTAACCTTGATAGGCAATATAATGTGACTCAGGAAAACTACTTCTTTAGTCCTGCTCTGCTAATTCCTTACTGTGTATTGTGGGACAAATAGCTAACCTTTCTAGAGCTACTAGTAAGGTTTTTGTCTCCCAAATATCAGGTTTGGACCAAACCACTCTCAACGCTTTTTTTCCATTATAAAATTCTATATGTTTTAAAACTTATTCTATCTTTAACTGGGGCCCACTCTGTATAGAAAGAGACATCTGGAAGAAAATTAGTTAAAAAAACTCCAACAATTTAGGTCAGAAAAAATTGTAGGCTTGAATTATCCAAATGCACATATGAGTTATAATTTATTGAGCTTCCCTTCGCTTTGTAGTGTATAATTACATTATTTTAATGCCGTTGATAATATTCACAATGCCTCCATTTTGAAGATTAGTTTAAATTTTTTAATTTAAAAAAATCACGCCTTTTACAAGTACAAAACACTGTTAAAAACACTTAGATGGCAAGTGTGATATTTATCGGTAGCACCATTTGAGTCACAATTGCTTTTGCCCTGAAGGGGTTTAGAATGAGCCACTTTGACATGTGAATTGTTTTGAGCTGACAATAATCAAGACCCAACAGACTTAAAAACAAAGAGACAAACAACTTCTACTTCAGCCTTAATCACTTAAAAGAATTTAGATAGGGGCTCTGGCCGAGAAAAAGAGCTAGTACCAGAAATAATTTTATCTGAATGACCTATCAGTGTGGCAGGGCAAACATCTAATTATTAAACACCTGCTCTTCTTATCCTGGGACTTCTCCTCCTCCCCTTTGAAGCTCCATTCCTTAGATCAGGATAGTATATAAGCCCCAACTTCCCAACTTGCCCTTCAGTTTCATTGTCTTTGTGGGGACCCCTGTGTGCACATACTAAATCTGGTTTTCTCTTGTTAACCTGTCTTCTATTAATTTAATTATTAGACAGTCAAAGAACCTACAAGGATAGAAGGAAAATGTTTCTCCCCTACTGTTGGTGTAGTCGGCAGGATAAACTCCTCTATCTGGATACTTCCTGCTCCGAGGGTGCAGCAGCTGAGAGATCCAATGACCTCTGACAAAAGCTGGCAGAAGGTAAGAATTCTTACCACATCAGTCTCCCAGATCTCTGCCTGCAGGGTCTGGTGGAATCAAGAGTGGTAAGAGTCCCTTTCTTTTCCTAAATTTACATTAGCAGGAGATAATATTTGTGTGAACTAGTTCCTGGGTATAGAGATTCTGGTAAAGATGTGTTATGCGTATTCTTGTTTTCTATTGGTCCTTTTCCTCCCAGAGATGGTCACTGTTTTTCCTTGCCATCATATTTTGTGTTACTTGTCAGAAGGGGAAAAACCATATGCCTGTCATTCCAGCCGGCCTCATAAACTGGTGAGTTCACGGTTCTCACCAGGCTGGTGTCTGTTTAGACAAACACTGCTGTGGGTTAATGTGCACATGAGGTGAAAACTATTGCTAATGGGAATCTCAGAAGCTAAAAGCTGCAAAATTGCTGGGCATAGCTGGAGTACTTAAAAGCTGTTAGAGTGCTTGCCAGCTAACTCTAAGACTCCTGTTTTCGGATAAGTTGATCATGGAACCCATTAGATTGGTAATAGGTCAATCACCAACCACAAGAAAATTTTCGTGCAATACGGTACACTGCCAAACACCACCTAATCTGCAAACCAGCAGTACATACTTCCCACTTAGGTATTAATTTGCCTCACAGAAACCCAAGGTTTAGCTACAGCTGTTAATGGGTACATAAAAAAAAGAAAAACTGGATGAGGGCTTTCTTCTCGTTGTGTTTTATGTACTGACAGCTTAGCTTTATGATCAGTGAGCACACTCTTCCTGGTTTCTGCCAACTAGCATGCATCTGGAGGACAGCCAGCTATGCTGTGGGTCTGATAAGCAGAGCTCTCTTTGTCTGATTAGCTCTCAGGGGGGTTTATCATAAGGTGTCCTGGTCCATAAGGGACCTTTGTTGTCTCAACCTTCATGTCTTGTTATTACTGAAAGTCCATGCCAGTATCACCTGTTGGTGTCCCAGATTAGTGGGACCCTGGAGACATCATTTCACTACACCATTCTTCCTACCTGTGACAATGAAGTTACTTGCTTTCTCAGACTGACTCTGGGAGTGAACTTTTTCGATCTTGGGGCCTGCATCTTCTGCACCCACTTCAGGGATGCCTCTTGAATTCCTGGTAAAGATTTATTCTAAGGCTCAAAAGTTACCTCTGGATTTTTCCATGAAAAGACCTATCAAATTGAATTGCTATTGGAATAAATATGCCATTTAGGATCCTACTCATCAATGACCAGATGATGGAGCTTTTGAATTGGAAAAAGTTTTATATTTGAAAAATTTTAGAGAGCTCTCATCTTAAACAACTGTCTTATTGCTACCTATGAGAAGATCAAATCGAAAAGAATACCAAAAGGAGTATAACAGCCAGCCTTGAGGACTTCCTCAATAAGATGAAAGAATAGAAATAGCATTAGAGCAAAAATTGAAGTCCACATCTAAAGTAAATTCACCTTTTCCACCCGCTTTTTTCACCCCCTTATCCCCAACTCCCTATCCCTGACCCTCCAGAAAAGCTTTTAAATCTCTGGGCCTCTAGTCTAAACGCACCCTTTCAAAATCCAACCTTATCACTTCAGCAAATTCCTTAGATCCAAAAACTCCTCCAAATTCCCCAGAAAATCCCTTAAACTCCCAGCTGCCTGTTTTGACTCCCCCTTCCTCCCAAGATTTACAGAGAGCACTCTGGCCTGATCGCTAGGCCCAGGATATACAGGGTACTTATGTAAATCTTCAAAGCCAGGAAGTGAATTTAGCAGAAGCACCCAAGTTGAGCAGTAGGGCTCAGTTTTCTGTTCCTTACAACTCCTCCTGTTCTCCAGAGCCCTGCAATTAGGCGCTGCCAGCTTCAGGCCTTTCTATGCAGTATCATTTGTGAATGTATACTGGACTCCTACCCCAAAGAGTTTATGTCACTGGACAACAGCAGATCTTCTAAATTGCAAAGCCCTTTTATCTCCACTTTCAGAATACCCTATCAAATTTAGAGAAGAGTTGGAAAGACTAGTGGCCATTTACAACCCCACTCACGGGAACCAGATCAGCTGTTAAGGGGTGTTCTTCCCATGTATGATTATACTCTAGTTACCAGGCAAACCAGGGTGGCCCCCTAGAGAAAACCACCGCCCCCCGCCCCCTGCAACAGATGGCCAGAATTTCTCCCAGGCCTTCCTACAAATGACCAAGAAATGGCTCAGCTGGAGGCTGATATTCAAGAACTCTGATAATAGCAAGAGTAGAAGTTTGCCCCCTGATATAAATTGGTCTAAGATTCATTGAATATGCACTCAGAATGAAGGAGAGCATCCAAAGGCTTTTGTTGAATGCTTTATAAAGACTTTGCAAAGGCATACTGCACTAAACCCCGAAGTTCCAGAACATAGAGATCTTTCAATTTCCACTTTAGTGGGGAATTTTCTCCCTGATTATAAAAAAGTAAATTCAAGACAGTGTGGTTGAGTGGCCCAGCCAACTTCTGAATGTTGCAGTGGAAGCAGCTACCCAATTCTTTGAAAATAGCTTGCAAGAGTATAGGAGGGAAAGGGGATGAAAGCAACAATTCTTGCTTGGCAAGGTGAATTAGAAAAACCAACACATGATAGTGAGTATAACTTAAAGCCCATTCAGATCCTTCCCTATTTGTCTCTAGATATTTGCTGATTGGGACATTGGAAGAAAAGTTGTCCTATTTAAGAGAAAGAAAAGTTTAATAAAAAAAACTCCCTAGACCCATCATTTCCCAGAAGGATCATTTTTCTCCTCCTATGGGACAATTTCACATCAAATGCCTGGGTCGGCTGATTGATCTTCAGTAGTACTGCAGATCCCAACATTAAACTTAAAATAGAGCATCAGGAGCTGGGTTTTTTTTAATATATTTATCTTTATTGTTGAAAGTATTACAGATGTCCCTTTTCTCCCCCCATTAACCCCCTCCACCCCACTTGCACCCCCTCCCCAGACCTTCACCACACTATTGTCTTCACCCATGGATAATGCATATATGCATACAAGTTATTTGGTTAATTTCCCCCTCCCTTCCTTCTAAAATACATCAGTCTGTGACATGCTTCAATGTCTCTGGATCTATTTTGCTTGTCAGTTTATTTTGTTCTTAGATTCCACGTATAAGTGAGATCATGTGATACTTGCCTTTCTGTGACTGGCTTGTTTCACTTAGCATAATACTCTAGGAACTGGATTTCTTAATGACATTGGTGCCTCTTTCACTACCACCCGACTAGAGGATTTATCCCTACTTGTCACCTCTAACTCTGTGCTAGCTGTTTAAGTCTCTGGGCAACCTATTTCACTGACAATATCTCAACCAACCTCAATTTCCATAGACCCTCTCAGCACCCATCTTGCCTTCCTAGTTCCCAACTCATCACCACCAAACCATTTTAGTAGAGATTTGTTATGTAAATTTTATGCCACTGTAAAATGTAATGAGAAAGGCTTTTTTTTTTCTCTGCCCCCATGTAACAGTGAAATGCTTGGTTTCTCTTTGACTCCATTTTGTCAAAGTCTGCTTTGTTCCCATGGCCCTCAGGTTAATAGCTTCTGCTTAGTCTTGTATATAGACACATATGCTACTCATTAGAGAAATTCTGCTTGTGGCTTGACTTTTATAAAAACAGCCCCTCTGATTTCCCCTTTCCTTAATATAAAAGAAGCCTGAACTTACTACTTTCTTAAGATAGATTCAAGGTACCAGTAAGGCTCCCATTTTCTCAGTTGGTGCCTTCTCAATCAATAAACCTTTCCTTACTCCAAATTCTGACCTTTTGAAGCATCTGGCACAGGAAGTTTGACCTGGTAGCACTCAGACCAAACCCCAAATTTTCTACTTTCTTTACTGGAAACTCATCTTAATTTAAATTCCTTTACATGCAAATGAAGTTGGATTATTACTGAATGCATTGCTTGGAAAAGAAAAAGGAAGAAACCTTTCCCATAGCTGCCTAATACTCTTTCCTGAGATACAGAGCAAGGTATCCTATATAATAAAAGGGTAATATGCAAATTGACCCTAACAGCAGAATGACCAGGAATGACCAGTTGCTATGATGTGCACTGACCACCAGGGGGCAGACGCTCAATGCAGGAGCTGCCTCGTGGTGGTCAGTGCACTCCCACAGGGGGAGCTCTGCTCAGCCACAAGCCCAGCTGACTGCTGTGAGCGCAGCGTCAGTGGCAGGAGCCTCTCCCACCTCCTTGGCAGCACTAAGGATATCCAACTATGGCTTAGGCCTGCTCCCTGCAGTTGGATATCCCCCGAGGGCTCCCTGGCTGCCAGAGGGATGTCTGACTGCCAGCTTAGGCCCTATCCCCCCAGGGAGTGGGCCTAAGCTGACAAATGGACATCCCCTGAAGGCTCCTAGACTGTGAGAGGGTGCAGGCTGGGCTTAGGGACCCCCCTGAGCGCATGAATTTTCATGCACCAGGTCTCTAGTTGAATATATAATAGACTGTTTTACAACAAGGTAGACTTGTCTGTAGCACTCCAAACTTGCCTGTAAAGAAAGAAGGGAAGCCAAACCGGTTTGGCTCAGTGGATAGAGCGTCGGCCTGCAGACTGAAAGGTCCCAGGTTCAATTCCAGTCAAGGGCATGTACCTTGGTTGCAGGCACATCCCCAGTAGGGGGTGTGCAGGAGGCAGCTGGTCGATGTTTTTCTCTCATCGATGTTTCTAACTCTCTATCCCTCTCCCTTCCTCTCTGTAAAAAAATCAATAAAATATATTTTAAAAAAAGAAAGAAGGGAAATTTAATTCAGATAGGAACCAAATCTATTGATTCATATAAGATGTAAGAGCTATAAACTTTCATAATTCCTTGCCACCCCATAGTTCCTAATCCAACTACTATTCTTTTTTAAAAAATATATATTTTATTGATTTTTTTACAGAGAGAGGAAGGGAGAGGGATAGAGAGTTAGAAACATCGATGAGAGAGAAACATCAACCAGCTGCCTCCTGCACAGCCCCTACTGGGGATGTGCCCGCAACCAAGGTACATGCCCTTGACTGGAATTGAACCTGGGACCTTTCAGTCTGCAGGCCGACGCTCTATCCACTGAGCCAAACCGGTTGGGCCCAACTACTATTCTTACCTCAAGTCCTACTGATGCAGTCTGGTTTACAGTAATTAATCTCTGCTCACCTTTCTTTTCCAATTGCATCCTAACTCACAGTTTCTCTTTCATTTATGCTTAAAGGGAGACAACCTGGAGTTGTGTAATTCAGGGATATAGCAAGTCTCCCTCAATATTTTCCCAAATCCTTAAAACCAACTTGGATTTTGTAGCCTTTGCCCGAGGCTCCACCTTTATTCAGGATGTTGATGTCCTTTTACCTTGAACCAAACTAAGCAGCAAGCTCTTGTAGACTCCCTCATTCTCTTAAGGCACTAGCTGAATGAAGCCATGTAGCCTCCTCATCCAAACTTCAATGGGTATAAATAACTTTACCTATTCAGAACATGAGATATCTCAAGACATTCAAAAACTCAGCCCAAAGCATCTTGAGTCAATTGCATTCATTCTTATATTCAAAACAATTATGTAGATTTCTAGGGACAGCTGGCTACTGCTGCCAGTGGATTCCTAATTTTGCTACCCTTGCTAAATGTCTATATGCCTTATTCCCAGATACCTCTCCAGAGCCTGTTTTTTTGGGTCTTCAGAGGCATTAACTGCATTTGAAACCCTAAAATTAACATTGTCCACACCCCAGCCCTCAGTTTACCTAATTTTGACAAGCCTTTTCACCTATATTGCCCTGAAAATAATGGTAATGCTGCGGGTATTCTAGGATAGCCTTTTGCCTGTCAGATACCTCCTTTAGCATATTTCTCATGTCAATCAAACTATGATAATCAGGTATGCCCTTATGCCTGTGTGTGATGACCACAGCTGCCACCTTGATTGATAAAGTTCGTGCTCCCACAGTAGGCTTCCCCAGTCACCTCTATGTTCCCCGTTCTGTGTCTGCATTCTTAACAAGTCCACAAGCTATAACAAGTTTACAAGAAACAACAACTTCACAAGATACAAAAAGTTCAAAAGTTCACAAAATACAAGTATCTGCCCTCTTACAAATTCACAAGATACAACAAATCCTCTACAGGGCATCTATGAGGAGGCTTTATTGACCAAACCTTCTATAATTTTATGTTATTATAACACCTTAAACTCAACTTCTTTATTAACCCTCCCTGATGGTGGAGAGCCCCCCTTTATTCTACACGATTGCCTTGCAACTATAAAAATGGTCTCAAAGCCATGAGAGGACCTTTTAGACATCCCTTTGTACAACCCAGACTGACTTCTATTTTTTGATGGCTCCTGTAATTGAAATTTCCAGGGAAACATAATAACCAGTTATGCCATAGTTTCCCCACATAAAACACTTCCAGCATATTTTTGGCCCACTGTAAAATCATCGCAAGCTGCTGAACTCATAGCTCTTATGAGAGCTTGCACCTTGGTGAAAGGGAACGCTGCCACTATTTACATGGACTCCAGATGTGCTTTTGGAATCTGCAGTGCTGTTGGCACAATTTAGAAATTCCATAGATTCTTAACTTCTGAGGGTACTTCCATAGCTAATGGGCATATAATTGCTGCCCTGTTACACATTATTCACCTCCCTTCTAATATTGATACTGTTCACTCCCCAGCCCATTCTAAAGAGACTTATACTATGTCTTTAGGTAATGATAAGGCCAACAAGGCTGCTAACTATGCAGCTCAAAATAGACACCCTTATCTTTTCTCCACACAATTTCTAAACCTGCCTTTATCCCTGACTGATATTATTAATGATCAGGCAAATGTCCCCCTATCTGGAAAAGACAAATGGAAACAAAGGATGCCAACAATTATCAGGTGGATTATATACTGAGCTAAATGGACTTCCTGTAGCCCCTTTTCTTTTGACCTTTGGCTTGCACTTATCTCCCATCAAATGGTACATGTGCCAACAGAGGATAGGTAAGTAACGAAAAGGCAATTGGTTGTGTCCACAAAATTTCTGACCAAATTATTTCCCAGTACACCACTTGTAAATCTCATCAAATTTTCAGAAGAAATCAGTATGCCTCAGGAAGTCCTCCTAGGCCCACTCTGCCCTTTGTGGCTCTCCAAATGGATTTTATAGACTTGCCCCTAGCTTTAGGCTATTCTCACTGTTTGGTTATTATCTGCATGTTTAGTGGATGGACTGAACTCTATTCAACTAAAACAACCAATGCCACAGCAGTGGAAAAGAAATAATGACTGACATTATTCATCATTTTGGCATTCTTCATACATTGACTCAGACCAAGGAACTCATTTTATAGCAGAGATAAATCACTTTCTTGCAAAGACTCTGGGGTACTCATTAAAATTTCAGACCCCACGCCATCCTCAATAATCAGGACAAGTGGAACATGAAAATCTAGACATAAAAAAAAATGACTTTAAGAAAAATCTGTCCTGACTGGATAACTCAGTTGGTTAGAGCATTGTCTGGATATGCCAAACTTGCGGGTTCGATACTTTGTTAGGGCACATATAAGAAGCAACCAATGAATTCATAAATAAGTGGGACAACAAATCAATCTTTCTTCCTTCATCTCTCTAAAATCAATCAATCAATAAAAGAAAATCTGTCAAGAAACTGGACTTAAATAGCCAAATGCATTCCACTGGCCCTTATAATGACTCAGAATGCGTTTTGAAATAGTGTTTGGTCAGCCAATGCTTGCTGGCATCTCTAACCCTTGCATTATTGGGTAGAGTGAGCATTATGGGAAGTGACTAGTTTGATGCTCTGACCATGTACAAAAACTAACGGGTATACTTGAAGTATGTCACCAACAGGTCAAAGAGGTATAACCCTCCCTGACTGACAAGCCTTGCCATCCCTTTTGCCCAGGAGACATCAAGGTCTTTGGAAGAAAACATATGATGTCACCTTGCTTGAAGGGACCTTATGAAGTACTGCTAACCACCTACTTGCCATCAAAATAAAACAAAAATCCTCCTGGTTTCATATAAGCCAGGCCAAAGTAGACCCAGATCACTGCTCTCAAGACAATTGGGATACAATCTTACAGACGACCTTGAAACAAGGATTTCCAGGGCCATTTCCCCGGGCCCAGAAGTAGACAATATCACAAAATAGCTTTTCCTAAGGTCACAGATCAAGAAACTTTGTTTCCACCTATCCCACCACCCCCAATTAAGTTGGTCATTTATTATCAGGCTGACTGAATAGTGCTTATCTCTATTCTACTTGCCCATCGTCATCTTCCACTATGAACTCTCTTTCAACCTGTGTCTTGCTGGTATTAATCCTTGCTATTTTTGCAACAGGGTGGGTGCAGACCAAACACCGCCTTATGCCAGTTTTCCAAATCTTGGCTATGTTAGCTCATCAATCTGATTGTTGTTTTATGTCAGCATCTAGATAGCACAAAATAACAGAGCCTGATCTAGTTTTCTTTCCTGCTCATGTGAGCACCTCGTGAATTAAATATGGAAGATGGAAGAATGACAGGGAATGCTTTGCAAGACCAGAAAAACACCACTCTGCCTCTCCTTCTGGTGAGTTATTTGGGCCTGGGCAAACCTCTATGGAAGCTCAAGGACTATCCCTCACCCAATAAAGACACTAGGTGGAAATTTCCCCCTTTGCACTGAAAACAAGCATGACATTGGGCCTTCCCTGGGTGTCTCAGCTGCTCTTCTGATTAAGCTGCCCAATGCCACAAACTGTATATGGGTAGACCAAAAATCTGGACTAACTTGATCAGGTGGCAAAACCAAGCTTTATTGGTGCCAGAGCCAGACCACCGGCCTCCTATGTCAGTTATTTTATAATCTGTTCTGCTCTTACAGATTAACAAGAGCTCGTGAAAATTAGAGGTGTGAAGATGTTACCATTACCAGTGGCAAAGTCGTGGAATGCACCTAACCCAGGTAATTACAGGTTCCACTGTAACCTTGTCTGTGACCCACACTGGTCTTTTTATCTTATGTGGTGACAATGTATATACAGGGTTCACACTTAAATGGTCAGGATGGTGTGGATTTGGCTACCTGGCTCTTTCTGTCACCAGATACTCTGTCTAGCTTAAATGCTAGCCAAATTACAAACTTGTGTTCCTTTGTTTATAAAGTTGTGTCACATAACCATGCCAGTCTAGAACCTGCTTGTGTATCACACTTTGAGCTTTCAGTGTTGAGGACCTTATTCCTGAGTTTTGGAACTTATGACTTGGAAAAGGCAATCTTAAATCTCTCCATGGTTGCCCTGACCAGTGTGGCTCAGTGGATAGGGCGTCGGCCTGCAGACTGAAGGGTCCCAGGTTCGATTCCGGTTAGGGGCATGTACCTTGGTCGCGGGCACATCCCCAGTAGGGAGTGTGCAGGAGGCAGCTGAATCCATGTTTCTCTCTCATCGATGTTTCTAACTCTCTATCCTCCTTCTCCCTTCCTCTCTGTAAAAAATCAATAAAATATATTTTTAAAAATTTTTAAAAACTCTCTCCATGGTAATAGAACAAGAGATCAATACCATTATGCAAACTTTGAAAATCATCCAAACAGAAGTTCACAGCTTAGCCTCTGTGGTACTACAAAATCGACATGCTATGGGCACATTGACCGCTCAACAAGGAAGAGTTTGTGCAATCATTGGTGAAATATGCTGTTTCTATGTAAGTCAGACAAGACAAATAGCATCTTCTTCACATCTGCTAAAAGAGATGATTAACATTTTCTATCAGATAAATGAAGCTCAGCCATTTCATTGGACCAACCTATTACCAGGATTGAGAGACTGGTTTAAGCCTGGCTGGCATGGCTCAGTGGTTGAGCATTGGCCTATGAACCAGGAGGTCACTGGTTTGATTCCCGGTCAGGGCACATGCCCAGGTTATGGGCTCAATCCCCAGTAGGGGGTGTGTAGGGGGCAGCCGATCAATGATGTTTCTATCTCTCACTCTCTCTCTCCCTTCCTCTCTGAAATCAATAAAAATATTTTTTTAAAAAAGAGACTGGTTTAAAGGGGTTTGGGGAAATGTGATTCGATTTGCATGTTTCTGTTTGTTCATCCTCATTCTAATCAATGGTCATTTCTCCCCTTGTAGACCTCTTACTACTCAGCTACTAACCAGATTCTTCTCGCCACAGCCGCCATCTCATCTCTTAATATGTGAAACCTCCAGGGAAGTTTCAGAAACAGGAACTCAATGGGTTCAGAGCAAGTCTCCCCAAAATATGCCACTTTTCAGCTAAAGGCACTCAAAATCTAGCAGATTCAAGAAAAGCTTTTACCTCCTTCTCAGTTGCCTAAATTTACATTAGATAAGGGCTCTATACCAGGAAGAGAGCAATTACCAGAGACTTATTTACCTAAAAAATTATCTGCATAGCAGGACAATTTTTGTTTTCCAAACATATCCTTTGCTTTTCTGCGAATGGTCTTCCTCCCTTTTGTATGCCCAGGCCCCTTCCCCCTTCTTCACCTCAGGGTATTATGTAAGCCTCAATTATCTGGCTGCCTTCTGAGTTTTCATATCTTTATGGGGCTCCCATATGTAAGTAATTAAATTTCTTTTTCTCCTGTTAATCTGTCTTATGTCATTTTAATTGTTTGACCTGCCAAAGAACCTAGAAAGAAAAAAGGGAAAATTTGTCTACAAGATCATAATCTGTATTTTCTCTTGCAAAGAAACAAGATGTTTGAATTGTCTTTTATTAAAGTAAGTGATTTAAAAAATTGATTAATGTAATCCACCACAACAGGCTAAAGAAGAAAAATAACATGAGCCTATCAACGAATGGTAAGCAAAAAACCTATCGTAAATGTTTTCTAAAAATCTAAGTAAAATTCCCCCCAAAAATGTCAACTGCCAGAGCTGTAGTGATAATCACAAAATTACGGGTGTATTCCTTAGGGTAAGTATCAACAATATTAAGCAGACTTTTAAAACCATGCATGTAAAGATTTTTTTTTAGCACAGCCAGTGTGGTTCAGTAGTTGAATATTGATCCAGAAACCAGGAGATCATGATTGCATTCCCAGTCAAGGCACATGCAGGACTTTTGGGCTCCATCCCCGGTAGGAGGCATGCAGGAGGTAGCCAATCAATGATTCTCTCTCATCATTGATGTTTTTATCTGTCTCTCCCTCTCCCTTCCTCTCTGAAATCAATAAAAATATATATTAAAAATAATAATAATAAAGAAAAGAAATAGACAGGGGCTCTGGAGAACCAGGCAAAAAAAGTGCACGTACCAAGAAAGGCTAGAAATTCAGAACTGCAACTAAAATCACACCTCAAAATTAATCTGATGAGGACATTACTGGTATACACTGATATTTTCATTTGAACCACTGCCATTGCTGCCCTAGAGACTGGCTACTGTGGCTAGAATGAATTCCACACTATTTCTGCTTCTGTGTTGTACTGGTGCCAGATTCCATGTAGGCTAAGTCTAAGTCATATGTTTTTGTAGTTTTTTAGGGAATTTTCTTGATCAATAATGAGAGGCGGGCTCTGCCTTCCAATAAGACTGTATTGGTGGGACTTTCACAAAAATGGGAAGGTGCTTTACCAGTATTTGCTGGGAAGCTCACTGATGTGTCAGAAGCTCCTTTTTAGCTTTTGTATAGAGAATAGACATAATGAGCCAGGACAGAAGTAGATCAGTTAGAAAGCTATTTTAATAATTCAGGCAAGAAATGATATGGCATGAATTAAGATGGTAGAATGGAGGCTGGTGAGATTCTGGATATATTTTGAAGGTAGAGCTCACAGAATTTGCAGATGGAGTGGATATAGGGTGTGATAGAGGGGAAAAAAGAGTCAAGCATGACTTAACTTCTGGCTTGAGCAAATAGAAGAACGGAGTTCCATTTACCTAAATGGAGAAGAACCCCATGAAGCAGGTTTTGTGAGATAAGAATTTGGGCTTCAAAAAATTAAGTTTGTCTTTGTGTTGCTGAGACGGACCCCGTGAGGCTGAGCTGGCCCCCGTGAGGCTGAGACGACCTCGGTGAGGTTGAGACGGCCCTGGTGAGCCTGAAACGGTCCCCGGTGAGGTTGAAACGGCCCCAGTGAGGTTGAAATGGCCCCTGTGAGGTTGAAATGGCCCCAGTGAGGCTGCGGCAGCCCCTGGGAGGCTGAGACGGCCCCTGCGAGGCTGCGACGGCCCCTGGGAAGCCGAGAACCTCATGATCTCACTCATTTATGGATACTAAAGACCATTATAAACTGATGAACAAAAATAGATACAAAGGCAGAGCAGCACTGAACAGACTGTCAAACTACAGTGGGAAGCCTGGGGAGGGTTGGTGAGGGGGGGTAAGAGATCAACCGAAGGACCTGTATGCATGCATATAAGAATAACCAATGGACACAAGACACTGGGAATAGGGGAGGCCAGGGGAATGTCAAGAGGGGGCAGAGGAGACATGTGTAATACTCTTTGTAATACTTTAAGAAATAAAACAAAATTAAATTTAAAAAAATTAAGTTTGTGGTGACCATTGTATATTGCAGTAGAGATGTCAAGTAGATAATCACTTATACAAACTTCCAGTGGAGAGTTCTGAGCTAGAGACTAAAATTTGGAAGTCATCGGTGTTCAGTCACGTGCCGATTAATGACAGGGAAACATTCCGAGAAATGCATCCTTAGTCTATTTCTTCACTGTGGGAACATCACAAACCTAAATGGCATAGCCTACCACACACTTAGGCTATATGGCATACCACTGTTGTATATACACTCCATCTTTGACCCATGAGTGCATAGTTACTTATTATATAAATAGAGAAAATATCTAAGGACTGGGCTCTGGCTCTCACGTTTAAAGCAGTGGCTCTCAAAGGGTGGTCCAGGAACATTAGCATCACATCAGAACTTCGTAGAAATGTTCATTTTCCTTCCCTATTCCTGACCTACTGAATCCGCAACTCTGGGGGTGGAGCCCAGCAAATGGTGTTTAAATAAGTCCTCCAGGTTCACTCTGATGTATGCTAAAGTTTGAGCACCAATGGATTAGAGGTCAGGGAGATGGGGAGGGACCAATAAAAGAAAATTTAATTAGAGTAGTTAGTAGGACAGAAGGAAACCCAGGAAAGTAGGGTGTCCTAGGAGTCAAGTGAAAAAAAGCATTTCAAGGAGGAAAGGGTGATCAACTGCACCAAACACTGCTAGTATTTCAAATAAAAAAACGAGTTTCAGTCTTTTGGGAGGATAAACTATATTTCATACCATTGACCTCCACTGGATTCTTCTAATAAATCCTTTTTGTTTAAGCTGGTTAGAGTTATTTCCAACCAAAAGCTCCTTGACTAAAAAATACCCAATTTTTCTACAGCTGATTTGGAGAAACGACATTCTTAACTATACATTAATCCCTATATAGCAGGGCACTCTGTTTTAACCTAAGCCTATTTGAATGAAGTCAGAGAACTCTTTCTTAAAAAAAGTTATGCAAGATCAGACTCATTAAATAACATAGTAGTATTTGTCAGAGAAGAGAAGCAATTTCATGCAAAGTAATTTTATGAGAGTTCTTTCTCCTCTCAAAGTTGTCTTCTGGCCCAGTTTCTACTAGACTCAATTCTGAAACCAAGGGAGAGGGAGGAGTGAAAATTAAAAACAACAACAAAACAAACAAACAAAAACCAGCTACTACAACCACCAACAAAAACCTGAGAACAAAATTTTTCAGGGAAACTCTTTAAGACATTGGGGTTCTAGAAGTATCATTTAAGTTTCCCTTTAATAGATGTGACACAGGAGGAGGACAGAAGTTCTTTATTTAGCATGCAGTTTTTACTTCTTAAGGCTTCCAATTCCTTGTTTGTAGCAGATGATGGATCCTGGAAAACATGATGGTACCAAGAAAAGGAGTCCAGAGGAAGAGAAAAGAAAAAAAATACCAGATTATACATGGCAGCTAACTGGATTGTTTGTTATTACATTTATGAAAGATCCCTTCACCCCCATGAAATATTAAGGGAAACATATTTGAGGTGGTTGGATATAATTCAAAAACATGTGGAAATAGAAATCATTGAAACTTGAGTTGTTGTAATGTGGGTATTCCTAGTAATACCCACAGGCTGAAGGTGAGGCCTGGGAAAGCTTGTGTAATACATAGGAAAATTTTCATTTATTAAGATTCCACCTTTGTTCTACATTTATTTTTTCTCATTCAATAAGAATTCTTCCAATTGCACTCTTAATTCCATCCTTTCTTTTGCCTCTGGGTTAAGAGATATATCCATTGATTTATTTTCTACTATCATTCCTTTATTTTTATTGCCTCTTTTTCCCTAGCTCCTTTCTCATAGCTTATAAGCATATTTCATTAAATCATTGCCCTTAATAAAACACCATTCTGTTCTACCTTGAGTAAGTAGTAGTTAAAAGAAGAATTCTAGGGTCAGACTGCCTGGGTTTGAATGTAGCTCCATAATTTGCTAGTTATGTGCCCTTGGGCAATTTTTTAAATACTCTGTGCCTTCATTTCCTTACCTGTAAAAAAGAAGTAGAACTAGTTCTTACTTTATGGGTTATTGTGAGGATTAAATGAATGGATATTTGGAAAGCTCTTAGAGCAGCTCCTGGCAGATAGTAAAAGCTATAAGTGTTTGTTATATAAAAATTAATTAATTGATCAATCCTCAACTTAGGGTTTGTTAGGTAAAACTCTGTTGAAGTTTAAAAAACCTTATTAATTACTAAATTTAATGAATTATTAAGTTCTTAGCTAATTTGACCTTCTAGCAACACTTGACACAGTGGACCACTAGGTTCCTCTTGTACTTCTCCCTTTTTTTCCTGGATACTTCTTTCCTGGTTTCTCCCATATCCTCTAATATTTTCCATTAATTTTCCTTTGTAATGTCCTTGATTTCTGTCTTTGGTCCTCTTCCCTTCTCACTGTATAACTCAATAAATCTGATAGAAAAAATTCTTCAAATAATTCTCATAATATAGGAGTCCCTCCATAATTTGATCTCTTTGTTGATCTCTTCAGTCTTATCTTTCAGTCCCCATCACATGGAATGGCTTGAACTTTCCAGAGTGTAATGGTGGTGTTTTACATAGTGCTGCTTCTTTACAAATATTCCCTAATTTTTCAATTCTTAAATGAATTTTTCTTGATACCTTAGGTGAGTCTTCTCCTTTACATCTCATATATACTTTGTAGATGTCAGAGCCTAAGATTTAAGGAACTCAGTATTTGCTGACAGACTGAATTATAGCACCTATATTTTGCATCTATTTATTGTTTCCAGGTAACTGTATATGCCTTGAGAAAAAGATTTATTTATTAATCTTAAGATCTCTGGTGCTAAACAATGACTTAAATACAACAAATTATATATATAATCACATTCAAAACAACCAAACAGACAACCGAACAGGCTGAGTGGGGCGACCAGGCCAGCAAGGGGTTTAGTGAGGGATGACCAAACAACTGAGCAGCAGGCTATATGGGGCGACCAGGCCCACAGAGGGGAGCAGTGAGAGGCAACCAGGCTGGCAGAGGGTGCTGTTCACACGTGATCATGCCAGCAGGTGGGTCAGTAAGGAGCAACCAGGCTGGTGGGGGGGCAGCTAGGGGTGACCAGGCCAGCAGAAGGGCAGTAAGGGGTGACCATGCTGGTGGAGGGGGGGCAGTTAGGGGCAACCAGGCTGGCAGGCGAGTCAGCAACCAGGATGGGGGGGCAGGTGGGCATGACCAGGGTTGTGGGGGGGGGCAGTTGGGGGCAACCAGGCCAGCAGAGGAGGCAGTTAGAGGTGATCAGGCAGATGAGCAGTTAAGAGCCAGCAGTCCAGGATTGGGAGAGGGATCCTGGATTGGAGAGGGTGCAAGCTGGGCTGAGGGGACGCCCCCCCATGCACGAATTTAATGCACCAGGCCTCTAGTAGTTAAATAATTTACATTTTAAAATTTCTTCAGACATGTACGTTTGTGATTTCTGTGACAACTTGAACAAGTTTTTACTCTCAAAATATATTAATTTTACTTTCATTTGCTCTGAAGAACCTTTGAAATGATAAATAGGTTTCCTCTAACATTTAACAATACTGTGTACTAGCAGTATTTAGGCAATATGAGGAATAGTTCTGTGTTTCTTTATTGATTAAGGTATAACATATGTGTCTTTATCCCCCCATTGCCCCCCCAATTCATACCCTCACCCCCTGGTGTCCTGGTAGTAGTTCCTTCTTTTTTACAGCAGCATAGCATTCCATTGTGCAGATGTACCACAGTTTTCTAGTCCACTCACCTGAGTTCCCTGTAAATGTTGGAGATTAAACCCTTTTAAAATGTCATGGATACATCTTTAAGGAAATCATCAAAAAAAAAAGCACACGCAAATAAAATCGCCACTTTGCCCAGGCAGGGGCATGTTGCCGACTACCGCTCCTGCCACACAGCTAAGGCAGGGGAGGGCAAACTTTTTGACTCGAGGGCCACAATGGGTTCTTAAACTGGACAGGAGGGCCGGAACAAAAGCATGGATGGAGTGTTTGTGTGAACTCATATAAATTCAAAGTAAACATCATTAAATAAAAGGGTACAGTCTTTTTTTTCAATATTTTTATTCATTTTACATGGG
>NW_006287456.1:390455-399485 GCF_000327345.1 Myotis davidii | reverse complement strand
CATTTCAAATGGGCCGGATCCGGCCCGCGGGCCGTAGTTTGCCCACGGCTGACTAAGGCTTGCTCCTTACCCTGGCACCCAGCCATTTGTGCCACGTGCTTGGACTCCACTCCAAAGAGCAAGTGGTCCCATTTGTGTGAAGGGAGTGGGTAGGTTGCTGGCATTCCTTAGGAAAGGGAAAAATATGGAGGTAGCCATTTTTTATTCCCCTTGCCCATCCTCTCAGCAATCCTTATTCCCCCATGAAGGCCAGTGGCATTTTCCCACCTGAGAGGGGAGAGCAGGAGGGGCAGGAAAATGGGAGCTGAGAAGAGAGGCAGGGGCCTAGCCGCCATCCTTACCCGCTTTGGGGTGGTGACAAGCCTCCCAGCTGAGCTGAGCGTGCCTCTCAATCTTCCAGTAGGCTGCCTGACAGGAGGGCTGCTCTCAGGTGGGATCTGAACCTCCCTGCCTAGAGACAGATCTAGAAAAGACATCTTCCCCAAATTCTTAGGGTCTGTGGGTGCTTTTGGAAAGCAAAGCCATCTCCTCCTCAGGATTTAAGTGCACCACCCACTGAGCAGGCTGTGCACCACATGGTGCCCTCTCAGGGTTTGCTGGGGCCTTTACCAGACTCATCGGTCAATCACGGTCCCTTCGGTTGCTAAGGCCCAAGGGGTGGACCCTAGTGTATTCCGCTTCCCAGGTCTCCAATCAGGAATTTGACTCACACACAAAGACTCCCCACTTCTTTCCAGCTCTTTCTAAAAGCAGTCTCTTCTGTGCATCCACTACCTAGTCAGTTATGACTTTTTTCTGACAGCAAATCAAGTTTATTTGAACATAAAACATACCGCGTGACCCCACAGCCACCCTCTGTCAGCCCCCACCTCTCAACCCATAAACATCCCTTGGGGGCAACTTTGAGGAGATAGAAAGCCAAGGAGTGTGTAAAGTGTATATTTGTTTCCCCCCCATGTCCCGCGTGGTTCAGGGTTCAGGATCTGGAAGAGGGGCCGGCCACAAATGAAAGAGACAAGACGAGATAATTTGGAGCCGAAACCGGTTTGGCTCAGTGGATAGAGCGTCGGCCTGCGGACTGAAAGGTCCCAGGTTCGATTCCGGTCAAGGGCATGTACCTAGGTTGCGGGCACATCCCCAGCAGGAGATGTGCAGGAGGCAGCTGGGCGATGTTTCTAACTCTCTATCTCTCTCCCTTCCTCTCTGTGAAAAATCAATAAAATATATTTTTAAAAAAAGAGAGATAATTTGGAAATTGGGGGGCCAGGCGAGAGCCCATCCCAAGAGGATGGACTATGCTTGTGCTCCTGCCTCGCCATCTTTTTATTCAGTTTGGGATCCACCCATAGCCCTTAGGCAGGCAAGTTCCAGTAACAGGAAGACTATCTTATCAGTAAGGATTTACATGATAATAGATGGGGAAGTTGCTCCAGCTACCTTTGTCTGAACTAAACAGTGGGTGATAGCCCTGACCTTTGCCAGGGCTTCAAGGGTCACCAGCCTTCCAGGCTCCTTGTCCACACCTCTCTGCTAGAGAAGACAATAGGTGGTTTCCCACAAAGGAGCTCATTCCCAAAGGTCCTCCAGAGCCTTCAAGAGTAGACCCAGGGAGTTAAGATACTGGAGGACAGGGGGTATCACCCCCTAAACCTATGACCCACCACCGTCCTTGACATCCAGCCTAGGCACACTCCAGCCTGTCCTCTCCATTCCCTCCCACCTCCCTGGGTTCTAGGCACCTCCACCAACCTCACCAAGCTCCATAAATAGACCCCCATGTGCAGCAGCGAGAACGTCTCTCACCTTTGCATAAGTTAAGTAAATATTACATACCCTCCCATCACCTAGATAAATATATAAATACATGTAAATATTAATTAGGAGCAATGAGACATAAATTAATGCTGCTCTCCTTCCCCCATAGGTCTGGTCTGGCGTGTCTGCACTTGTCCCATCCAGGCTGGGGCTGGAGGTTCCCCGGTAGTGTTGAGAGTTACCTCCTGAATCCCAGTTTGGGATGCGCTCTTGCACACCAGATACTCCTAGTGTTTATTTCAGATTCTTGTTGGGGGCTGTGGGGAGTCACAGTTAGAAGGCAGCCTGGTGTTCCTAGAGAAAAGTTCCGAGATCCAGAGGGTTGTTCGAGGGCTCTGCTGACAGATGAAGGGGCTTGAGGTCCGTGGGTGCGGGTGCAGGAATGAACATGAGGGACACAGCGCTGGGGGCATCCTCTGGGGCCAGGGAGCCCTGTTTCTTCAGCGTCAGGTCTGGCAGAAGCCGATGGTGAGCAGGAGAAAGAGGAGCCTTTTGGTAGGATTCAGATCTTCGGCGGGCAGCTGGCGCCGGACCACTTGTGGGTAGAGGACTGTAAGGCTGGGAGGCACTGAGGCACACGGTTGGGATCACCACTGGCTCAGGGAGAGGGTCAAACATGAAGATCTCAGCACCAGTACAGTCATTGTAGGGAGGGAGCTTCAAGAGTGAGACATGGTAGCTTATCCAAGAGTCTTTCATAGCTCTTAGAAGAACCCATTCTACTCTTTGCTATTGGCATTCTTGGCAAATAAAACCTTATGTTCTTGATGTGATGGACAGATTCTCTGCTTCTCTCAAATTCAAAGAGCTAGCACAAATCTTGCAGTGAGGGTCCATCCACAGGCTTGCAGTACCACATACTTTCTGATTATGTAATCTTTCTGAACTTGTTTATTAGTGTGTGTGTGTATACTTAGGGTTTTCTGCATGCAAGTTCATGGCATCTAAGAATAGAGTTTTACTTCTTGCTTTTACATCCAGTTGCCTTTTTCTCTCCTTGACTAATTGCCCTGGCTAGAATTTCCAGTGAATTGTTAAATAGGAGATATCCTTGACTTGTTTCTGATCTTAGCAGGGAAATTTTCAGTCTTTCACCATTAATCATCATTTTAACTATAGGGTTTTTGTGGATGTCTTTCATGAGGTTGAAGAAGTTACCAATCTCCCTACCCCCTTACCTCTGAGGGGGAATGACCACCAATAGTACCTAAGACATTTTCTTGTTTGTTTGTTTTTTTAAGATGTTTTTAACAAACTATATTATAAAAGGCCTGTGGCCCTAACTCTATAATGACCAAAGACCAGAGCGGGTGGGCGGGGCGGGGCGGGTGGATGGGACTGCATGATTTCTCACGCTGGGCTTCTAGTTTGATGGTAAGTATCAACATGCTTTATTCTTCTAAAACATAGTCCCTGTGATTCATAGTCCCTGCCGCTTGCCACCTACGCCTACCTCCAACATGAGGTCCGAAATATTTTGTGGCATTAAAATGACTTAAAAAGGCCCTAACCAGTTTGGCTCAGTGGATAGAGCGTCAGCCTGCGGACTGAAGGGTCCTAGGTTCGATTCCGGTCAAGGGCATGTACCTTGGCTGCAGGCACATCCCCAGTGGGGAGTGTGTAGGAGGCAGCTGATTGATGTTTCTCTCTCATCAATGTTTCTGTCTATTCCTCTCCACTCCTCTCTGTAAAAAATCAATAAAATATATTTTAAAAATAAAGTAAAATGACTTAAAAATTATATTTGGTCACTGGTTAAGGCTGGAACTATAGTGAGGCAAGTGAGGCATTTGCCAGGGGAGCAAAATTTAAGGAGACAACAAAAATTCAGTGATCAAGATAAATAATATTTAAAAAAATCAAATGGACACCTGTTTTGGGGGAAAAAAATTTTTTTCTAAGTAAAGGAATTAGAGTGAGGCAAGGCTGTACAAGTACAGAGTCTGACCTGGCCTTTTTTGTTGACATTCATCAAGGATTGTTCTTGCATTGATTTTTATTTTGAAAGTATTTTATTAAATATTTTTATTTTGAATACTGAGTTTTTTTATGCTTCCTTATATTTTATGCCTGAAGTGAGTGCCTCACTTGCCTTACTCTAGCTAGCCCCTGCCCTGTCACTGGGACCTTGAATGAGGGGAATATTCCCAGAAACGAGGGGAATTTATACACTTAGTTAAAACCTATTGCTTCCTGCCCTTTGTGTTGATTTTACTGGTGTTTTAGCAGCTGCCTATAGAGGTAAAACAAACAACAACAACAAAAAGTAAACTGATAAATAGCTAAAGCAATTGGTTTTGTTCAAAATTCAGAGAAATAAGGGCCACAGTTGCAGAGTGATGTAGTTTCAAAAATTTAGTGGTTGTATGACTTTGTGCAAGTTGCTTTATCTCTTACAGCCTTAGTTTCATCAACAGAGTACAGTAGTATCTGCATCATAGAGTTTTTGAGGGCTAAATGAGCTAATAAGACAGGTAATGGGCAAAAGAGTTGAATAAATGTTTGCTATATGTCCTTCAGAAAGTGAGTCTAAAACCTCTCTTTAGGGTAGTTAGAAATTTTTAATTTTTTAATTACAGTTGCTATACAATATTATATTAGTTTGGTTATATAATATATAGTGATTAGATATTTATATAACTTATGAAATAAGTGATCTCCCCCGTAAATCTTGGGTAACTATCAATTTGACAAGCTGGAGTAGATACCTCCTTTCTCTGGATTTATATATCGAACTTTAGCAATGGTAGTAGACTTGATAGAATTGAAATAACATCCCATTAAAAGGTGGATTTTAATAGGAAATAATGCCAAGCTCTGGCAGACTGAAGGGGCGGGGGGTGTTTGATGTAACCTGGATAATAGCGGAGTCAAGGGATTCAGGAGGCACTGTCATTAAGTAGATTATTACAGCCATGAGGATATTGGAGGGTCTGATTTGGCTCAAATCATATGTGAAAGACTGAGGAAAGATGTTGAACAGAGTACAGTAAGTTGGAGTTTCTGTATGAGAGTAAAAATTCATGTAATCATAGGGTTGTAAAAAATCTTTAGAGGTCACTATTTCACGCTCTTAAACATAAATTCCCTACTAGTGGCTTGGTGCACAAAATTCGTGTGGGGGGCGGGGGTTCCTTCAGCCCGGCCTGCACCCTCTCCAATCGGGGACCCCTTGAGGGATGTTGGACATCCCTCTCGCGATCTGGGACCGCTGGCTCCTAACCACTCACCTATCTGCCTGCCTGATTCCCTGACCCCCTGGCTCTGCCTTGGCCTCCACCACCATGGCTTTGTCCAGAAGGAAGTCGGATATCCAGAAGATGGCCAGTTGACCCGATCTAATTAGCATATTACCCTTTTATTAGTATAGATATCTATATTTATAACATTTCAGACAAATGAGAGTCCAGGTTTTGATCTTTTCAGGAGAACAAGCAAAGCTTTTGAGTTAATCATTAAAAGCCCTTCCAGTTTGAGCCAAGACAAATGCATCATGAAGAGTAAATACATGTTGTTTGTATGAGATGATGAGAAATCCACACTTTTCCAATAAATTTCCCCATGTTTTTACTAAAGTGAAACTATTACCTTTAAAAATGGGTATCTTCGTCTTTGGATAACTACCCATATAAATTAGAAAAGCAATTTTATATTATACCTACATTATTTTATATTCTTTATATACTTATATACATGTTATTTATATTATATTGAATGCAAAAATATTACTTCCATTTTAATAAGAGGTTCTAAATAAGAAAAGGCCCTACAAATTTATTTCTGTTTTTGTCCATAGTAAACATTCCCAAAACGTTGTTGCAATCTCTTTTTAGAAATAAAAGGCAAAAATAAGACCAAAATTGGAACTGGCAACAGTAAGGACTTAATGGGAACTGCACTTCTCTGTTTACCACTACCAGCTAAAGGAGAACAAAAGTACTGAAGTTAGACAGAGAGCGTGCTTGCTAGATGTATTGGCTCATAGCTCCAGAAATATTTATGGAGCATCCACTCTGTGTTAAGCATTGTGCGAGGCACTTAGGACACATGAACTATGGTCTCTTCTCAAGTAACTCATAAATCTAGTTGGAGAGGAAGCTAAGTGAATATGTGCAATTATATGTGTTCAGGAAGCATGTATAGTCATTCTCTCAGAAATTGAAGGGAACCAAAGTCACTTTGTTTTGAAGTATTTAAAAAAATGACAAAACTGTTTATAAAAATTGGGATGTATTTTAAATGTTCACAAATAATAAACTAGTGCTTTTATAATTAAAAAACCCGTGCTCTAAAATAGAAGGCAATATAATTATACTTTTCACAAGAAAATTAATCATATAATTTTTATGAAAATTAATTATTCCTATGGTACCTTACACAGTCTGATCTATTTTATTTTTAAATGTGTTTTTATTGATTTCAGAGAGAGGAAGGGAGAGGGAGAGAGGAATAGAAACATCAATGATGAGAGAAAATCATTGATGGGCTGCCTCCTGCATGCCTCCCACTGGGGATTGAGCCTGAAACTGGGGTAAGTGCCCTGTGCCCTGATTGGGAATTGAACTACTTGGTCCATGGGTCTATGCTCAACCACTGAGCCACATGGATCGGGCTGATCTATTTTAAACTGTATGAAGAATGTTGTTTTTCTTCAATCCTGACAATACTTCTGAGACTATCTCTAACTTAGGTCAAAAATTCAAATTTGAGTTTCTTTGGTGCGATCTGGGCCAAATGGTTCTCCTTGACATATTAGCTACGTGTTTTCTTGATGGATTCAGTGAAGCATATCACTACAGAGAGTAGCATGAATAAAGCACCATGTTTTTGTGATAATATTCCTGAAAACTAAGGGAAAGGACATGAGAATCTGGGAAAAGGTTGATTGTCATATTAAGGACACTTTCTTCATAACCTTATAGACGGTGTTGAAAGGGTCCTTACCCAAGTTCAAAAGCATTTGGTTTCTCTTCCCTATGAAGAGGCTGAACAGCAATTGAATTTCATCTCTAAATCATAGCTGACGAGACCTTTGATTTTTAGCTATGTGTATTATACAATTCCATTACAAATCAAACGGTGGTCTCTGAAATTACAAAATCCAGAAATTAAAATTGTGCATAATTTTACTTTTTAAAAAAACCTGCAACACATTGCAATGCTCTTAAATAATTGACATATTTAAAAAGTAATTTAGTTTTTTAATAAGTTTATTAATGACCATTAGTTTGAAAGTTCAAAACCTTTGGCACTTCTCAGGTGTTTTCTCAGATGTGAAGCCATCTAATATTAATTTTGTCCCACTTAACATACACACCTGTATACTTAAAAGGAAAAATTACTCAAAATAGAAAATTAAATATTTTTTATAGGCTAGATGCATACACATGAGAAAACCTTTTAGGGTTTCAGTAACTATTAAATGTCAATTCAGTTGAACTAAAGTATTTATTATTAAACAAGTGAGAGTAAAATATAGCATTAACTAAAATATAAAGATAAAAAAAGGCCTGGAATCAGCCTGAGACCGGAATGGAAACATTAACCGGGAAAGTGCTGATCCGTCATTTTACAAATCAGAAAACTGAGCCCAGAGAGAGGAAGTGATAATACCCAGGGTTGCCTAACAGCAGAACTGGGATTACAATATAAATCTCCTGAACATGGAAGATTTTTAAAGTCACGTTAAGATTTTCAAGTGTTATACTATAGGTCAGTGGTTCTCTACCCTGGCTGTGCATCAGAATCACCTTGTTACCTAACAGTCAAATAAAGAACCATTTAGAAAAAGAATGAAAGGAATTTCATAACTGAATTCATTGACACTTAGGCTATATTGAAGTTTTGTTGCTGTTGTTGTTGTTTTTAGTCTCATTGTATATTTTTATGTTGGGGGCATAGATATTGTTTCCTAATTTTATATTTTCCAGTTACTTGTCAATTTGAAAATTTGTGAATTTTATATTAAATACTGATGACATCCCAAATATAAGGTTTATTTTCAGAAAATCTAGCATAGAATGGATGTTTAAGTTTATGTAGCTGCCTGGCTGGTGTTGCCCAGTGGTTTGATTCCCAGTCAGGGCACATGCCCAGGTTGCAGGCTCAGATTTGATCCCCAGGAGGGTGTGTGTGGGAGGCAACCAATCAATGATTCTTTCTCATCATTGATGTTTCTATCTCTCTCTCCCTCTCCCTTCCTCTCTGAAATCAATAAAAATATATTTTTTAAAAGATTATATAATTGAAGTATATCTATATTCTCCCCTTTAAATCTGAAGCACCTTCAGGTTTAAAATTTCCTACTCATATTATTTCAGTTAGTATTTTAAATACAGATGTCTGGACCCTGCATTAGTTTAGATGAGTTCTGTGCCATCAGGCTTGTCCTGAGATGACACCATGTCAATGTTCTAAGCACAAAGAGAAATAGAATAGTCAGCATTTGGCAAAAGGTGAGGTAACAGATCTGTGTTAGGTAAAGCTTTTCTACTTTATTGGGAGCCATGCAGAACTTGACTTGGAAAAAAACCAAACATTTGCTTTTACAGATTGAATGTTGTATTAAATGTGCCCATCATTCACTTTTTCTTTTTCTTTTTTTGGGGGGTGCGGAGTTGCCTGCAGTCAAGATTAGTCCAGACTAGAATTAAGGGGTTTTTTTATGTGTTTGTTTTTTATTTTTTTTATTGATTTCAGAGAGGAAGGGAGAAAGAGAGAGAGAGAGACATCAATGATGAGAGAGAATCATTGACTGGCTGCCTCCTACATGCCCCCCACTGGGGATGGAGCCTGCAACCCGAGCATGTGCCCTTGACTAGAATTGAACCTGGGACCTTTCAGTCCGTAAGCTGATGCTCTATCCACTGAGCAAAACTGGCTAGGGCCATCATTCACTTTTTCTTTGGCTATCCTCCTATTATAGTCTAGGCAGCTGTATAGTTTTTGCTAAAATTAGTTTCCTTTAAAATGTGGACTTTCTAAAGACAGTGAAATGAGATAGAAATGATTAGGTAACAGAAAAGATGGTGGCTTCCTTTCAAATAGCTGTACAGTGATAATATAAATTATCTTTCTATTTTAAAAGCATTGATCAATTTTCAGATTTCTTTGTAAGTCATATAAATGTCTAATCACTATGCACACATGCAAGGGTCTTTCCACAACTACTAGGGTTCAGGGATCTGGAGAAGGGGCTGTATATAAATGAATAGC
>NW_006287456.1:387137-390352 GCF_000327345.1 Myotis davidii | reverse complement strand
TGATGGTTTTTAAACAGTAAAGGATTATCAGGTGGGGCAACTGCCCTCAGCTGTCTGGCAGCAGGCAATAACATGCAGATCTTTAGCCCCGCTGAAGGTGTCCATCAGCCTTCTGATGAACTTCTTGCATTTATTATGACCTGCTGGACTTAGCCTCCAGCACACACATCTGAAACTAATATCATGTTGAATGTCACCTGTAATTGGAAATTTAAAAAAAAGTATTTTCCTGATTTCATGTGATACCTAGCATATTGCCTAGCACATAGAATGCTCGTTATTAGTCCTCATTACAGTGGGGCCTTGACTTACGAGTTTAATTCGTTCTGAGACCGAGCTCGTTAAGGAGCTCGTTAGCTCAAATTACTCTGTCAACTCAATGCAAAAAATCGCCGAGAGACAGCTGGTATCTCAAAAAACTCGTTAGTTGGGACACTCATAAGTCAAGGCCCCACTGTACTTGTGCCTTAGTTCCTATGCCTTATTATATATATCAAGGTACTGCCACTCAAGGCTTTGCAACATCTACCTTATCTAACCTGTCCTCCCAGCACTCTGTAGCACTAATCTTCCAGTGTCTGGCTAAGCTGATATTTTCTATGAATATACTTTATTAATTCCTGAATCCAAGCTTTTTTTGTGTTGTTTGTCTTTTCTGGAGCACCGGAACCTTTTCCCTCATTTAAATTGTCTCCATCTTACCTACCTCCACTGCAAGGATTTTGCCATTGTTCCTGTACACAGTAGTTTGTCTTTTCTCTGCAGTCCTGGAGAATTTAGTTTCTATGTTCCTCAGTTGGCACTTAATCATATACAGGCAATTCCCATCTGGCAAATGTGTTGTTATATTCTGATACTTCATTTATATGCCAGCTGTTGGATGTATAAAGAATTTCCTCCATAAAAACAATATTATAAAGGATGAATAGTTTTCTAGGACATTGCACAAATGTCTATTTGGTGTACTAATATTTGGGTTACAACAATCATTTATAAAATATTTTATGCAATAATGTATTACAGGGTGAAACAGAATTCTAGGAAAGCATCCCTCATGCCATAGGTCTAACTGTTAGACTCTAACATCTTTCTATGGGGTCCTCCTTACCAATTCAGCCTCATTTCATTGGTAACCTGGGTGGTTCAGTGAGAATGCTGTGAGCTCTGCAGGACCCTCCCTTGGTGGCCAGCCTGGGCAACCCAAGCCTCCCGTGCTTAGGCCAGCTCCGTGGCCAACGCCCATAGACCCAGGCAAATGGGAAGCTTGGCTTCCTCCATCACAGGGGGCAACCCAAGCCTCCCGTGCTTAGGCCAGCTCCGTGGCCAACGCCCATAGACCCAGGCAAATGGGAAGCTTGGCTTCCTCCATCACAGGGGGCAACCCAAGCCTCCTGCCAGCTCAGGCTGGCTCCATGGCCGCTGCCACATTTGTCCCACTAATTTGCACACTCACTCCTGATTGGCTGATGGGCATTGTGAAGTGATGGTCAATTTACATATTTCTCTTTCATTAATATAGATTCCATTCTGTAATTTACTGGCAATCACAAATTGATATTCCCTAAGCCATCAATTTCATAGTCTTACTTCTGTGCTCTTTGAAGGTTCTCCATTGCTCATAGCAGTTGTTTGCAGTCTTGGCTAAACATCAAAGTTACTTGGAGGACTTTTTAAAAAATACAAATACTTGAGTCCTACTTCAGTCTTACTAACTCATAATCTTGGATAGGGGCTCTGTATTTTAAAATAAATTTCTCCAGGTGATTCTGAAGCACAGCCAGGATAGAGAATCACTGACATATAGGATAACATTTAAAAATCTTAGCATGACCTTTCTAAGCCTTCCATCAGGAAATTTATATTCTAAGTTCTCCCACTAATTGACCTTTGGCCTATCACTTACCCTCTCTAGGCCTCAATTTTCTCATTTGTAAAATAAAGGATAGCTGCTTAATGTTTCCATTCCAGATTCAGGGTGATTCTAGGCCTCTTTATACCTTTCTGTTTTAGTTAATGCTATATTTCAGTTTTCTTTAAGAAAGGCTGATTTAAGAGTCAGTGTAATGAAACAAATGTGTGGGTGATTATTTTCAAGTCTAAAATATAACCATGACATCCTTTTCATCTTTTAAACAGAATTTAATTTACCTGTGCTACAGATGTCAGAACAAATCCCTGCTATATATTGTGTAGCCTTCTTTTCTGCGCTCTTCTTTGATGTGCTTATCTTCTCTTGCACAAGTGACCCCCTTTGGTGTGAAATTCAATAATGTGATACATATAAGAAAAAATGGAAAAATACAAAGAGAAAATTGAATTTTCTATTAGTTAAATGAATTTAAATGGCAGCTATTTATCACTTATGAGTCTAAATTGGATGAAACAGTGACCATTTTTAAGAAAATTTAAATGTCAACACCATAACAAAAGCCTTTGTAGTCTAAGGTGATGAACAGCCTTCGAGTAAGACTAAATAAGTAGGAAAATAATGTATTATTGACCCGGAGAGTATCATGATTTTAGATTTGAATGGATACCATAGTATATTTTATCTTCTCTTTTCTAGAACAATTACTATGAGTCAAAATATCTTGGTGCTGTTGACCAAGTAGCAGATATGAAAATTATACCCATTTGTTGAATGTGAAATATGACAATCAATCTCTGTAAAGCCTGTTTGGGAATATAATTTTATAAAAAGTCCATCTTGTACAAAATGTTCAACATTTTGCTTTTAGTAATACTATTGCTATTCACTACTCTTCCTGTGATATTTGTTCATTCATAGTACTAGGTAGTTTTATGATATTTGCATTGGGTCAAACTGATATGAGAAACTGCTTCCATACAATAATACATTAAAAAGAAAAGGATTCAGAAAATTCTGTTGAATTAATGTGATACTAAGAGCGAAGACTTTATAACGTTATGTGTAAGCCAAAAAAGTAAACTGAGAAGGATTTGATTATGGAGTAAGAGGAGGGCTCTAGATATTTCTGAAGCCATAGTATCACTGAGTGGCCAGATTATTATGACCACCTGATGTTTGTAGGCAAATTAGCTATAATTTCGAGCTGAAGTTGCTAGAGGGCCAAACCATTATAAATACGGAAGCAGGTTGTTTACCACGAGAGTAGAAGTGATTTTCTTCTGAAGATATGGATAAACAACGCGATTTAACAGCCTTTGAAGATGGGAAATATATATATACTAGA
>NW_006287456.1:381581-386393 GCF_000327345.1 Myotis davidii | reverse complement strand
AGCTTGTGGAGTCAATGCCAAGAAGAATTGCCAGTATTGAGGGCAAAAGGTGGCCCAACGGAGTACTGATGGTGTGGTCATAATAATCTGGCCACTCAGTGTGTGTGTATATATATATATAATATCCCACATTCAAAGGCTGTTAAATCACGTTGTTTACTCTTATCTTCAGAAAAAAATCACTTCTACTGTCGTGGTAAACAACTTGCTTCCCTATTTATAATGGTCTGGCCCTCTAGCAACTTCAGTGCGAAATTATAGCTAATTTGCCTACAAACATCAGAACCTTCTGTATTCAAGTCTGGACAAAGTCCTTTAAATAGGAAGTATTTAACTAAGCAGGTAAATAAATAATGAGAAATAACCAATATAAAAGGTCCTATGTTTAATACATTTTTTAACATTAAAGATTATTTTTAAGTCTATTGAGAGCAGGGATTGTTTCTTTTTCTTTCTTTTTTTTAAAATATATTTTATTGATTTTTTACAGAGAGGAAGGGAGAGAGATAGAAAGTTAGAAACATCGATGAGAGAGAGACATCGATCAGCTGCCTCCTGCACATCCCCTACTGGGGATGTGCCCGCAACCCAGGTACATGCCCTTCACCAGAATCGAACCTGGGACCCTTCAGTCCGCAGGCTGACGCTCTATCCACTGAGCCAAACTGGTTTCGGCAGGGATTGTTTCTTAATATTTCCCCATGGTGCCTTGAACATAATTTAAGTTCAATATTTGTTAATTGATTTTTTCTTGTAACTTTTAATAAATATTTAATTTTTTGCTATTTTAATCATCACTTCTTTGAATTTATAATGCCAGAATAGATTATTAGTTTCGTGATTTGGTTTGTATAATCATTATTATTTTTGTCCTCATGTAGAACCTTTGATATTAAATTATAGTATAAAGGCAGTTTTAGTAGCCTGTGGATGAATTGTAAAAACTAGAAGTCAGATGATATAGGATATGAAATATACTCTGGAGCTAACATGTGGAACATACTATAGTTGTACAAATCCATCACATCTAAACTTGTGTAGGTGAGTCAGTCACTGAGCAGGATTTTGAAAGTTGCTCATATCCAGATTCATAAACTAACACTGATGCTAATGTTTCAGCTTGGCCTATAACCTGATTCTTCTAAAGATGTTCTGTGGTCATTTAGTAAAAATTGTGATTTTGGGAGTTTAAACCATTTTGGCCAACTTATGTAAATAGTTCTTTGGTGTTTTGTTTTTGTGTTTTTTTGGAGGGGAACATGTTGCATTTTTAAATATTTAGAGGATTCATTTAAATTGATTTAGTAAATATTTTTTTTTTTAAATTTTATTATTTATTACAAAGGGTATTACATATGTGTCCATTTTTTGATTTAGTAAATATTGATTAAATGTCTTCTGTGCAGGCACTATGCAAGGTTCAAAACAACCCTGCTTCAAATATTATATGTGCTGGTAGGAAAGAAAGAAAAGAAATTTAATGCCAGGCAGGTCTCAGTACATGTTCTAATAGGATATAAGTTATATATTATAGAGATGCAGTAATTCATTCTGATTGGAGGGGCTTGAGAAAGTTTGATGGAGGAGATGACATTTAATCTAGGGTGAAGAGGTATTTGATAAAGTTTGGGAAGGAAGGTCATGAGCTTACATCTGCTACAGTCAAGATGAATATATGAAAGAAGAATACTGTAAAAGAGTATTTTCAAATTAAAAGCACCTTTTTATCTCTCATACTTTTGAGACTGTCATTACAGCAGAACTCTCCAGACAAAAGTACTCTGCAGTAAAGAAATATATTAAAATTTAAGCATAATTACTTTACCAATAAATTAAATAAAAATTACAGTTTTCAATCATGCTTTGAAAATTCTAATAAGTTAGTATTATACTTTTTAAGATTTAATCCTCATGTTAGTAGAATACAGTAGTATTTACTCAACACAATTCTGTTTTTACAGAGAGTTTCTGTAATTTATAAGAAAACTAATGCATATTTTGTTTTATAAATTTAAAAATCAATATTATCCAATCGAATGAAAATATTTTTTATTATAACATTTGTAAAAAGACTACAAGTCCTTTGGAAAGATACTTGGATGCATACGGGCCTTTAGGAGATGAGTCTCCATTCTACCTGCTGACCCACTGTGCTCCTACTAGTCACCTGAAAGAGAGGAGGTGCAAGTGCATTTCACCCAATCACCTTATTTATGTTTTACAGTAGGAAACATGACTATGGCTTTATGCTTTATCAAGCAACAAGTTTGTCATATTTTAAAATTTTACCACAGTTTTATGTGAATAAGATTCTTTATGCCTTTTAACCGTTGCTTCCAGCTTCTGGTAGTGTTATACTAGAAAGTGACAATGCCAGACCTAGGGCACGTTTTGTTTGCCAGGCAATATTTACTAGTGGAAAGCTTGATTTCTCCACACGGTCCCTATGACTTTATCCTTTTATATTTATGTAGCATCATAGAACTTTGTCAAAGCTTTTATTATTTCCATTTGGCTGAATCACTCTACTGCCATTTTGGTTTAAAAATTGAAAAGGTAGAAAAGCTGAGTTGTTACCAAGCCAATTTACTTAAACAGTATTAAGCCAAACTTTTGCTTTTTTTTATAGTCACCTTTCCCCTCACTTATTTATCTTTCTGTCTAGAATTAAATATTAATTTATATTGAAGAGATATATAACTTCTTTTTAATGATCCTGAACAGTGAACAGTAAAAGTATGATTTTGAACACTTTTCTCTTGTTTTAAGGCAGCAGATCTCAACCTGTGGGTCGCGACCTCTTTGGGGTTCGAACGACCCTTTCACAGAGGTCGCCTAAGACCATCGGAAAACACATATATCATTACATATTGTTTTTGTGATTAATCACTATGCTTTAATTATGTTCAATTTGTAACAATGAAAATACATCCTGCATATCAGATATTTACATTACGATTCATAACAGTAGCAAAATTCCAGTTATGAAGTAGCAAGGAAAATAATTTTACGGTAGGGGGTCATCACAACATGAGGAACTGTATTGAAGGGTCACAGCATTAGGAAGGTTGAGAACCACTGTTCTAAGGGTTTGTGCTACAAAATGTTATTAAATATTCTTTCTCTCCTTATCTGTAAAGTCACAAAACCTGTTGCTTCTTTAGGTAAAAAAAATAAAAAATAGATTCAGCAAATGGTAGGTAGAACATGACCTTGGGATACACTCTAATTTGTAAAGCATCTGACTTTCCACATATAAACATTTCATTAAAGTTTTATTTGCATAATAGTCTTCCTTCTAATTACATGAGCCATCAGGATTTTCTGCAAATTAGTTCTGAAAACTGTTTTGTCTATAAAAGTGGGGTCAGTGGAATTCTAAAAAAAGAAGTTGCCCATAGATATGGTCTTTACAAAATATCTTTGTGACTAAATGAAACCATGGGATATATGTTTCATTTGTTTTGTAAAATTACGGTTCATTACAGGAGAAGTGCAGTGGTAATTCCAAGGCTCAAGTAAAGAGGAATGGATGCCAATCACAAAAAACCAAAACAACCCAGCATCAACTGGAAGGTTCTCAAGACCAATCGGAAGAAAATCAACACTATTTGGAGAAATCTAGAGGCTCTCATTATCAATCAGAGAGATCTAGAGGCCAATTAGATCTCATAGCCCCTGAGAAAGATCTCATGGCCACCAAGAGAGATCTCGTGGCCACTCAGAGATCTCATGGCCATTCAGAAAGATCTCATGACCAATCAGGGAGATATTGAAGATACTCACCAATAGGAAGATTTGAAACTTCACCCCAAATTAGGCATGAATTTGACAGGTAAAAACATAATGAATAATTAATCATTAGTATAATGGGTTAAGTGATGTGGAAATCTAAAGGCATACCTTATATATCTGTATATTTTTAAATTTATTTTCTTGATCAGCTTAATTAAAGTTTATGCTATCAGACCTACCTGGGTTTGAGTCCTTTAACTTTGGTTAAGTTATATAACCTCTTTTGGCTTCAGTTTCCTCATCTGTAAATCATACCTCCAACCTTAGACTATTTGGAGGATTAAATGAGATAATGTATGTGTAGTGCTTAGCATAGTATCTTGTCTAAGTTATAGCTCAGTTAATGTTAATAGCTACTGTAGTAGCATTTACTACAGTACCACTGTTATTACTAAATAAAATGACTAATTTCAAAATAAAAAAGAAAAGAATTTATACTCTAACTGAATCACTATACAGTTGGAACTAATATAATATGATATTGAATATCAACTGTAATTGAAAAATAGAAAAAATAATTTATAAAAATAATAAATTAATATAACATTACTGAAAGTTTTCTATATAAAAAATGGCCCTACGACAAGCTTTATTCCAGAAACAATTCTATATAGCTACTAGAGGCCCAGTGCACAAATTCGTGCATGGGTGGGACCCCACCAGCCCAGCCCCAATCAGGGTGGATCAGGGCCGGGCCTGTCAGGAGGAGGAAACAGCAGCAGGTTGGCTGGCCTGCTCACCCCAATCCCTCCTGATCAGGGCTGGGTCAGCTGCGGGGAGGGGCCATGGGCTATTGGCCAGCAGGCCCTGCCCCTGATTCAGGTGGGGGTGGCCGATTGGGGGTGGGACGAACTGTGCAGAGGGGCTGTGGGCGGTGGGCTGGCTGGCCCCATCCCAGAATTGTGTGTGGGGATGATCAGGTGTGAAGCTGGCTTGGGGGAGAGGCTGAGGGCCAATCAGTGTGGTGGGGATTGATCAGGGTGGAGCCGGCCATGAGGACGGGCTGTGGGTGGTGGG
>NW_006287456.1:365699-381478 GCF_000327345.1 Myotis davidii | reverse complement strand
GCCGGCCCCCCCTGATCAGGCCCACCGTGATCAGGGCTGGGCTGGCTGCGGGGAGGGGCCTTGGACAATTGGCCAGCCGGCCCTGCCCCCTGATCGGGTGGGTTCGCTGGCCACAGTGGGCATCATAGAGACCTGTCAATGCAGTTGTTTCGACATTCTGGTCTCTGGCTTTTTATATATATAGATATTTTAACCACTAGATGTGTATTTGTTGTAACAGACAAATTATATTGGGACAAAGATATTCATAAAAGAGATAACATAGGGTGTTCCAAAAATTTATACACATATTTTTTTAATATATATTTTTGATTTCAGAGAGGAAGGGAGAGGGAGAGAGAGAAACATCAATGATGAAGGAGAATCATTGATTGGCTGACTTCTGCATGCCCCCTACTGGGGAACAAGTCCACAACCTGGGCATGTGCCCTTTACCGGAATCAAACCCAGGACCCGTCAGTCTGCACGCTGACGCTCTATCCACTGAACCAAACTGACTAGGGCCACACAGATTTTGAACAATTATAAAGGCAGTGTTTATTAAAATACATTTAATTTTCAAAATTGAGTTCTTAGCTCTTATAAGGTATATACATGTTGGGGGACACCCTGTATACACGGGATCACTATTCTTTCAACTTGCTGATGTTCTCTAGCTATCATCCATTTTCCTAATGCACCCAAATTAAGTAGTTTCATCTAGGTCAGCTTTCCCAGGCAGAGCCCATGTATTCAGCCTTTCCTATTGAGTCTTCTCTACAATCAAACAATATTGACTCAGAGTCCATTAGGCTAGCTAATCTAAAAACCAACTGTGATGGATTGATAGTATATAATCTCTGGTAATGAGTTTCTGTATTTCTCTCCTCTATCTTCTTCCTAAAGAGTCTTCAGAGAGTCCTCATCAGGCAAATGACAGGTGTATCTTTGAGCAGCTGAACTTTTCTGCTTTCCTCCAATCATGCCTTAGGAGAGGATGCTATTCTATGCATACATCTACCCTAATCTTCTAAATATATTTTTTAATACATTGCCTATATACACTGTTGCCTTATAAAACTGTTAGGCTAGGCCTGTCTGCCCCAGCAAAAGAACCAGAGAAATCTAAAAGTATTGCAGATTATTTGAGTTTTAAAAACCATAGCCTGATTTTATTGTGATTGGTTCGGTAATTGAGTAAAAATTTATTTTTAGCTTGAAAATCTCAGTGATTGTTTTCAGTTTGTATTGCCCATAAATATCCAGTGAAATATCTTAGCTTATATTAACAGCTGCACAGAATTGCTGATATCAGCTAAAAAATTATTTCCAAAATGTGTCAGTTATTGTGCATATAGACAATGTCTGATGTAGGTCTAATTTAATGCTAAAGCTCCCACAGTATTTATATCAGCAGTGTACAAATAATTTGCAATAAAAACGAAAAAATGTTTAACACTAAAGACAGAAATTCATATTTCTGCACTAAGTAGGGATTTTTATGTTTTATTTCATTTACACTTAATTTTTGTTTGTAAAATGGTATAATATTTCCACTAAAGCACTTGTCACTGAGCTGTGTCTCGATGGCTAATGTGCAGAGAATCTAATGCTATCACACTGGCTATTCCCAAAAGGCTTTTATTGGGAAGTTAATTGGCCAGGAGACAGAAGGCAAGGCTCAAATCTGCCTCCCCCACCCAGGGTTCAAGGTGAGAGGTTTTTTTTTTCCATTACAATTGACAGTTAATATTATTTTATGTTAGTTTCGGGTGTAAAGCATGGTGGTTAGACATTTATATAATTTATGAAGTGATCCTTCCTGATAACCCTAATACCCACCAGGCCCCATGCATAGTTATTACAGTTTTATTGACTATATTCCCTTTGCATTACTTTACATCCCCATGAATATTTTGTAGCTACCAATTTGTACTTCTTGATTCTTTTACCTTTTTTATCCAGTCCCCCACACCCTCTACCATCTGGCAACCATCAGTTTGTCCTCTGTATCTATGAGTCAGTTTCTATTTTGTTTGTTTAGTTCTTTAGATTCCACATATAAGTAAAATCATATGGCATTTGTCTTTCCCTGTCTGGCTGATTTTACATAGCATGAAACATTCTACGTTAGGGGTGGGGAACGTCCAGCCTGTGGGCTGTATAAGGCCTGTGAAATCATTTGGTCTGGCCCTACCAAGGCATTAAGGATGAGTTAATTAAAAATTTGACCAAATATAGCAGGATAATTTTCAAGTTGATACTTTTGTATGGCCTGTGAATGATGTTATAAATATCCAAATGGCCCTGGGCAGGAAAAAAGTTCCCCACCCCTGCCTAGGTCCTTGCATACTGTTTCATTCTTTATTTGATGGTGGAGTAATATTCCATTGATTATATTTACCACCACTTTTTTACCCACTCATCTATTGATGGGCACTTGGGTTGCTTCCATAGCTTAGCTATTGTAAATAATGCTGCAATGAACACAGGGGTGCATATATTCTTTCAAATTACTGTTTAGGGTTTCTTTGGATGTATAGCCAGAAGTGGAACCAATCAGCGGATCATAAGGCAGTTCCAGGTTTTTTTTTTTTTTTGTAGGAAACTCCATACTATTTTCCATAGTGGCTGCACCAATCCACATTCCCACCAAGAGTGCACTAGGGTTCCCTTTTCTCCACATCATCACTAATATTTGTCATTTGTGGATTTATTGATGATAGCCATTCTGACAGGAGTGAGCTGATATCTCATTGTGGTTTTAATTTGCATTTCTGACAATAACATTGAGCATATTTTAATATGTCTATTAGCCATCTGTATGTCCTCCTTGGAGAAGTGTCTATTCAGGTCCTCTGCCCATTTTTTAATTGGATTGATGGTGTACAAGTTGTAGGGGTTTTTTTTTGTTTTTGTTTTTGCTTTGCTGTTGAGTAGTATGAACTCTTTTTAAAATTTTTTTTTATTGATTTCAGAGAGGAAGGGAGAGGGAGAGAGATAGAAACATCAATGATGAGAGAAAATCACTGATCGGCTGCCTCCTGCATGCTCCACACTGGGGATCAAACCCACAACCCAGGCATGTGCCCTGACCAGGAATTGAACCATGACCTCCTGGTTCATAGGTTGATGCTGAACCACTAAGCCATGCTGGCTGGGCAAGTAAATGAACTCTTTATAAATTTTGGTTATTAACCCATTATCATATGTACCATTGGTGAATATTATCTCCCATTTAGTAGGTTGTCTGTTCATTTTCTTGATGGTTTCTTCGCTGTGCAAAAGCTTTTTAGTTTGATGTAGTCCCATTTGTTTGTTTCTTCTTTTGTTTCCGTTGCCTGAAGAGATAAATCAGAAAAAAATATTGCTAACAGAAATGTCAGATTTTACTACCTGTGCTTTCTTCTAGGATTTTATGGTTTCAAGTCTTACATTTGAGTATTTAATCCATTTGGAGTTTGTTCTTGTATAAAGTGTAAGAAGGTGGTCTAATTACATTTTTTGCATGTGTCTATCCAATTTCCCCTGCACCAGTTATTGAATAGATTGTCTTTATCCCATTGCATGTTCCAATTTCCATTTCTGTCGTTTTACAAGTACATTTAAAACTTAACGAACAGCTTGGCTAGTGTGGCTCAGTGGTTGAGCATGGACCTATGAACCAGGAGACCATGGCTCAATTCTTGCTCAGGGCACATGCCTGGGTTGTGGGCTTGATCTCCAGTGTGGGGCATGTAGGAGGCAGCCGCGATCAATGATTCCCTCTCATCATTGATGTTTCTATCTCTCTCTGCCTCTCCCTTCCTCTCTGAAATCAATAAAAATATGTTTAAAAAACAACATAACAAACAATTTTGTCCAATTTTTTCTCCTTTATGTTCAATTATAATTCTTTTATATAACCTTAACACAAATAAGTAGTATTTGTTTGGTTAAATTTATTTTAAAAATATATACATATATATTTTTATTGATGTCAGAGAGTAAGGGAGAGGGAGAGAGAGAAGCATCAATGATGAGAGAGAATCATTGATTGGTTGCCTCGTGCATGATCTCCAATGTGGGGATCAAGCCTGCAACCCGGGCATGTTCCCTGAACAGGAATCAAACCATGACCTCTTAGTTTATAGGCCAATGCTCACCCACTGATCCATACTAGCTAGGTTGTTTGGTTAAATTTAAACTTATCAAACATAGAGGGCGTCTGTCAGAACTTGACCATGCTGGCACCTTGAACTTGGACTTCCCAGTCTCCAGCACTGTGAGAAATAAGTTTTGTTGTTTATAATCCACCAGGTCTATGGTATTTTCTTATAGTTTGTATCTCTTCGCTGATCTCATTTTGGTCATGCATCATTTTCCTGATTTCGTTTAGTTGTGTACCTGTGCTCTGTTTTAGTTCATTGAGCATCTTTATGACTGTTATTTTAAATTCTTTGTCAGGCAGCTCCATTTTTTTGAGGTTTGTTTCTGTCGTTTTATTTTGGCCTTTTGATTAGGCCAAGTTTCTGTTTCTTTGTATACCTTGTAAATTTTTGCTGAGATTTGGACATTTGAACAAAACAAAACACCTTTCCCAATCTCTGCATAGTGGCTTCATAAAGGGGAGGATCACCAAATCTGCCCATCTATGAAGTTCAAGTTGGACCTCCCTAACCTCTTATGAACTCTTACTCCCATTGGTATTTGCCTGTAGAATTGCAGCTCTGATGTGCTGCTTGCCTCTATTTTCAGTGGCTTCCAAACTCTGGCACCAGTTTCATCAATGCCCAGAATCTGAGAGACAGAAACCAACCCTTCAGGCAGTCCCCAGAGAAACTAGAACATTCAATGCATGTTCCACTCCATTCCAAGGGAGGAGCCCTGGCATACGGGTTTCCTTCTGGTTGCTCTGTGCTGTGATGTTTAAGGAGAGATACACAAATGGGTGCACTAAATGCCATGAATATCCCTACCTCATTCACTGGAATTCCTTCTTGGCTTTACAATGGCCTGGATGCTGTGGCTTCTCAACTGGTCTCTAGAGTTCTCAAAGAGATATTGCAGTCTGCACAGGTAGGGCAACTGTAGGTTTACAGTTGTTCCTATGGAGGATAATACAATAATTAATAAATAATAATACAAGAACAAACTGTAAAGCTGTAACGCTACTTTCGCCTCATCCTGTATATTGCTGTTAACTCTGTTTCTCTGTCAGGGAAGGAGGACCTTATAGCTTCACAGTCTGTCATTGTCTTGACTTAGTCGGCTTGGGCATCATAAGAAAATACCACAGACTAGATGGCTCAAACAACAGGTATTTGTGCTTTCACAGTTCTGTCGGTTGGAAGTCTGAGATCAGGGGGTCAGTATGGTTGGGTTTTGGTGAAAGCTTTCTTCTTGGCTTATAGAGGGCCGGGAAGAAAGAGCTTGGTAGACAGAACTTGAACTCTGGTCTCTTCCCCTTCTTATAAGGCCACTAATCTCATCAAGGGGCACAGCTCTGATGACCTGAGGCCCCACCTTCAGATGCCATCACATTAGGGATTGGGATTTCAACATATGAATGGGGGGGTGGGGCAAAAACATTCAGTCTATAACAGCCATCTTGCTGACATCACTCCTGAAAAAATATTTTAAACAAAAATTTATATATTCAACCATATACCTGATTAACTTCTGATCGTTGTAATGCATGCAGAAAGGAATAATTCACACCTAAGCTGAAACTTGCCTGTCAGAGTACTGCTCTGGATTCTAATTTCATGTAGTGTCCAGTCTTAAAGCACATGCTTAGATATGTATTGTTACTGAAAATGTTAATCAGTGTGAAATGCAGAAAAGATGCACCTTGTGCTGAGTAAGGAAGGCTTTTGCATGATTTGTTTCAACCTTTTTCATTTAGGTGTCACTGGGAAAGAATCACAATGGCAATGAAAAGTATGAAGGACGTGAGACGTACTTGCACTACAGACGTCTGTACATGTGAATTTTATTGTTATTTGTGGGGAAGTGAAACACAAATTAATAAATGTAACTTCCACCAGGGGACCTCTAGAATCTGATTCTGAACAATCCATAACAATTTCTGTAAATCCTAATGTAGAACTAAAATATTCATAAATAAAACCGCCTGTTTTGCTTGTCTGCTTATGTCTGTGTTTCTGTGCATCGTTTTCCTATGGTGTGAGTATAAATGTCTTGATGTCATAGCCTTTCCACTTAAAGCATGCAGGAATTGTCACCCTGAAGAATTCGGTGTCACGAAGGTTTTTCCTCATTTTCAATCTTAAAATTAAAACCCTTGGCTTTTTAATAATAATAATGTATACTAAACATACTAAGTAAATTTCAGTATTTTAAATGACCTTAGCTTCAATCATAAAGGACTTTGCCCATGATTATCAGAAGCATCTGTGTATTCTTTCAGAATTATAGCCGGAAAGGGGAAAATGCTTACACTCCCTTTAAAATGGGCTTAAACAAAGGCACCTGTGGAAGAGTTAAAAGAGCTGTGAATACAGAAGCAGAATAATAATAATAGTGAGCATTTGCTGAGTGCCTATTATGTGTTAGGCTCTGTGCTAAGCACTGATTTAATTTAATCCCCAGCAGGCCCTGGCAGGGTAGCTCAGTTGGTTGGAGTGTCGTCCTGATATGCCAAGGTTGTGGGTTCTATCCTTGGTCAGGGCACATGCAGGAGGCAATGATGAATGCATGAATGGGTGGGACAGCAACTCAATGTTTTTCTCTCTCCCTCTCTCTTTCTCAAATCAATAAAAAAATTAACTTAATCCCCAACAATCCTGTGAAGTAGGTATGAACATTTCCATATTATAGATGAATAACATAAGTTCAATAGAGTATATGAACTTCCTTGAATTCATACAACTAATAATACAGGGTGTGGCAAAAGTAGGTTTACAGTTGTGAGTACATGAAACACAGAGTTTATCCTTGTATTATTATTTATTAATTATTGTATTATTTTCCATACAAAAGACTGTTAACCTACTTTTGCTCCACCCTGTATAAATCAAATTTTGAATAATATACTCAAATTTGGTTGGTGTGGCCACAAAACCTGTGGGCTTCCTACTCTACTACATTTTCTCTTCACAAACACAAGTAAAGATGAGGTTAAGTTCTTTAAAAGCCTGCTGTATTAGCTTTCTATTACTGCTTAAACAAATTACCATGAAGAGCAACTTTAAGCAGCACTCATTATTGAAGTGGAATTTTTAAAATTTAAGTATAGTTGGTAGAATGTACAGTTTTAAGATTTTAAGTTTAATCTACAAATTTCATTATTCCGTTTATGAATCTAGTAGATTTAAATGATTGCATTTAAGGAAATGTGTAGGTTAAACTTAAAAACTTAAAATGACCAATAAAAACTTATTTTTTAAAAATGTAACAAAGTAAGTGTATACTTAGGGTGAAATTTTTTCTCTAAATATGTTTTTATTAATTTCAGAGAGAGGAGATAGAGGTAGAAACATCGATGATGAGAGAGAATCATTGCTCGGCTGCCTCCTGCACACCCCCTACTGGGGATCGAGCCTGCAACCTGGGCATGTGTCCTGACCAGGAATTGAACTAGTGAGCCACACCCAACTGGGCTAAATAGGGTGAATATTCAGTTCTCTTAAACATTTCAAAACTTTCATAAATTCAACCAAATCCTCTTTCAACATTCTGCTTAAAATCATAAGTACTTAATTACCCATTTTAAATTGGAATTGCAAGTCTAATCTGTAGGTACTCTGATATACCTAATTTTCTTAAATGTTACAAATGTGTGAAATACCAGATTTATACATTCCTAAATTTATCTGAGCTTGATTTACTTCAGTATCTCCTGGTTTAATTGAACCCTTTCTGGGTTAAGAACACTTTATCACCAAGAAAGCAGTTTTATTCTTCAGAGCCAATGAACCCAGGGATAAGGTTGTTCGGGTCCTGAATGCCAAGTGCCACCTCCAGTGGGTGGTCTCAGCCCACATCCTCTGGTACAGGCTACATTTCCTTTTCTCCAGTCCTCACTTCTCTCCCACCCCTAAACTCGTCTTCCTCCCGCATCCAGGTGGCTTCATGGCTGGATTAGATTCAATTTATTGCTTGATTCTTTTGGAGTCCTTTCCCTATTATTCCAGTCCTCAGGGCTCCACCTCTTATAAATATTTAGTGGCATCCTCTTGGATGCGGTACACATTCACACCTTTGGGTCTGGGGTCTTGCATTCAAGGCCATGACAAGAATCACAGGCAGCCAGAAGGGATATTTTTTAGTGGTTACCTTCCCTCCTGGTACAGAAATACCCTGTTACAGCAGAGCCGACTGCTAGTGTCTCTCCGTTGCTTATGTCCTTCCAATGACTGTGAGCGCAACACTTGTTTTTGTGTGTGTGTTTTTTAATTGTGGTAAAGTATACATAACATAAATGTTACCATTTTAAATCACTTTTAGGTGTGCAATTCAATTGCATGACATACATTCACATTATCTTGCATCTATCACCACCATCTATCTCCAGAACTCCTTTCATTTTCCCAAACTGAAACTCTGTACCTGTTAAACAAACTCTTCCCATTCCCCTCACCCCTAGGCCATGGCAACCACCATTCTACTTTCTATCTGTGAATTTGACTACTCTAGCTACTACCTCTTATAAGTGGAATTACACAGACTTAGTCCTTTTGTGTCTGGCTTATTGCCCTTAGCATAATGTCCTCAAGGCTCATCCTTGTTGCATGTGTCAGAATTCCCTTTGTTTTTAAATGTTCTTTTTTATATTGAGCTGGGAACCATCTTAGGACAGATGGTCCTACAGGAAGCTTTTCTGACTGGCCCCAGACCTGCCTTCAGGAGCAGAGAGCAAAGGAGATTGTGTCGGGGTTTACATGCACCCAGAGGACCAGGGCTGATGAAACAGCAAGTAGGTTTCTGACAATAATGGTCCTTGCTGTCCACGGCTATATTCTTGGCTGAGGTCAGCACCACAAGAAGGGAGGGTGTCCCAGCTCACTTGCCCTGACCTTTCTCGCTGGTGTATCCCCTGGGGGGAAACGCCACTTCTATTTCTATCCGGTGTATTATTTTCCTAGGGTTGCCATCTGTAGTTCAGATGTCCAGGCTAGCTTGGCTGGTTTTTACCTAGGGTCTTATGGAACTGAAATCAAGGCGCTGGCCTGGGCTGCACTCTACCTGGATGCTCTAACGAAGAAGCTTCTAAACTCATTCTAGTTATTGGAAAAATTCAGTTCCTTGAGTTTATGGGAATGGAGTTCTTGTTTCCTTGCTGCTTTCTAGAGCAAGGGTGGGGAACCTTTTTTCTGCCAAGGGCCATGTGGATATTTATAACATCACTAGAGGCCTGGTGCATGAATTCATGCATGGGTCTGGTCCAGCTGGCCCTGCCCCCCCCCCCTCCCTCCCGCTGCCGCAGTGTGCATCGCAGCAACCAGTCATTCCGGTTGTTCAGCTTGCTTAGGGTTTTATATATATAGATTTGTGGGCCATACAAAATTATCAACTTGAAAATTATCTTGCTATATTTGGTCAAACATTCAATTGACTCATTACTAATGCCTTGGCAGGGCTAGACCAGATGATTCCATGGGCTTTATACGGCCCAAGGACTAGATGTTCCTCACCCCTGCTCTAGAGGCAGTCTGAATTTCCCTTCCATGGGGCTCTCTCCATCTTTAAACCAACAACATCATGTCCTGAGGGAAGGAACTGTTTTGGGGAGGGGGCATTTTTAGAATTCTGCTTACCACATCTAGAATGTTGCACTTATCTGCTTTTAAAATCAGAATGTAGCCTGGTCAATGTGGCTCAGTGGTTGAGCATGGATCCATGAACCAAGAGGTCCCTGGTTCGATTCCCGGACATGTCCAGGTTTCAGGTTCAATCCCCTGTGCAGGGCGAGCCGGAGAAAGTTGATAGATGTTTCTCTCTCATCAATGCCTGGATTTCTCTATCCTTCTCCCTTCTTCTCTCTCTAAAATCAATAAAAACATATTTTAAAAACAGAAAAATAAAATCAAATCAGAATGTAATATATGTGTTCAATAAATCAAAACGCTTGTACATGGTATGTTGTAAAAGAAAATAAAGAAAAGGAAAGAGAAATTATGAATAAAAGTTAATTTGGAAACTAACATTTATTTAATTAATCCTCTCTCTCAAGTCAACCAGAAAAACATTAATAACACAGAAATAATACCTTACTTATTTAAAACCATTGACTACAGCATTTGGGCTTTTGTTGTTCTCTGACTCTGATGGAGTGTCACTACATACTACTGTCTGAATGTTTGTGTGTCCCCTAAATTCATAGTTGAAATCCTAGTGCCCAATGTGATGGTGTTAGGAAGTAAGACTTTGGGAGGCGACTAGATTATAAGGATGGAGCCAATGGGATGAGTGCTTTTATAAAAGAGACCCCCAAAGAGCTCCTTCACCCCTTTCACCATGTGAGGATACAGCCAAAAGCTGGCAGCCTGCAATTAGGAAGAAGGTTGTTGAGTATGATTCCCTAGGAGGTTTCAATGACACACAGATCAGCAGACAATTTCCAGGAATAGACAAAGTATTGATTAACTCATCAATAGATTTCTGAGTGTAGGCAGAGTATCTGATTAGCTCATCAATAGATTTCCGGGAGTATCTGATTAACAATAATCAACAAGGATCTACATAAGTATCTAAGGAATTAAGGGAACTAAGGTGGGGATGCTTCAACTATTATTATCTAAATTAACTGAGTGGTTCCTGGATTAACTGGGTGGTGCACAGCCCTGACCTTTGCCAGGACTTTCAAGCCCTGACCTTTGCCAGGAGTTTCAAGGGCTACCAGCTTCTGGGGGGTCTCTGTCTAAACTCAGCTAGTGAAGACAATGAATGGACTCCGGCAAAGGTGTTGTATAGAGCAAGAGCAGAGCAGACTTTTTGGACACCTTTGACAATCCAATATAGAATTACTGCCAGCCATGAGAGTTATGTCAAGTGCTATGGGCCTGGAAGGGGCAAAACCACAAGTCTGGCCACTTGGAAAAGGACTCCATGTGGACACCAATATGAGTGGGATCTCCACCCTGTGTGCTATAAGAACTCAGAGCTCCGACTACCCAACGCTTGAACTTGGTTGTACCATGGGATATACTCAGAGCCCTACTAGACTTCCACTCCACTGGACGCATGCCACCGCTATAGCTGCCTCATTTGAGATTGATGCTCACCTCTGGACACCACCAAGTGACTGGGGCTTCAAGCCACTAGCTCGATCTTCTTGCTTCTATTGCTAAGCTCCCCCTGCGAGTAACCTGCATGTGACTCTATCGGCTTATTGAAGAGGTCTCCTCTGAGAAACCTGGCATTCTAGAAAGACACAAACCTGTGTGAGGGACTCATTTTTGATATGTTCCTTGCTTACAATAGGCATCCATCAGAACCTGACTATGCCAGCACCTTGATCTTGGACTTCCCAGCCTCCAGAATGGTGATAAATAAGTTTTTGTTGTTTATAAACCACCCAGCCTATAGTATCTTGTTATAACACCCCGAATGGACTAGGACAGTATATGTGGTAAACATTTGCTCTTGAACTATTTAGCCATCCATTTTTTAAAAATATGTACTGTTTATTTACATGAAGAGCTGTTCTATTAAGACAAAGCAAGAACCATGCCCACTAGCAGCCATTCAGGAGGCCCTATATATAGAGGATACCCTTGCAAAGTAGCAGATGAAAATTTTGTATAGCCAGGCTGCTTTTGGTATTAATTCCTATGTATCTGTGGTAGACAGACATGAGCAGAGCAAGGAAATGGGCCAGGTACAGAAGGCCACTAGGGGGAAAGGCCTGGGTACCTAGCAATGGTAGCCCCCAGAGTGGCCTTTCCTCCCCTAGCATACAGCTGGTCGTCTGGTTTGGACCCCCTGACCTTTCCTTCCCAGAGATAACATCTAGGCCTCAGTTGTATTTCAGCTCCAGACTTAGAAAAGCAGCAAAACCAGACAAGATGACCTCAGGCTCAACTGCATTGAATAAGGACCCCCCTTCCCTGGCTGGACCAATAATCAGTGGAAATCTGGACCCTGAAAGGACACACCTGGAAAGCTGCTGAAGATGCTATTGAGATCTTCCCCTGGGGCCTCCTCTAAAATCTCCATCCTGGGGCGGGGGGAAGAGGACTGCCTGAAGGGCTGGTTTCTGTCTCTCAGACTCTGGGCATTGATGAAACTGGTGCCAGAGTTTGGAAGCCACTGAAAATAGAGGCAAGCAGCACATCAGAGCTGCAATTCCACAGGCAAATACCAACGGGAGTAAGAGTTCATAAGAGGTTAGAGAGGTCCAACTTGAACTTCTTAGATGGGCAGATTTGGTGATCCTCCCCTTCATGAAGACACTATGCAGAGATTGGGAAAGGTGTTCTGTTGTGGGTTTTTTTCAATGTCCAAATCTCAGCAAAAATTTACAAGGTTTACAAAGAAACAAACTTGGCTGAATCAAAAGACCAAAATAAAACTACAGAAACAAACCTCAAAAAAAATGTAGAGCTGCCTGACAAGGAATTTAAAATAACAGTCAATGAGCTAAAAGAGAGCACAGATGCACAACTAAATGAAATCAGGAAAACGATGCGGGACCAAAATGAGGTCAGCAAAGAGATACAAACTGTAAGAAAATACCATAGACTGGATGGATTATAAACAAAACCCTTAGGACAGAAGACCCAGCACATTCTCCCTGCCTGGAGCATGCCAGTGCCTTTTTCCTTCCCACCCACCCCACCCCCAACAGGTGCGGCACCCTTATCTTCCTCACTTCTAAGCTCTAAGGGCCCTTCTTTTGCTTCTATAACTTGTTTCCTAAAACCATTTCTTCTACTACTCGCTTCTTTCACCTCTGCAATTTTCTAAATAAATGGCTCCGAATTCTCTCCTAGCCAGAATTCAAGTGCCAAGGTTGCTGAACTCAGGTCTGGTCTGCCCCCAGTGGTGTAGCACCTGGTGCCCTGGTGTGGTTCCCACCAATGCCAACATATCCATGTGCTCTAGCTACTTTTTTGGTAACACTGTATCATTTTTATACTATAAAGTTCCCCCATTTAAAGTATACAATTCAAGAGCTTTGAGTATGTTAACAGAGTTTTGTCATCATCACCATAATCTAATTTTAGAACATTTTCTTTATCCCCCAAAGAAACTCCTGGTACCCATTAGCAGTTACTCCCCACTGACTCCCTTTCTTCCCTCGGTCCCCCAGCCCAAAGCAATTAACTGTTAATCCATTTTCTTTATATATGGAGGCTCTGGCTACTTTTGCTTCAAAGTCCCTGTAGGCATGACCATACTTAAATAATAATAAAACTGCTTTGGCACTTAAACACTAAAACAACTCATGTAATGGTTTTGAAGTGACAATATAAAAAAGGCTAGATTAATGCATGCATGTGATCCTCTTGAATGCTATGCAAACACACCCAGATTCAGTACTTGGAGTCTTAATATTAAAAGGAAATTTGAAGATTCTTAAATATACCTTCTTCATTTTATAGCTGGTGGTAATGAGATCTTGAGAAATTAAATGGAATCGCCCAATGTTGCTCATCTAATTAGTGGTTGTCAAATATATATTTTTATTAAATATTGTCCTTAATTGGCAGATACATGAAATGTGGGATTAAAGCTTTCCTCATAAAGACTAAATATTCTACAAATAAGAGTTCTCTGCACCAGCCTAGAGGAATATACCTGAAATTAAATTTTCAAGGAATTGGATAATAGGCAAATGCAATAAGCTTTTCATGAGATGTTAAAGAATTCATGTCTATTTAAGGTATATACAAAGGTATCCTTGATGTATAGGAAAAAATGAGGTTAATCAGAGTCAACCCAGAGCCCTTAATAAACAAGAAATTTCTTCCCTGTATTCCACCTCTCTGAAAGGCACAAACGTCAAGAAAATAAGCCAACCTTGATTACTTATCTTTTGAAAGAACTTAAAGCTAAACATGGATTTAGCTTAAACTACCATGTTTACCTCTGTGGTTCGCACTTGCCAAGGAGACATCTGTCTTTACCAGACTATGTACTAAAGCAAATACATATACTAATGTATTCTTTTACATTTTTAATGCAGGAGTTGAAACCAAAATAATTATCTGCCAATCTTCAGTTAGAAACAAGGTAAATTAAGTAGAGCATATTTTGATTAATTTGCATAAAAGTGTATGTCCCATAAGTGGAAAATAGGAAATATATAGTAATGAATGTAGTTATATAGTCATGGATATAGATCACCTCTGCCTCAGAACAGTATCAATCTGGTTTCTGATTTAGACTTTGGGATGGTATTTAAAAGGGTATTTCTTGAAAATGGAGAAAGAAACTCAGGCCCAGTGGCAGTCTATATAAGGATGAACTTGGAGGTAAAGTCTTGTGAGGTCTTTGAGGTAGATATTCCAGCTGGTTATACACTAATAATACCAATTGAAAGTCACTTGGCTCAAGAATGGCTCCACAAGGTAGATTACCAAATCCCTGGGCATAGTTAAGGCATTTAATCTCCTGACCCCCATCCCACTGTGGAAGTTTACATTTTACTCTGTGGGGTAATAGTATGCTTTCTTCCTTACATCTTCAATTAAAGTCCTTTGATGCTACTGTTTAGCATGTAAGAACCAAGAAGTAGCCTTAGTGGTATACCATAGTTCAGGCAAACTACTTCATGCTTTAGGGTCACAGAAAAAACTCTATGCAGTTTCTTCAAACTTACACTCCCTTCTTGTCACCCACAGTCTTCTCCAACTATCTTCTGTCTACTTTTCATGAGTATTTCGTAAGATTGCTAATCCCCTGAGTTCATAGTTTTTCTCTTCTTCATAAATTAAGTTTTAACTCAATGAGAGAGTCTCTAAGCCAGCAATTTTTAATTGGTATGCCACAAGAGGCACTGGTGTGCCACAAGAATTTTTGAAACATGCAATACCCGACTATTTAGTCAGGAGCACTGACTTACTTTCTCTTAGATTGTTAAATAAAAAAATGACTACAGGCAAAACAACAATAGCCATCTGTTGTGAATGAATCAAAATTATACCTATTTTTGGTCAGATCGGCAAAAAATATATATATTTTTTGGTGTGCCACTGAATTTTAGCAGTTTATGTGTGCCATGAGATGATTTAGATTGAAAATCACTGATCTAAGCTGAAAAGGAAGACTGGGATCAATTGTCTTTCTTTTTTTTAAAATTAAATCTTTATTGTTTAGATTATTACATTTGTTCCTCTTTTTCCCCCCATAACTCCCCTCCTCCCAGTTCCCGCCCCACCCTCTGCCCTCACTCCCCACCCACTGTCCTCATCCATAGGTGCACGATTTTTGTCCAGTCTCTTCACCGCATCTCCTCAGCCCTCCCCCCCGCCAAGAATAGCCAGTCCACTCCCTTTCGATGGCCCTGATTCTATTATAATCACCAGTTCATTCTGTTCATCAGATTATTCACTTGATTTTCAGAATCACTTGTTGATAGATGTATATTTGTTGTTCATAATTTGTATCTTTACCTTTTTCTTCCTCTTCCTCTTCTTAAAGGATACCTTTCAGCATTTCATATAATACTGGTTTGATGGTGATGAATTCCTTTAGCTTTTCCTTATCTGTGAAGCTCTTTATCTGCCCTTCAATTCTGAATGATAGCTTTGCTGGTTAAGTAATCTTGGTTGTAGGTTCTTGGCATTCATCACTTTGAATATCTCTTGCCACTCCCTTCTGGCCTGCAGAGTTTCTGTTGAGAAATCATC
>NW_006287456.1:363790-364338 GCF_000327345.1 Myotis davidii | reverse complement strand
TACATAAAAGGAAAAATGTTTAGCTTTCATGGCATAAAATAACAGAAAGGTGAGTAAGAAGGAGAGTAATTTAGAATGAGAGATTTTAGGAAAACTTCTATAGTTTTAGAATTACATGCCTTTTCAACATTAGAAAATTTGTGTTTTTGGTTTAATTTGTTCTTTAAGTTCTAGAAGCATCATGTGAATCCTAAGTAGACTCTATTTAAACAGAATACCAAGGTAATTGATAAGTATCTCTTATGACTAAATATCATGTGCCTCAAAAGTCAGTAAGAGTGAATTTTACTCTTTGATTATAAAAATGCTGCATTTGTATCCAAGCTTTTACATTTTATTCAGGAACTTATACTTTTACTTTTGACACAAATTTTTAAGAATTTTAAGCTCTTCTACTGTAATTTTCTGTGAAAATATCTATAAATATAAAGACCCAGGGGACGTCACAATCCGAAACAATCAAACAGACAACCAAACAGGCTGAGTGGGGCAACAAGGCCAGCAGGGGGGTTAGTGAGGGACAACCAAACGACTGAGCAGCAGGATGC
>NW_006287456.1:363097-363484 GCF_000327345.1 Myotis davidii | reverse complement strand
GACTTAGCACCAGGCTGTGTGGGGTGACCAGGCCAGCAGGGGGGGCAGTGAGGGGTGACCAGGCCGGCAGGGGGGCAGTTGGGGGCAACCAGGCTGGCTGAGGGGGCAGTTATGGGTGACCAGGCCAGCAGAGGGGGGCAGTTGGGGGCGACCAGGGTGGCAAGGGGGGCAGTAAGGGGTGACCAAGATGGTGGGGGCCAGTTAGGGCTGACCACGCCAGCAGATGGTGGCTTTTGGGGTGACCAGGCTGGCGGGGGTGGTAGTAAGGGGCAACCATGCTGGTGTGGGGGGCAGTTATGGGCAACCAGGATGGCAGGGGAGGCAGTTGGGAGCAACCAGGTTGGCAGGGGGGGCAGTTGAGGGGGACCAGTTAGGGGCGATCAGGTT
>NW_006287456.1:362458-362789 GCF_000327345.1 Myotis davidii | reverse complement strand
CTGGGCTGAGGAGACACCCCTGCCCCCATGCACAAATTTCATGCACCGGGCCTCTAGTCCTATCTAATAATAGACAAACAGGGCAATTGACCATACCTTCACTACGCCTCCTATTGGCTAATCAGCACGCTATGCAAATTAACTGCCAACAAAGATGGCGGTTAATTTGCATATGTAGGTGCCCAGTGGCTAGGGGCTATCGGAGCCTCCAATCGGAGCTAAGAGGTTCCCTGCCCAGGCCTGAAGCCTTGGTCAGAAAGGCTAGGCCTGGGCATGGGTGGAGCCAGGATGGTGGGAAGCTGAGTGTCCCCTGCCCAGGCCTAATGCCTTG
>NW_006287456.1:347419-362219 GCF_000327345.1 Myotis davidii | reverse complement strand
GTCCTCTGCCCAGGCCTAATGCCTTGGTCAGAGATATTAGGCCTGGGCAGGGGCGGAGCCAGCAATCGTGGGGAGCAGGGGTGGAGTTGGCAATCATGGGGAGCTGGGGTTCCCCTGCCCAGGCCTAACTCCTTGGCCAGAGGCATTAGGCCTGGGCAGGGGCAAAGCCTGCCATCGCGGGGAGCTGGGGGTCCCCTGCCTATGGAGCAGAAAAGGGAACCAGGGATGTCAGGGAGCAGGGGCAGAGCTGGCAATAGCGGGGATCTGGGGGTCCCCTGCCCAGGCCTAATGCCTCAGTCAGAGGCATTAGGTATGGACAGGGGCAGAGATGCTGATGGCGGGGCGCAGGGAGGGAGCCACCAATGGTGGGGAGCAGGGGCAGAGCCAGCGAACATGGGGAGCAGGAGCTGAGCCAAGGATTATTTGGTAAGGCTGGTGGTTTTTAGCCTAATTTAATGAATTCTGTCCTCACATTTAATAGTTGCTCATTCAAGAAATGAAGTACAGTATAGAAATATAGGAAAAGTTGGATTCTATTCTGGTTCATTTTTACCATTGCTTTCTAAATCAAATTAACAGATGGTAAAGACTCTCTTACTAAAAACATTGTGTTGAGAAGTGAAACAATCATCAGTTTGATTTAAGTATATTTTGCTGTAGCTTTGCTAATTTTGAATATAGAGAATGACAATGTGCATGAAACTTCATAATGTAATTTGTAAAAAGTGATTCAAAGAGTTTGTCTTCTGATCACAAAGACAATACATATTCATTGAAGAAATTTTAGAAAACACAAATGCCAAAAAAATCATACACACAACAGCTGTAATATCTACTTCATATTTATCTTCTGGACACTGAAATTTCTTCCACAGCAAAGCTTTCCACAGTCTTTATCCAATACCCTATTGCTAGACATTTAGGCTGTTTCTAGTTTGAATTTTTGTAAATTAAACTTATGATTGTAATTGTACCCAAATGTGTATGCCTGGTAAGCAGTAAGACTAATCACTAAAACATCGAGTATGTAACAAGGAACGAGTTCATTTTGAAAGGCTGCCAAATGAGAATATTGGGGGGAGAAAGGCCAAATCCATCTCCCAGAGGGAGAAAAGTCTAGGGGGCTAACGGGTTTGAAAGGGACCTCTACGTGCCAAGGGGGAGGAACTAAGGGATTCTAAATCTTGATAAAGGGGGTTAATGATTTGAGGTGGAAGGCAGTTGTGTTTTTTGCAGAAATCTTGCGTCAATTCTGCGTTGCCATGGTATCTAAGGAGTCTTCTGCTGTTATTGTAGACTTCTTGGAGTCGGTGGACTTTTCCCCATGTTATCTCCAGATTCAGTCAGTCTCCTAATTCCTGCAAAACAACTAAATCACCATCTTATGACTCTATCATTAGTAAAATCACTTCTTTTAAATTATTCTAGTTTAGTTTTATCTATCCTTACATTTTTGGGAACTGGCTATTGCTTACAAAAGCAGATTGTTAGCTAAGATTTCATGTCTAGGAACCATAAAGTTTAACTACAATTAATACTCACACTTCCGCATTTCTGTCTTTAACTTAAATTTTTTTTAAGTTACAGTTTCAAGAGGAACATCCACGTACCTATATCTTTGCAGTACCTCTCAGATTCATTCCATATGATCATTTTCTAGAATTAGACTTGCTAGGTAAAGTAGTACTTATTTAGAATGTTACACATGTTAAAGCATTGCTGTACAGAATATGAAAGGCTTTTTTCCTAGCACCCTCATCAACAAAGAATATGGGATAGGTAACATCGTTTTCAATGTCTTGCTTGCTGATGGATAGTGAGTAAAGAGAAAAAGCTTAAGTCAATGAACCTAACAATATTTTCGGCCATCACCATGAATTTTAAAAAAAAAAAATATATATATATTGATTGATTTCAGAGAGGAAGGGAGTGGGGGAGAGAGATAGAAACATCAATGATGAAAGAGAATCATTGATCAGCTGCCTCCTACATGCCTGCAACCAGGAATCAAACCGTGATCTTCTGGTTCATAGCTCAATGCTCAATCACAGCCACACCAGCCGGGCATTGCATTAATTTTTTAAGTGAGGTCCTCAAACCAGCATATCTGCATCACCTGGGAACTTGCACATTCTCAAGCCTCAACCAAGACCTAATGAATCAGAAGGTCTGGGTGTACTTATCAGCAATCTGTGGGAAGCATGCTAAAGTCTGAGACTGTACAGTATACTACTCTTCAGTGGTAACTAAAATTCTACCCAAGACTAGGTGAAATTGTCAGGCCTACTCCCTGTCTCTCTCCATCTGTTTCAACCTTTCTGCTTATTACTTTTTTACCATATCAAATGCTCTCCCTCTCTCCTCTCTACTACATTCCCATTCGGATACTCTATCCAGTATGTAATAGTGGATGTTGGAGGACCCTCTACTTGGTTGCATTTGTAGCACTCTATCAATTTAGGCACCCTTATCTGATCTTAGCTTTCCTAAAGATAGGGCCTGAGGCCTGGCTGGTGTAGCTCAGTGGTTGAGGGTCGACCTATGAACCAGAAGATCACTGTTTGATTCTCAGACAGGGCACATGCCCAGGTTGTGGGTTTGATCCCCAGTGTGGGGCATACAGGAGGCAGCCAATCAATGATTCTCTCTCATCATTGATGTTTCTATCTCTCTCTCCCTCTCCTTTCCTCTCTGAAATCAATAAAAAAATATTTTTTAAAGAAGATGGAGCCTAGGATGTACTAACTGATTATATGCTAATTATTGGTTGGGGATGAGGGAATCATAGAAGTTCTGGAGCTGGAGTTTTTTATCCAGACTTTTCAGGTTGCAGAGCCCATACTGTTAGCCTCTATGGCATTCATGTTTTTGCTTCAATATTGTTGATTCTTTCTGGGATGTTCCTTTGTCCCTTTACTGACTGAAAACACTGCCCATCCTTCAAGCTGCAGCACTGTTATGTTACATGGTTTTAAAAGGGGAAAACTGCCTGACCGATTTGGCTCAGTGGATAGAGCCTCGGCCTGTGGACTGAAGGGTCCCGGGTTTGATTCCGGTCAAGGGCATGTGCCTTGGTTGCGGGCACATCCCCAGTGGGGAGTGTGCAGGAGGCAGCTGATCGATGTTTCTAACTCTCTATCCCTCTCCCTTCCTCTCTGTAAAAAATCAATAAAATATACTTTAAAAAGGGGGAAAACACTACAAAGTTATTTATACATAATTTGGCCTCTTTGTGATGTAATCCTTGGCTATGCTCTCTTATTTCCTCCTGGCTTTCTTTTCCCACACATTTTTCAGCCACACTAGCTTCCATGGCATGCTTTTTCTAAAACAGTAGACATGCTCCTGCCTCTGAGCATTTGCATTTGCCTTTCCATCAGCCTAGAACACCTTTCCCTCGGGAATACTCTTCCCCCAGACATCTGCATAGCTTCTTCCCTCTAATAATTCAGGTGTCTGTTCAAATGTTACTTTTCCCACCACCTCAGAGGGACCTGCAATGACCACCTTATCTAAACGAGCACTGCAATTACTCTGCCTCCTTATCATGCTTTATTTTTCTGCACAGTATTTATCAATATCTAACACTTGATTGTATCTGCATTTGTTTATTGTCACCCCTACCCTCAAATGTAAGCCCAAGGGACTGGGCCATGACTTCCTTAATTCTTTTTTTCTGTTTTATCTCCAGTGCCTAACAAAATACCTGTTACATAGAAGGTGGTAATAAATATTTGTTCACTGAAAGTTAGAGTCATGTAAAAAATTACATTTTGAATAAAAGTATCACCAAAAAATGCCTTCAACAAAGATTGGCAAAAATGCACCATCATGTGTTAGAATTTGGGAACTACAGGAAATTGGTGTTTTCCCACATCCACTTTTCCAGATTTTCTGAAATAATCACATTTTATTTATATCAGAAGAAACAAATACATGGTGTAGGTAAAAGTATGTAAGTTGTGCCTTGGCTGGTGTGGCTCAGTTAGTTGAGCATCATCCTTTGCACCAAAAGGTTGCTGGTTCAATTCCTGATCAGAGCACATGCCCAGGTTACTGGTTGGTCTGTGGTCCAGGTACATATGGGAGGCAACCAATTGATATTTCTCTCTTCCTCTCCCTTCCCCTGTCTCTAAAGTCAATAAAACATATTTAAAAAAGAATTATTTAGCCTTGGAGCGGCAGTCTCCAGTTTGAAAGTATTTTTTTAAAGTATTTAAGTTGGTTTTTGGTTTGTACATCTAGTGCCTTTAGTTGCATGGAGTTTTTTTTTTTTTTTTTTTTTGGCTGTAGGTCTGGCAGAAAACATTTCCTTGCTTCAGCTCAGTGCTGCTCCTAAACCAGGAGGTGGCAGCATTCAACTTTTAAAATATAGCCTTTGGCTACCCCTGTGAACCCCAAAGGAAGAAAGGGGGGGAGGGAAGGTGGGAAGGAAGGGAGAAAAGGGAAGGAAGGGGAAGAATGGGAGGAAGTGAGAAAGGGAGGAAGAAACCCTTATGGTTAAACAAATTGTGAAGTGTTTGCATACTTCAGGAAATGGACGTTTGTTTGAAGCTGGGAAACATTTTATCTTTACAGAACAGTTTTCCAGTTTAATTCAGACAGATGGATACTCAGGCCATTTAAACAATCCCAAAGTAAAATAGCAAAGGAGAATGATGGCATAATTTTGTATTTCCAAGAGACACACTTAGTACTTGTAGTCAAGACCAACCTTCTGTGGCAATTGCCTTCAAAGAGTAACTTGAAGACGTCTGAACAATTACTCTCGCACCCAGTCAGCTCTTAGTGCTCCCCAAACCACTGTCCTTTGCTAGATAACTAAGGGACATTAAGCACTTGTCCCCTTTAAAATTTTAGTTATCCCTAGAAAATTTTAATAGTCACAGAATTTTAATGTTATAAAGTCATAAAATTTATTTATTTTTCTACAGGAAAGAGGTCTGAGACTAAGGGCTTAACTTTACCATAGATATAGTTAGTGGCAGAGCTAAGGAAACAAGACCTAGGTCCCTTACATTCAGCCCAGTGTTGGCCTTATGCTTGTTTGCGTTTTGCTATATCATGCTGCTTTTCTTTAAGATTATATACCCTGCCGAAACCGGTTTGGCTCAGTGGATAGAGCATCGGCCTGCGGACTGAGAGATCCCAGGTTTGATTCCGGTCAAGGGCATGTACTGGGTTGCGGGCACATCCCCAGTGGGAGACGTCTACCTTCCTCTCTGTAAAAAAATCAATAAAATATATTAAAAAAAAAAGATTATATACCCTGCCCTGGCCAGTTTGGCTCAGTGGATAGAACATCCGCCTGCAGACCAAAGGACTCTGGGTTCGATTCTGGTCAAAGGCACGTGCCCAGTTAGCAGGCTCGATCCCCAATTGAGGGCATGCAGGAGGCAGCCGATCAATGATTCTCTGTCATCATTGATGTTTCTCTCTCTCTCCCCCTTTCCCTTCCTCTCTGAAATCAATAAAAATATACATTTTTTAAAAAGAATATATACCCTAATAACAGTAGAAACTAGGTAGAGGGTTTATGGAAGCTCTCTATACTATTTTGTTCAGATTTTTTCTGTAAATCTAAAAATGTTCTTAAATAAAGCTTATTTTAAAAATTAAAAAAATATATTCTATCTCAAACATGCTATAGCCTGGCCAGTGTTTCTCAGTGGTTGAGCATAGACCCATGAACCAAGAGGTCACTGGTTCAATTCCTGGTTGGGATACATGCCTGGGTTGCAGGCTTGGTCCCCATCAGGGGATTGAGGGGGCATGCAGGGGCAGCTGATGGATGGTTCTCTCTCTCTCCCTCTCCCTTCCTCTCTCTCTCTAAAATAAAAAAATCAATAAAAACATTAAAAAAATAAAGTATTCCAGCAAGAAGTAAACAAATAAGTAAAATATAACTATAATAAATTTATAAATAATATAAATGAAAATTCTTTAATAGAGGTTTTTTAAAGTACACTTTATTATACCTTGTTTTGAATGTGTGCTAGACTCTCTTTTATTAAAAGCATATCCATATTAGGGAACTGAGGAAGGAACATATGAAAAAGAAGAGTGTAAAATGGAGAGTTGAGGATGAGAACAAACTTCTTCCAGTTACTTCCTCATCTAGCCTTCGCTCTTAACTGAACCAGTTTAATAATCTTAGGCAAGTTATCTTCTTCTACAAGCTTCAGTTTCTTTATCTGGTGAGTTCTTTAGAAAAGATAGTCTTTTAGGTTCCTGCAAGCCATACATATTTCGGCTACAAGCAACACCCTAAAATACTTAAATTCCTCTTTGAATTTTCTGAAAAGATGCCAAAGGAAACCTCAGAGCAAGCCCCATGGTCCTGACCACATCATTTCTTACAGAGAAGTAGCCCTACAACCCACAGTTCCTGAGAAGGCCTCACAGCCACTAGTTCTTGAATTGGACTGGAGTGTGTGGCAAGCAGCCATATTCACGGTGGGGGGGGGGGGGTACCCAAGGAACATGGCTATGTGCTGTTACCATGGCTACCCTAGACTTCCATTTGAAAGTTAGACTGTGGTAGACCTAAGTTGAAATCTCATCTCTGACACTTCTTAGCTATGTGTGACCTTGGTTAGGTTACTTTTAGTCCTCAGTTTCCCCATATATAAAAGTGAGAGAATTAAGTAAGATAATGGTAAATGTGAGTAGGAAGTTAGACAGTGGTGATGGAATAATACGTTTGAGATATTATTGAATTTTTGCCCTCCAGGAGTTCACCCCCTTCTCATTCAAGTTGCTAGTCACTTCTGTACTCATTGCCTCAGGTGGTGGCATGTGGCTACCATAAGGTATAAACAATTGGATCTTCCTGACTTTGGAGGGAAAAAGTCCTTAGGCAGCGAGTGGTATGCTGTTCATTCATTTTTATGGCTGAATAATATTCCCTTGTATGAATATACCACATACCATATTTTGATTATCCATTTATTAGTTAATGGACATTTGAGAGGTTTTTTACACGTTTTGGTTATTATGAATTGAGCTACCATGAACAATCCTGTATAATGTGTGTGTGTGTGTGTGTGTGTGTGTGTGTGTGTGTGTGTGATCATGGTTTCAGTTCTTTTGTGTATGTATGTAGGAATAGAATTGCTGGGTCATATGGTAACTATGTTGCCAGAGTTGGGAAGAGATGCCTACCATCATCTCTCAAGAGCCAGTTGCAAAAAAGCACATTAAAAGATATTCAAGATCAAAAGCCACCAGGGAAATTCAAATACCGGGCCTCACAAAGGGAACTTCCCAGCCACGGTCTGAAATTAGCCCCCATAGCTGAGCATTGGGAGAAGCTGATGGAAAAGGCACAGTGCTCCAGATTGTAAGTGGCGGTTTTAATAAGCAAAGGAACTTGTGAGTCTTATCTTGTGCTGCTGCAAGACATATATAGTTTTCCACATCCACTGGCCAATCTTAAAAGTTTATATAGAGGCCTGAAGTGGTGTCAGTCACGTACACAGGGGGCCTTAACTGGATTTAATCACGCACTCAGTCCAGATCGCCTCAACACTAGATTTCTATCTCAAGGGTGTGCCTTTGGAGCAGTTTCTGGAAGCAGGGAACGCAAGCATAGTGTACATTCCAAGCACAGGGAAGAGGGTGGGGAGCCTCCAATTGCCCCAGTGCAGCCCTAGGGTCAAACCCGGGATGACCTTTCCCAACAGCAAATGCCAACCATAGTGAGTTAATACTTCACACCGATTAGGATGGGTATAATAAAAAAGACAATAGCAAGCGTTGGTGAGGATGTGGAGAAATGGGAACCCTTATACATTGTTGGTAGGATTGTAAAATGGTGTCAAGCGCATCAAACTCAAAGGTTAACACAGGCCAAATAAACAAGGTTTAAGTTTATGTGGGCCACAAAAAAACAAAAGCTTCAATTTTCGTAGAAACGTAGGTTTATTTCGACAGAGGCATGCTGAATACAAAGGACTGAAATAAATGAGTAATCGTTAACATAAAATAATAGAACATTTCAATAAAATTAATTTTTTCTTGAACATTAACTTTCCAGACACTGAATAACTGCACAACATTAGCAGACATTGTAGTTCATTATTAATAATATGCACAACAGGATATTGTAAAAATTAAGTTATGAAATTTTTATTAAAACATTTCTTACATACCGTTATATTGGCTGGGCCACAAAAATATTTGTTGTGGGCCACATGAGGCACGTGGGCCGTGAGTTTGACATGCTTGGTGTAGATGCTTTGGAAAAAAGTCTGGCAGTTCCTCAAATGGTTAAACATAGAACCCCTGTATTTATGAATGTGTCCTGGGGATGGGGTAGGGAATGGCCAGGGTCTGAGCAGAATAGCTAGAACACCATCCCCTTCTCCCAGGGGTGGGCTAGTCATTCATTAAACCCATGCTCATTCAGATAGACAGATGAATATATGGATATGCTATTTCTCTCTTTGGTGTCACTTCATGTACTGCCCCATCCCTTCCTCCACCTCTCACTTCCCCAAATAGTAGGCTTTCTATTGCAATAGGAATTTTTCTCTCTCAGGTACAGAAAAAGCCACCTGTGGTTTCCCCTTTTTGTGAAAACTGATACTTTTGGAAGAGTAAGCAGAGGCTTACCATGTAATTCACAAGTGCAGCTCACAGTATATATTTTCCTGCCTCTGGATCTTATTGCTGCTATTCTACTGCTGTAAACCCATTTCTTTCATCTTGTCTAGATCTTTCCCGTCCTGTGAGATCCAGGTCAAATCTCACCCTCTCTGAAAAGTCTTTCTTCAATCAAATTCAGGATAGAAGTGCCCTATGACTCAGTAGCATAACTCCTGATATCATAGTACTCTTAAGTAAACACCATACAATGCTGTTTTATGCCTCCAAGCTATTGTCTATATTGCATTCTCTTTTGGGGAATATTTAATATCTTTGTTCCCTTATAATCTTTCAACATTCAGCTGAAGTGTACTGCATCAGGGAAGCTATTTCTGACACATAGAAATACAATTTATTCCTCCTGTTCTTGGCCCCTTTACTCTAAACAGACATTTTCCAAGGCATCAGCACTTATTTCTTATGTTTATGTATGTACTTATCTGTTCTCTTTACCAGACTGCAAGCTCTTCTCCACTGTGCTATGTGTGGGGATTCAATGGGATACATGACAGTCTCAACCGCCTTGAAGTTTACAGTGCAAATAGGGAAGCCAAACAATAAACAAATCTATAATTAAATTGTGATGAGTCCCATGATGACTACAAGCAGAGTATGATGAGGTGTCAGAAGCAAAGTTCTCTCTGAAAAAAAAAAAGACATTTGTGTTGAGACTGGAAGGATAAGTAGGAGTTAACTTTATTAAAAAGCTTAAGCAAAGACCTAGCACAAGGCCTGACACAGGGTAAGATGCATGAAATACTTACTGAATGAATGTTCTGCCTAGCTCACAAGCTTCTTGTATCACATGAGATAATATCTATAAAAGTTCTTTGTAAAGTATAAAATGCAACAAAACACAACTTTATCACAGACTATATCTTAAGAGGCTAGGAAGCGGAATTCACTCTTTTATTAGAGGAAGCCTCAGAAAACTTTTGCAGACAGACAAGTTCTGCCCTAGCCAAGTGTATCCAGGCATACAGTCTTCCTTCCAAACATAATTTTCCCATTCTGTTTGGATCATCAACATGGCCTTTAATAAAATACAGGAGGGAGTAGACACATGGCTTGTGTGGGTGTAGATTTGGATAAAGTCCTAAAGCAGGAAGACAACGTGCTCTAGCACATTGACTTGAACACGCAGGGTAAAGGGGGATGCTAAGGAGAGCGAGAAGTAGGGAAGATGATTAAGAGTGGTAATATTAACATTGTGTTTGCCCCTCCATATGATTTGATTCTCTGTATGTTTTTAAATATATTTTTATTGATTTCAGAGACGAAGGGAAAGACAGAGAGAGATAGAAGCATCAATGATGAGAGACAACCACTGATTGGCTGCCTTCTGTATACCCCCCACTGGGGACTGAGCCTTCAACCCAGGCATGTGCCCTGACCAGGAATCAAACTATCCTCCTGGTTTATAGGTCGATGCTCAAACCACTGAGCTGTGCCTGCCGGACTGGTTCTGTGTTTAAGTATTTGAGTTCCTCTCCTTTTTTTACCTCCTTGACGTAATGGTTGTCCAAATATTTCCTATTTCCAGTAAAACCAGAAAAGAATTAACATATATCCACTATGTGAAAGACTATGATATGGGATTTTAGAGCATGTTCTTTTATTTTTTTAAAATATATTTTATTGATTTTTTACAGAGAGGAATGGAGAGAGGTAGAGAGTTAGAAACATCGATGAGAGAGAAACATCGATCAGCTGCCTCCTGCACATCTCCCACCGGGGATGTGCCCGCAACCCAGGCACACGCCCTTGACCGGAATAGAACCTGGGACCCCCCATCCGCAGGCCGACGCTCTATCCACTGAGCCAAACCGGTTTCGGCAGAACATGTTCTTTTAAAACATAAAAAACATAGGGTCTGGAGTCAGACTGTCTAGACTTCAACTCACCCCTTAAGCTCCACCATGTTTACACTAACTGTGTTACCTTGATCAGGATGCATTCTCTTACTGCATCTAGTTTCCTAGTCAATGATGGGGATAATAATAGTACCTATCTCATAGAGTTGTGACACATATAAAACACAATAACACATATAAAGTGCTTATCCCAGCCCTAGCAGGTTTTGCTCAGTGAATAGAGCATCGGCCTGAAGACTGAAGGGTCTAGGTTTGATTCCAGTCAAAGGCACATGCCTGGGTTGCAGACTCGATCCCCAGTAGGGGGCATGCAGGAGGCAGCCGATCAATGATTCTCTCTCCTCATTGATGTTTCTCTCTCTCTCTTCCTCTTTCTTCCTCTCTGAAATCAATTCAAACATTTTCATGGACAATTGGCTTATGTCAACCATGTCCAGTCTTGAAACTATCTTTTTTCTTTTTGCCTTTAGGCAATGCCTTTTTTTTTCGGGTTGGGTCGCACACGGACGCCCGCCACCCCGGGTCACAGATAGCAGGCCCGGATGGCAACAGGGCAGGCGGGATGGTGCTGTCCCGCCCCATTGCCCTGGGTCACAAATAGCAGACCCAGATGGCGGTGGGGCAGACGGGATTTTGGCTGTGTGTTTGTCATATATAGCCTTTATTATGTTGAGTATGTTGAGGTATGTTCCCTCTATTCTGACTTTGCTGAGAGTTTTTACCATCAATGAGTACTGGATCAAATACTTTTTCTGCATCTATTGATATGCTCATGTTATTTTTATCTTTCATTTTGTTTATGTGGTGTATCATGTTAATTGATTTGTGGACATTGTACCAACCTTGCATTCCAGAATAAATACCACTTGATCATGATTTATGATCTTTTTAATGTATTGCTGGATTTGGTTTACTAATACTTTGTTAAGGATTTTAGCATCTATGTTCATCAGGGATATTGGTCTATAATTTTATTTCTTGATAATGTCTTTATCTGGTTTGAAGTTAGGATAATTCTGGCCTCATTAAATGAGCTTAGGAGTCATCCCTCCTTTTCGTTTTTTGGAATAGTTTGAGAAGGATAGGTGTTAGTTCTTCTTTGAATGTTTGGTAAAACTCACTTGTAAAGCCATCCTGCTAGGACATTTTTTTTGCTTGGAGTTTTTTTTTATTACTACTTCAATTTTATTACTCATACTTGGTCTATTCAGATTTTCTTATTCTTCCTGATTCAGTTTTGGGACATTGTATGTTTCTAGGAATTTATCCATTTCATCCAGATTGTCCAATTTGTTGGCATATAATTGTTTATAATATTTTATTATAATCCTTTGTATTTCTGTGGTGCCAGTTGTTACTTCTTTTTCATTTCTGATTCTATGTATTTGGGTCCTGTTTGATTATTTTCTTGATGAATCTAGTTAAAGGTTTGTCAGTCTTGTTTATCTTTTTAAAGAACCAGCTCTTGGTTTCATTGATCTTGTTTCATTTTTTTAGGCTCTATTTTGTTTCTTTCTGTTCTGATCTGTATTATTTGCTTTCTTCTACTCACTTTGGGCTTTGTTTGTTGTTCTTTTCTAGTACCTTTAAGTGTAAAGTTAGATCGTTAATTTGAGATGTTTCTTGTTTCTTGAGGTAGGTCTGTAATGCTATGAATTTCCCTCTTAGGACTGCTTTCTCTGTGTCTCACAGATTTGGGGTTGTTGTGTTCTCATTTTCTTTTGTTTAAAGGTATCTTTTGATATCTTTCTTGATGTCATTGTGAACCCATTCATTGTATAGTAACATGTTATTTAGCCTCCAGGTGTTTGTGTGTTTTTTAACTTTTTCCTTATGATTGCTTTCTAGTTGTATACCATTATGGTCAGAGAAGATGCTTGATATTATTTCAATCTTCTTAAATTTATTGAGACTTGTTTTGTGCCCTAAAATATGATCTATCTTAGAAAATGTTCAAACTGCACTTGAAAAGAATGTACATTCTTCTGCTTTGGTGTGACATGCTCTGAAGATATTAAATCCATCTGATTTAGTGTGTCATTTAAGGCCACTGTTTCCTTGTTGATTTTCTGTCTGGAGGATCTATCCACTGATGTCAATGGGACAATAAATATCCCTACTATGACTCTATTACTGTTGATCTCTCCCTTTATATCCATGAATATTTGCATTATATATTTGTCTCCCTATGTTGGTACATAAATGTTTACGAGCATTATGTCCTCTTACTGGATTGATCCCTTTATCATCATGTAGTGTCCTTTTATGTCTCTTATTATGGTCCTTGTTTTAAAGTCTACTTTGTCTGATATAAGTATTGCTACTCCAGCTTTCCCAGCTTTTCTAAAATTGCTATTTGCATGAAATATCTTTTTTCATCTCTTTTACTGTTAGTCTCTGTGCGTCTTTCATTCTGAGGTCGTTCTCTTGTAGACAACATGTATATGGGTTTTGTTTTTTTATCCATTAAGCTGTCTTATGTATTGGACCATCTAAGCCATTTACCTTTAAACTGATTATTGATAGGTATGTCTGTATTATGATTTATTTTATTATATTTGTTACCCTTATTGGTTTATGTCTGCCATAAGGCAGAGAATTTCACTTATTATCTTTTTTTTAAAATATATTTTTATTGATTGCAGAGAGGAAGGGAGAGAGAGAGAGATAGAAACATCAATGATGAGAAAGAACCACTGATTGGCTGCCCCCTGCACGCCCCCCACTGGTGATCGAGCCTGCAACCTGAGCATATGCCCTGAGCAGGAATCGAACCGGTGACCTCTCGGTTCCTGGGTTGATGCTCAACCGCTGAGCTACACCCGGCTGGGCTCACTTATTATCTTTAAGTTCCAATATGCCAGCACAAATTTGTCAGTATTGCTCATGTATTTTCATGATCACAATAGGAAGTCCTTATTACACAGAAGGGAAAATTGAAGACTTCATGAAGGTGAAAGATCGTAAATGGGACTTGAACGCCTAGCACTTCACAGTACTGACTATAGAGTGCATTCTTAACAAGCACTTTAACTGAATTTAATTGTTGGTTCAATAAAAAAATTAAAGTTCTGTTGGTTTTATTTCTAGCTCAACCAAGAAACAGTCATGCGACCTGGGGAAAATAACTTTTTCTATATCTCCACATCCTATTGGAATTAAGGACATGTAATAATCCTCCTAAATCTCACAATCTATGACTTTATTCTAAATTTTATTTTGTCACTCACCAAACCCTTTTTTGCACCTATACTTCACTGCCAGCCCCTACATTACCCAGGACCTGAATCTGCAGTGATCTATCCAGACTGGATTTCCCCTCTATTTCCCCATGCTCCAGCACACTCTCCTTTATATTAATTTGGCACCATCTCTCATCGTCCCACCTCTTTAATCAAAACTCTTTTTCCTCAGCGCTGATCTCAGCTAGGTGTTAAAAGTAGAGCAATCTGTTCCAACATTTTCATACTAAACTATGAAATACTGATCACCGGGAAGTTCCTTAAGGATTCCCAAGCTTTACAAAAGGGATTTTATTATTCTGGGATTTCATGCAAAATGACAGAATAACATAATGAAGTTTGGAAGATAGAGACTTGGCAAGGCAGATCTTTGATCATATTATGTAAACCTGGCCCTGTCATACACATGGACACAGATTCAGAATACAGATTCCTCCCTATCCCTTTAATTGAGGTAACATAAGATAATAAAATGTAAGTTTCAAGTGTACATTATAATTAAATATCTGTATAAATTATAGCATGCTCACCACCAAAAGTCTAGATTCCGCCCTTTACCATGTAATTGATCCCCTTTACCTTTTCACCCTCTCCCCATCCCCTACCCTTCTGGTAACCACCAATTTGTTATCTGTACCTATGAAGGTTTTTGTTTTGTTTTGCTTGTCTATTTGTTTCTTTTTTGTTTATATTTCACATATGAGTGAAATCATACAGTTTTTGTCCTTTTCCATCTTACTTGTTTCACTTAGCATAATACCCTCAAGGTCCATCCATGTTGTTGCAAATGGCAACATTTTTTTTTATATAAATCATGGCAAGCAGACTTTTATTTTATTATTTTTAAAATATATTTTTTATTGATTTCAGAGAGGAAGGGAGAGAGAGAATCATTGATCAGCTGCCTCCTGTATGCCCCACATTGGAGATCAAACCTGCAACCTGGGCATGTGTCTGATCAGGAACTGAACCGTGACCTCCTGATTCATAGGTCAATGCTCAACCACAGAGCCACGCTAGCTGGGCAGTACACCA
>NW_006287456.1:346982-347397 GCF_000327345.1 Myotis davidii | reverse complement strand
TGGTATTTTTCTTTCATTGACTGGCTTATTTCACTTAGCATAATGCTCTCCAGTTCCATCCATGCCGTTGCAAATGGTAAGAGTTCCTTCCTTTTTAGAGCAGCATAGTATTCCATCGTGTAGATGTACCACAGTTTTCTAATCCATTCATCTACTGATGGGCACTTAGGCTGTTTCCAGATCTTAGCTATGGAGTACACCATATTTTAAATGTTCATTTTAGATCACCCTCCCCGCTGCTCAATCTACATTTGTTATCAACTGTTTAACAAATATTTATTTAGAACATATTCCATATCATAAGGCATGTTGCTAATGATGTTTTAAATATGGGTAGAATATGGCCTCTGTCATCAAGGACCTTACAGTGTACTATGAATAACAGACATATAAAAAAGTACTTATAAATAAATAA
>NW_006287456.1:343937-346844 GCF_000327345.1 Myotis davidii | reverse complement strand
TCACCAACTTTTAACAAAACCCTCTGTAAACCAGGGCCAGTGCATATCTTCATAACTGGCCTGAAGTATGCAATCAGGATTTCTGAAATGTACGTCTTGGACACAAAACATACCAGTAGATGATCTACTTTTCCAAACCATACTGGTACATGTAACTTGCTGAAGATTATGTCTTAACAAAGTATGTACCACCAAAGCTAGTTACGTAATTGTTCTTAGAATGAAGTGTGAAAGGATGTGCCTTTATTTTCTGTTTCACTGGGTATTTTTAAGATCATGGCTCCGGATAAATAGTTCTGTCCTATTCGATTTGTCTCCAAAAGGCAAAACTATTCACTTATATTATTTCTAGCTTACTTTCATACCTTCTCTACACTCTGGCTTTAGTTCACTCAAACTGTACATCCATCAAAGAATTAAAAGACTTAATAATCTAGCAGAAAAAAAAATCCTGAAAGTCTTTTTATTTGGTGCTTGTCTTCTAGTTAGGTGCAAAGTAATCAGAATGAAAACATATTTCAGGATGCCCTTCTGTTTAAGTGATTAAAATAAACTGTGTCTGTATAAAAGCTTGTCAAAGTTCAACTGAACTGTGATTACAAGAAAAGCCTTGGGTGTTTTTGGAGGCTGCAAAATTTATGGAAAAAATCTTCCAAGTTCAATGTACTCTGCAAGGGACTATCCAATTCCAAGGGCAATTGTGGGAGTTAGATGTGCACAAAAGTGCAGTAGCCAACCTGCTCCCGTAGCCGCCATCACCCTGTAGCCCAGCAGGCCTTGGGTCCAGGCCAAACAGACACTCATGAGGAAATAAATGGTCTGATCTGTGAACAGTTTGCACTATGTAACTGAACCTGTTGAAAGAGAAAGCCAGGAGTGGATTTATCCTTCTTATATCATTTTCATAAAAATCACCAGTTACTGAAAGATTTCTATGTGCAAGTGTGTTCTTTAGATGCACATATGCACATAATCAAAGACACAAGTCTTTGTACCTCTATATTGATACTCCTGCTCCCAGTCTCTTGAATTTTTTAAGTGCTAACTGGCTGTAATTGGTACCAGATACTCATGAATATAAGTATTTTATATTTGTCAGTGTTTCCTTTGCACTTCAACCTAGGCTACTTGCTGGTACTCTGACGCCTCTCTGGCTGGCTGGTGGTCACATGAGCAGTAAATGTACAGATGATTATACCATAAAATGGCTTGGGAGCACTGAAGCAGATGTGCCTGTGAGTATGAGTGACAGAACAGCCAGCAGGGAGCAAAGCTGCTCGTAGGTGGGCTGACTCAGGCTGGAATAAAACTCTGCTTTCCCTTTGAGATATGATGTACTCCAGAAGCTTCTAGGAGATTCTGGACACGGTGCTAGACCCCTCCCTGTCTCCTCCCGCCCCTTTTCAAAAATTATTTTCTCTTGTTTTTTCCCCCGTTAATTCTTACTTTCACCCAACATGCATTCACATAATTGTTCTCTGCCTCTGTCTCTATCAACTTCTCTCTCTCTCCATTCCTCTCCCCCTCTCTCTCCCACCCACACACCTATATACTGGGTTCTGTAGACACCTAATATGTTTCCCATAAATCTACCAAAACAACCTTCCCCAAATCCCAAAATATTACCCATCAGCAAATTTTGGGAAGACAGTCCCTGGGTATAATTTATATAACTTCCAACTATGCCATATCCCAGAGTGTGCAATTGATTGAGACCTGTGCCCCCGTAGGCCTTCCTAATACTCTTACATGAGCCTTAGTACCCTGGTACTTTTATCAGTATCCTTGTCATCATCATCATCACCATCACAATCATAATTATCCTTTGTCATGTATGGAATGGTCTTGAGCTGGAAAAGTTAAAAGAGGAATAATATAATAGCATTGCACCACAGTGTTTTGAATATGTACTTTGCTATTTAGCAACACTTGCCAGATTTTTGTTAAACTCCACTGAATAATTCTTTGAAAGATTTTTTATTGATGTTTAGAGAGAGGAAGGGAGAGGGAGAAAGAGAAACATCAATGTGAAAATGTTGGTTCCTGTACATCTATTGGAAATTGAGTCCGCAACCCAGGCATGTGCCCTAACTGGGAATTGAACCAGAAACCTTTTGGTGCATGGGAAGATGCCCAACTAACTGAACCACACTGGGCCCACTGAATAATTTTTAAGAGGAGTTAAATAGAATGGTGTTTGGTAGTCAACTGTCTCTTTGCCCTGTGGTGCTGCCACAGAAAACACTTGAAGCCCTATGTCTCAATGGGTTTTGTATTTCAGTGTGGAAAATGGACTTAGCAGACCGCCACAGCAGTGTCATCTATGGCTTTTCAGAGCACCTTTGTTTCATAGCTTACTGAGGCACAGGCATGAAAACCATAGAAATGACTGATTCGAGGTGCAAGCCATCCTTTATTGATTGCAGCTCAGCAATGACTCAGAATTGTAATCCTAATATATAAAAGGCCAGGGTTGTAACCACCAATCAAGACCAAGGGTGACCAACCTGGACTTCAGTCAGCAACTGGGTTGCTGAGGCGACCCAGCACTGACTGCCCAGGGGGCTGAGACCCAGAGAGAGAGACAGGGTCTGATCCGCAGCCTCAATGGCAGCTGTTGATCAGTACTTGCCTCTCTCTTTCTGAGCTTTGCCATCAGGTGGCTTTTCTTTCTCTCCTGGCCTCTGTTGGGGCTGCTGTTCAACCCCGCCTCTCTGATCAGGCCCAGAGATAGGCCTGGAGATGCTGACTGGCATAGGAACTAACCAATCAGAACCAAATGTGGGTGCTGTGAAAAGCCAATGGCTGTCTAGGAGGTGGAGCTTTTGACGCTGACTGGCATAGAAACCAACCAATCAGAACCAAATCTGGGTGAAATGCGAGGAGACAATGGCTGCCTAGGAGGTG
>NW_006287456.1:309223-343810 GCF_000327345.1 Myotis davidii | reverse complement strand
CAAATATTTGCAAAATACTTATCTGATAAAGGGTTTGTACCTACAATTTAAAAATAAACCCCTCTCAAAGTCACTAATCATCCGAGAAATGCAAATCAAAACAACAATGAGGTACCAGTTCACACCTGTCAGAATGGCTATCACCAACAAATCAACAAATGAAAAGTGCTGGAGAGGATGTGGAGAAAAAGGAACCCTCATGCATTGCTGGTGGGAATGCAGACTGGTGCAGCCACTGTGGAAAAAAGCATGGAGTTTCCTCAAAAAGTTAAAAATGGAAATCCCATTTGGCCCAGTAATCCCACTTCTAGGACTATATCCCAAGAAACCAGAAACACCAATCAGAAAGGATATGTGCACCCCTATGATTATAGCAGCACAATTCACCATAGCTAAGATCTGGTAACAGCCTAAGTGCCCATCAGTAGATGAATAGATTAGAAAACTGTGATGCATCTACACAATGGAATACTATGTTGCTGTAAAAAAGAAGGAATTCTTACCAATCACAACAGCATGGATGGATCTGGAGAACATTATGCTAAGCGAAATAAGCCAGTCGGAGAAAGAGAAATATCACATGATCTCACTCGTTTGTGGAATATAATGAACAACATAAACTGATGAACAAAAATAGAGCCAGAAGCATCGAAAAAACATCCAGCCTAAGAAGGAAGGCAGGGGAAGGAGTGTGGGGGGAGGGTAAGAGATCAACCAAAGGACTGTATGCATGCATATGAGCATAACCAATGGATACAGACAGCAGGGGGGTGAGGGCATGTGCTGGGGGATGGGAGTGGCCTGGGAGAGGTCAATGGGGGGGAGGGAAAGGAGACTTATGTAATACTTTAAACAATAAATAATTTAAATTAAAAAAAACTAAAAAAATCATTACTGTTTACTAGATGCTAGCATCGTTCTAAATAATGTACATGCATTCTTTCATTTAATCCTTACATCAATCCTATGAAATATATAGTAATTTTATTCCCATGTACTGATGAGGAAACTGAGACATGGAAGGGTTAAGTGACTTGCCTAAGTTTACACAGCTAATAATTGGCAGAGGGAGGATTCAAACCCACGAGGTTTGGCTCCAGAGTAAAAAAAAGACCCTACTAACTGTTCTGAATAAGGTTCAAATACATTTACCTTATTAACCTAGAGCTTCCCCCATGCCATGTTTGCTAAGTTCCTTTTTCCAGCTATTGGGCCATGTGTTCAGGAGCCATTAGCAAGATATCTTTATCCTCAAAACTTCCTTTGATGTTCATTTAACTCCATCTTCATGTGGAAAAGAGATTTTGGGGCAGCAAGTGTCCTTTGCCAAAGACAACATCTATTCTGCTTTAATCTCCCATCTCATAGTTCTTTTAAGAATAAATAGCCCATTTAGTTTTCTTCTATTCTTGTAAGAACTTTTAATTTAAAAGATTATCTATAGAGATTTAAATAAAATCTCTGAACAGCTCAGGGCTTATGGATTCACTTTCATTTGATGTATGACCCAACGACCACTTGCATCAGAAACATTTAGGGACCTTGTTAAAAATGTAGATTCCAGCCTGGCGGGTGTGGCTTAGTGGTTGAGCATCGACCTATGAACCAGGAGGTCATGGTTCAATTCCTGGTCAGGGTACATGCCCGGGTTGCAAGCTCAATCCTTAGTAGGGGGCATGCTAGAGGCAACCGATCAATGATCAGAGAGAAACATATCTCAGCTGCCTCCTGTACACCTCCCACTGGGGATGTGCCCGAAACCAAAATACATGTCCTAGACCAGAATCGAACCCAGGACCCCTCAGTCCGCAGGCAGACGCTCTATCCTCTGAGCCAAACCGGTCAGGGCAATATAAGAAAATATTTTTAATGCAGATTCCAGACACCTATCCTAGACCTACTCTATTTCTGAAGATAGAGTTCGTCAACTGTACACCTCCCACTGGGGATGTGCCCGAAACCAAAATACATGTCCTAGACCAGAATCGAACCCAGGACCCCTCAGTCCGCAGGCAGACGCTCTATCCTCTGAGCCAAACCGGTCAGGGCAATATAAGAAAATATTTTTAATGCAGATTCCAGACACCTATCCTAGACCTACTCTATTTCTGAAGATAGAGTTCGTCAATCTACATTTGTAAAAGGCTTCCCAGGTAATTCTGATGCACCTGAAAATTTGAGAACTTGCAGTCCAAATCAGCATGGTTTCGTGTATACGAGGAATGGCATGAGGAACTAATGACCTAGTGGACCTGGCTCTACAACTAATTTCCTGTGTGACTTTGGGCAAATCAATTAATATCTCTGAACCTCAGTCTTCTCATCTGTAAAAAGGGACAAATCTTGTTTTTATCCTCTCAAAGTTGTATACCTTACCTATAAATGGGTGTGAAAGTTCTTTAGAGTTTTATAAAAATAGCACACATTATTATTATTATGGGTGGGGTCAGGGAGAACAGACAGGAGGAATGCTGTTGGCAAGGACTGAAGGGAAAAGAATCTAGTTTCTTTCCTTTTCCCATCAGAGTCCAGACGATGGATTGTAGTATTGTGGAATTTTTCAAGGTTCTTTCCAAGTCACAACCTCCCCCCTCCTTCATGCATTCACAGTTTACTGTTAACAGTGAAAGAAGGCCCCTCTCTCCCATAATATTCCTTTAGTTGAAAAATCTATTTGAACAGGTTGAGGTCAGCTCCAGGTTCTGATTGGTGACCAACACGGCACTGTCAGACTATAAGACACATCACCTTTGTTATTAGGGCAAATGTAATTGAACTATACTTATCTGCATATTAGCGGAAATGAAGAAGTAAAACATATTTTTGTTCTCATTCATAATTGGGTATAGAAATGGTACATGTAGTCACAGGCAGTCAACTTAAAAGACACAGAAAATATTGTTCATTCTTCATGCTTAATGAGTCCAAACATTTGTTTCTGATATAAACAGGGGATCCCTTTATTTTCAAGATGCATTACCGTATTTAGTCCCTCTTCCTTACCCTCCACTCTCTTAAGTCTTACTCAAAGGGTTTCATAATGGATTTCAACATATCTAAGATTCAAATTGGGTCTAGGATTGTGTCCAAACATCTGGCTTTCAACTTCTGAATGCCTAGGTCATTTCTCTCAGAAAAGAATGTCTACCCATTCTTGTCAATTCCCTGAGCTCCATCTCAGTGACTTTCTCCTCTGCTATTTTGACTTTCTAACCAGGAAATGGATTTCATTAGCTTTCGCTTGCGGGGAGAGGCTGTACCTGAGGTGACCCCAAAAGTCATTCAAATATTCCATCCAAGGGCAAGCAAATGCTGTATGGGAAGTCACAAAGAGAAGGGAAAAGAGAGAGAGAAGAGATGAAATCAGGCTTTGATGAGCAGTTCAGCGCGGCCAGCCTCTTGGAAGGGAGCCAGCGCTGGTAAAGCAGCAGCAGCTCTGGGTTTCACAGTCAGTCTGGAATGCACTTCAATACAGCCCAGCCTCCATCTCGTTAAAGGCCTAGCGTTTGATGATTCAGCTGCTTGCCGGCTGCCAGGAGAAATTTGGCCAACTGTTTGAAAAACACTGTCTGCCCCAGACCACACTTGTTTTTATTCTCTGCCTGTTGTCAGGGGCCCCTTCTGAAATGAAACACCTCAGGAAATCAGACCCAAACTCTGAGGAGTTTAGACTGCCTCTTGTGCCCCCTTTTCAAAGGCAATTATACCAAAATAGGGATTGTTTGCAGCAAAGTAGTTGGCCTAGGGATGTTGAAAGCAGACAATGCGTTATCAGGAAATGATCTCTCATTAGATCTCCTTTAGATCAAATGAAAAACATAGTGTACTAGCAGACTCATCAGACATTAAAAGCACAGCTGAACTCCCCATATATCAGTTTGTTCAAAGATGCAGGTCAAAGGGTAATGGAGATACACATTTTGGGAAGGGATTGAGCAAGATCCTCCACTGTAGGCTGGACTCTTGAACTGTACTGTTTGCTTCTGAAAGGTCCCTTAGAGCTGCAGGCCCAACTTTCTAACACAGAAAGCAGATCCTCAAAGTGGACTGGGCTGCCTCACGCAGACATAAACATATTACCTTCAACATTGCTTATCGGTTAAGAGGATGGCCTTTGGAGTTAGACTGCCTGAATGTGCGGCCCAGCTACACCACTTATTAGTTCTATGTACATAGGACATTTAGTTCTCTGTGCCTCACTTTTCTTATCAGTGAAATCACTGTACAGTGGGGCCTTGACTTACGAGTGTCCCGACTAACGAGTTTTTTGAGATACCAGCTGTCTCTCAGCCAATTTTTTGCATTGAGTTGATAGAGTAATTTGAGTTAACCAGCTCCTTAACAAGCTCGGTCTCAGAACGAATTAAACTTGTAAGTCAAGGCCCCAGTTACCTTCTTTATAGGGTTGTGAGATTTAGAGGAAGATGAGTTAATACATGGAGAATGCCTAGAATAGGGCCTAGCATAGGATAAGCCCTCAATAATAGTGTAAATTATTAATGTTATTAAAGCCCTGAAGGTATTCTAGCCAACACATTTTCTGTGTTGTGTGGCAGTGACTGAGAACACAACTATTTCAGTAAGATAGTCTTGGATTTGAATCTTACTTCCACCACTTACTTGCTCGTTGGACTTGAGTTATCTAACCTCCATTATCCTTCATTTCTCCATCTGTAAAATGGAGAAAATAAAACATAGTAGGAAATGGAAAGTGGGTTCTCTCTCCTTAACTTTTACATGGTTTAATGGTCTCAATAATTACTTGGCCAGTCAGCGGAAAAGGGAACCAGCTGGCAGCAAAACCAGCGTACATTGGCAATTACCAAACTAACTCCTTCATTTTATGAAAATGTGGGTTGTCCGACTTTTGGCACACTCACTACCTTTCAACCTATCCTTTATTACTCTTGAATGGTGAAAACCTGAGTGGCAACTATAATAAGGGAGAGAAACAAATCCCTGACCCCCAAAACCTTACTTGTGACTTGGCATGGACAGTGATTTGCAGAGAAGATAGCGTGAACTCGCTGAGAAATGTAGCCAGTCCAAACAGTTGCAATGATTATTTACTTCTCTCATGCTCCAGCATGTTCCTCAGCTGGGAACATCATGCTTCAGAACAGGGGTGGGGAACATCCGGCCCTTGGGCCATATAAGGCCCACGAAATCATTTGGTCTGACCCTGCCAAGGCATTCGGGGTGAATTAATTAAATGTTTGACCAAACATAGCAGGCTAATTTTTAAAAATATATTTTTATTGATTTCAGAGAGGAAAGGAGAGGGAGAAAGAGATAAAAGCATCAATGATGAGAGAAAATCACTGCAACCCGGGCATGTGCCCTGACCAGGAATTGAACCATGACCTCCTGGTTCATAGGTCAATGCTCAACCCCTGACCCACGCTGGCCGGGCAGCAGATTAATTTTTACGTTGATAATTTTGTATGGCCCATGAATGATGTTATAAATATCCAAATGGCGCTTGGCAGGAAAAAAAGGCTCCCCACCCCTGTTTTAGAAGAAGAGAACAGGATGTCTTCTCCTTTTTCCTGCACTTGCTATGTGAACATGCAGAAAAAAACATATTTTCTCCTGCTCTTCAAGCAGTAAATATACTGTTTGATAGTTCAACTCTATCTTGGGGCATGAAAAGAAACTAGATGCAGATTTTTCGAAGAATGATTTAGTGTGTCACTGGAGAACTTGTCTCCACAGAATTGTAACCTGACTTTTTGTTCAAATCTACGGAAAGACACATGTAAGCCCTGGTGAGGAACACCCTTGCATATGACTGTAATTCTGCAAAGTCCAAACTATTTCTCTCCTTTCTCTTTCTTAATTTTAGTGTGGTTTTAAAGCAGCTTTAAGAGCATTTCTGATGTCTGGTTAACCCCTAGAGTGCCGGGCGCTCCTCCTGTCTTTTTCGCCAAAAGTGCTGGGAGCGCTATCAAAGCTTCGCAATGGCGTCCAGTTCTAAGTCTGCTTTTATTAGTGATGATGATATTGCTAAATATGTCAATGTAGTAAAGGTTTCCTTAAGTTTTTGAATATGTAACTTCATTTACTTGCGATTCATAATTTTTTTTCCTAAACTGTTGTAAAATCGGCAAAAATGCCTTGGCAATTTTAGCATAGTTCCTAGGGTATTGGTTGGCACTCAAAGGGTTAATTTTGCCTTCCCCAGACCCTTCTCAACTCTCTTGTCCCCGCCCCCTTCATCTTTGACATTTTCACCAGGTCTGAGAAGATAGAGACACAGTTAACCCCTTTTAGAAGTCCTGCCTTGCTTCCTACAGACACAGTCATTAGCAGTCACTATTTTTCAGTTTTCAAGAAGGAAACAAAAATATGTGCAGGATGCATTTTCTATTACTACATAAGAACAGTGAAATACTATAAAGTGGGTTCTTAGCATTTTAACAGTTAAAATCAGTGAACAATACTTTAATAGTCACTTAAATTAATGGGCTTTAATTCTTTTATATATATATTTGATTTCAGAGAGGAAGGGAGATGGAGAGACAGATAGAAACATCAATAATGAGAGAGAATCATTGATCGGCTGCCTCCTGCACACCCCACACTGGGGATCGAGCCTGCAACCCTGGCATGTGCCCTGACTGGGAATCAAAACATGATCTCCTGGTCCGTAGGTCAATGCTCAACTGCTGAGCCAAGCCGGCCAGGGCTTTAATTCTTAATAGTGATCTATAGGGCACAACAGAATACCAAGTAGACTGTTCTGGTAGAGAGATTTCTATGAGTCAATTTCCAAAACCAATCTGAGGTGCAAAGTAAAGCTTGCTGGGCTGCGGTGGAAATAGCAAAAGCAGGCCTGTTGGCACTGGTTGAAAGAAGAGCAAGGTTTCTCTTGTCAGAGGCTTTAAAGACAGTTACATTTACCCAAGTGGGGTGGAAGGAGAGGAAATTGGTTCTTAGAAATAAACGGTCTACCCTTTCATATCTGTGAGTCCAAAACCTTGAAAGTCAAGTTCCTTAAGGATGATTGAGCCCCGAATAACTGGCTTATACCATTCCAAATCTGAACAGCACCAGAATCCACTGCCTGTTTTCTGCATAGGGTATGTCTACCTCCTTGGTTGGGAAATCCAGAGAAACAGCTTACTGTATAGATTAGACATCACTGTATAATGTAATGATATAAAATCAGAATGAAGATACTAAGGTAGTTCTAAGAGGTCTTGTCATCTCCTAATCGAACAACCTCTACCACCTAAATATTTCTTGTCAGAGCTATGTCCTTTTATCTGAAGTCAGAACATCCTCTCCCCGGAAAGTGCTGAAAATACTTCATGTAAACAGACATATTATTAATTGAGCAAAGAGTGGTCCCTTTTTGAACTTATACCTGAACTTGAGAAGTAGGCAGAGATGAAAGAACTAGTAGGGACTCCTAAGAGAGCAACAACTGTATAAGAGGAGCTGGAAGTGTCCAGCTCACCCAGTGCTGGGTATGCAACAGGTCTTTCTTTGACTTTGGGTGAACTGGTCAATCAGTGGGCTTATTAATTCCTTTTCTAAACCACTTACACCCTAATCACACATTATTTATCACTTCTTACCTTCACTTCCTTTCTAAGGTATTTATTGGCAATCATATTAGGCACCATTATTTACTAATTTGTGAATCCAGAGGTCTGTAAACATCTTTTTTTCTTACTATTTCCAACTGTTTATGGCTTTTTAAGTCAGCACACACTCTAGGTTTGGACTGAGCTCTTTTCCAAGAAATATCAGTCTTTTCACATCACAGAGGGTCCTTTTCCTCAAAGATGTTTCAAGTAAACTCACTTGTACTATATTGCAGCTTTGCAAGAGGTTTAACTAGCTCTCCCAATATTCTTTAGAATCGTTAGTATGAGCACTTCGAATTTATGGAAATGTGAATGTCAAATCACCAGAGTATAAAATTTATTACATGGAAACATCAAGGCTATATGATCAAATAAGGAGCCCAAGTAAAATTATTAAATGAGGAAGACAAACATAATTTTTGTAATTCACATGAGGGAGAAGCTAGATGCTTCTGTTTATAGACAGATGTGATAGGAGGAGGAGTAAAAGTAGAAAACGGGAAAGAAAAGATACTTAAATACTAGTATATTATTCAATGCACACCCATTACATTCTATGTCATTTAATTTGATTTCCAGATGAAGGCTGATGTTTGGCTGTGTGGCAATTATGCAGCAGTATGGCCAAGCCAATTGTTTTCCGCAGGTGTTGCGGTGATTGGTCGATGCCTATGATCTACCAGTTGTTAAATATTTGAAATATCACTTAAAACCATGCCAAGCCTACAAAATAGACATTAATTCTACAAAGTGGTTAGTTTTGTCTATATTTCAAAGAATGTCACAGAGAAATTAAGTGCATCTACAGCAAGCAGTGGAGCTTCACGTGAATTATCTCACTTACCCCTTTTTGAATGCTCCTTATGAGGTTTTGTCCCAATTTATCAGATGGGGTACCGAATTAGATAATGATTTCAAAGTGATAGTTATTTCTCTTTAGAAATCTATTGCATTCAATATTTTAGAGAATTACTTTAAAACCATAAAATTGTAGCATAGAAATGGGTCTTCTATATCTACTTCAGGGATGAGAAAAACATTTTATAAATAAAACCCTTATTTCAATAGAAATCTTATTAGAAATTGCAAGAAGTAAAACCAGGAAGCAAGATTTAGTGGAAACCAAGGTGCGTGTTCTCAATTCCCTGCTAATTCTGCTCTTCTTTACCCTCAGAAAGTCCCATGTGCCCCCTGCTTAGAACTGTAAGTTCCCACAGAAACTCCATTTGAAAAACACTTATATAATCCACATCTTCATGTTCAGATGGGCCTGAGATCCAGAGAAGGAAAGGGACTCCTTAATCACCCAATTCATAGAGGGAGAGCTGGGCTAGAAAGCATACACCACGCACAACATAGCAATGTGTTTTTCTTATGTATTAGTAATTCCAATTAGGAGATAGGCAAAGATGTTTTATTGGACAAAAAAAATCTCTGAATTAGGATAAATAAACTTTAAGTAGGTTGTTTTAATTCAGATATTTTGATGTAGAAATATTTTGGCCATAAGAACAAATGAACAAAATAACCCCTTCAGCTTAAATAAAATATTGTCAAGCAGACCATATCTTTTGCCCAATATGTTTTCCCATGCTATGTTATTTTTCCAGAGGCTTGCCTCTCCCAAACTCTAGTTTTAGCAAATGGTTGGTCAAAACGGAAATGGAAAGTGATAAGTTCTCGATTTTTGAAGTCAGTTCCATGTTTTAATAATTTTTCTATAAACTTTCTCGAATAACAAATCAAGCCATGCAGAATAATTTATGATGAAAAGCAAGTTTCCCTTCCCATTCCCCAGTGCCCCTCCTGGATGGAGCCAAGGCCGGTGTCAAATTACCTTGGATCACAACATTCATTACGTGTTGGGATAGAAGGGCTTATAAGCAACAGTTACCAGCTGTAGGTACTATAGTGTTCTTCCTATTTAAATTTGTCTGTGGTCCCCCAAGATTGAGATCCTTGAGGATAAAGACATGATCCTCTGTAATACCCAAAGACGAGTCCCACCTTAATCCTTGGGAATCAACAGTTGAACTGGGAGCTAAACTGTCTTATTTATTCTTAGATTTGAGGATTTAACACATAGTACTCAATACATGTTTGCTTAGGAATTAATTAATTAACCAGCAAAGGTCTTAAGCCAGTACAGTATCACTTCACTAAATTATGTGCCTCAATTTTATGACTGCAGTACTGTTGGCAATCACTGGGAGTAACCAAGACAGCCTGCTCAAATACTATCATTCCTACGGCCCTAAGCAAGTACCCTGTAAGGAAAGACATAGAAACCTGTGCATGGAGGTTGGTCCTGACAGTGACCTTGGTTCAATCCAGAAATTAATCAACAAGTAATAGCTGTTGTACTGATCCAGGATGGAGGCAGAATAGGTGGGAGGTAAACTTACCTCCTCCCAGGACCAAACTGGAATCACACTAAAATATAAAGCAGTCAACCTGAACAACCAATGGAAGACTAGCTGAACTGAAGTCTTCTAACCAAGGATTTACAGAAGAAGCCACATGAAGACTGGTAGAATGGGCACAGATGAGAAAGGGGCTGGGCCCACTCCCATGGGTGGTGGTTGAAGTTCAAGAGAGGTATCTCAGCTGCAAAGTTTCCCCTGAAAAGCATGGGCTCTCAACCCCAAACCGAACTCCCCAGCCCAGATCTCCAGAGTTGGGAAGAGGCACCCACATAACATCTGTCTGTGAAAGTCAGCAGGGATTCTGTCTGCCGGGAAGAGATGGGAGTCTACTAGAGACACAGGTACCCTTTTAAAGAGCCAATGCACAAAATCTCATTCACAGCCACTCACCCTGGGCTCTGGCGGGGGGAAGGCAAAGTGGACGAGAGTCATGTGAGGAGAGACTGGGGTTTGTGGCTCTGGGGAGAGAGCTGAAGGGACAGCTACTAAGATCCCTGTACTGAGTCCCTCTCCTATACCATAGACACCATCTTTCTTGGGTGGAGCACTGCTCTCCTTAAGTCATCAATCTGGTGGGAATTCAATAGCCCCACCCTCTGGACTCCATGTTGATTCACCCTGTGAAGCTCACACCCTGTGGATGAATCAATTGCCTGAGCCTGAGTCTAGAAGTTCAGGCAGACATGGGGTTTCAGTGACTGAGTTGTGGGACTCTGCGTTAAAGGCCATTTCCTTATCTTGCCGTGAGCCTGATGGGCACATTCCCCTTATGGGAGCTCTACTAGCTGCACCCTCTGGATTCCTTCTGGCCTCGCCCTGCCAAGGTCAGGCTTTCTAGAAGGTCCAGGCAAAGTCCTGGACAGAGTGAGTTGTATGGTTCTGGGATGGTGGCTATTTTTCCCTTGAACACCCAACTGGTGTGGAGCCCTTCCCTCACGCAGCCACATCTTGATCTGTTTGGGCTTGATAACTGCTGGCCTAACCCCGATGACTCCCTGAGACTGTCATACCACAAAGATCTGTGGGCACCTGGCCAGTGGCAGCTAGACTTGGTACACCCTGGGACTTTGGCTGAGTGGCCTCAGGCCCAGCACTGGCACTGAGTTTGAACCTGAATCAATCTGATGAACACCATTTGCCCTTACCTGGTGACTCACTGGGAATATGCCTCATGCTACTCGAGTACCACCCGAGGCTCTTTCAGTAACTGAGCCCAACAGGCAGCCAGCAGGCAGATGCAAGCAGAGGCAGGAGGGGGCATATCTCAGGATGCTTGGGGCCTTTCGCTGACCTTCCCCTGAGCTTGGTGCAGGTGGAAGCCAGCCTTGGTTTGCACCCTGGTCCTGCCCATGCACACCAAGGCCCAGCAGAGGCGGCCACAAACTGTGGATCACTTTGTAGCTCCGAACAGGTTGCCCAGGGACAGTCACAGACAGCCTCTGACATTGGCCTGCACCAGAGTGCCTCTAAGAGGCCCCGGAATCAACACATCCAGAGGTGAACTTCAGACAATATCAGAGCAGGACCCATCAGAGCACACGGCAAAGCCAAAGAATAGTCTCAACAAGTATTAGACCCTGCAGAGGCGAATTCCGCTTTGTGTGGTCAGCACCTGAACGGCAGCTCATACACTGTGGTCAAGAACTATTAAAGGGTCTTCTTTAAGAAGGAAAAGGAAAAAGAGAAGGGGAAGAAACCAGAGAAACATAGGTAAAAGAATAAAGCGGCTATAAATACATATCTATCAGCAATTACTTTAAATTCAAATGGATTAAATGCTCCAATATAAGATATATAGTAGCTGAATGATAACAGTACAAGACCCTTACATATGTTGTTTACAAGAGATCCACTCCAGATCAAAAGACACATGGACTAGAAGTAAAGAGATGAAAAAGGTATCTTATGAAAATGGAAACAAACCAAAAACGCTATAATAGCAATACTTATATCAGACAATATAGACTTTAAAATAAAGGCTATTACAAAAGATAAAAAAGGATCCAGCAATTTCACTTCTGGGTATTTATCTGAAGACATCTAAAACACTAAATTGAAAAGACATGTGAACCCATATGTTCATTTCAGCATTATTTACAGTAACCCAGATATGGGAGCAACATAAACGTCCATCAAGAAATAAGTGGACATCCCTGACTGAGTTGCTCAGTTAGTTGGAGCATCATCCCGTACACCAACAGGTTGTGGGTTTAATTTATGGTTAGGGCACACACCTAGGTTGCAGGTACGATCCTTGGTTGGGGCATGTGCGGGAGGTAACAAATTGATGTTTCTCTCTCTTTAAAAATCAATAAACATATCCTCGGGTACAGATTTTAAAAAAGAGATAAATAGATAAAGAAATGGTGCATATATACAATGGAATATGACTATGACTCATCTACTTAAAAGAATGTAATCTAGACATCTGCAACAATATGAATAGACTTAGAGGGTATTGTGCTGAGTGAAATAAGTCAGACAGGAAAGACAAATGCCAGATGATTTCACTTATATGTGGAATCTATAAACAATATAAATGAACAAGCAGAACAGAAACAGACTCATAGATACAGAAAACATTTTGACAGTTGTCAGAGGGGAGGGAAATGGGGGACTGGGTGGAAAGGAGAAGGGATTAAGAAGCACAGATTAGTAGTTAACAGAATAGTCACGGGGTGTAAAGTACACCATAGAGAATATTGTCAATAATATTGTATTACTTATGTATAATGTCAGATGGGTGCTAGTTTTACTGGGGTGATCATTTTGTAAGTTATATAAATGTCTAATCACTATGTTGTACATCTAAAACTAATATAATATTCTACATCAACTGTAACAGAAAAATTAAAAAATAATTCAAAAAACAGAACAAAGCAAAAAAATAAATAAAAATGAAACAAAATGTAAAAAAAAATAAAGATGGCAGATAAGAGAAAGTAACAAAATATATGATGAAATCTGATTGTAACTGTGACCTGTAAGGAAAAAAAATAAAAAGAGAGAAGAATACATATGTTATACAATTCCACAATATATGTAGCAAAAAACTAGTGTTGGCAATCACTAATAGCTAGTGATAATCAATAGTCCAGTATTAATCTGGTTGGCACTTCTCTTCTTAACTTGGTCATTAAAGTCTTTCATCAGTGAAACTAAATATTATAGCTCTACTGAAATTCGCTTCATAGATCATGAGAGTAAACACAAGCACAATTATTATTTGCTAAGTTCAATAGATTTTCTTTTGATCTGCTAGCAGCCCCAAATGAGTACAATTTTGAGAAATATTGCCAAGTAGCATACCTTTTTTATATCAACCTTTCTAAAGTTGTTTAAACTGGACAAAGTATTTGACCAGCCTTGTATCATTTTTTTTTCATTTTACATAGTTAATATTATGATGACTGGCAGATTGAAAATATTTTAGTGCATTGGGATGAAATGTGTTATTAGAAAAAGAAGCTATAAATCATTAAAAATAAAATTTGAAAGAAAAGCCTATCTATTGAATTCAGTTTTCAAGGAAGAAAACTGAGCACATTATTGAGAATGTTATTTTCTGAGATTATAGACGTACTATTTTCTCTAAAGCGTAAGCAAACAATAGTCTCATGGCCTTTGACACACCAGAGTTATTGTGGGAATATCACATCCCACTTTGGTTCATGTACTCTGGGCGAGGAAAATTAATTTGGAAAAACCAAACTCTCTTTAACTTTCCAATGAAATTGGACTCGCTTTGTGTGTCCCCATTACTTGGCTTTGAGTGGAAGTGCTCATACTCTCTTCCTGGGGCTCTGCATGATTAGAAAAACTCACAGCAGCACGTGGTCTCTAGGTTGTCTTAGCCTGACCCAGGCAATCACCCCTGGGATCCACCCCAGTGAGGCATAGTTCCAGAGGTTAGAAGAAAGCTGCTTTTTAAGGAATTGATGGCATTTTGTAAAAAAAAAAAAGGGGGGGGGGAGGGCTAATAAAAACATTTACAAAAACTTAACACTTTGCAATCAACTTCTTTTCAGAGTCCATCTTTCTGTATATAGCCAGTGCTCCTAAGAAGTAAACCTCACCTTCCCTATCCCCACCCCCAATAATTGAAAGATTTCCCTCTATCTTTTTTTTTTTAAATATATTTTATTGAGTTTTTACAGAGAGGAAAGGAGAGAGATAGAGAGTCAGAAACATCGATGAGAGAGAAACATCGACCAGCTGCCTCCTGCACACTCCCCACTGGGGATGTGCCCGCAACCAAGGTACATGCCCTTGACCGGAATCAAACCTGGGACCTTTCAGTCCGCAGGCCGACGCTCTATCCACCGAGCCAAACCGGTTTCGGCTTCCCTCTATCATTAGTAGAGATTGTCCCCAGCAGATTGCATTTGTTATTAGTAGATGAAGCATACAACTAGTTATTGAAATCAATTATTTAAAATTTCCAAAGTTGAGCAGGAGTTTGGCAGCAATTTTGGGGTTCAGTAATGCAAGGATCTTTAAATATACTTGAGATCTGAGCCACAACCAAGAGGCATGTCATGATCATGTAGGGGAACAAAACCCATTATTTCCTCCAAAAGACTTTTAAAGGAGCCTTAGAGATAATCCAGTATGTTTTATGATAAAAGCAATGAGACACATTTTGAATAAATAGGTAATAAGATAAGACACACAAAAGATGTAATGCCCTTCTGGTGTTAACATTAGTAGAGCTTTTTCACAATTAAATATTTTAAGATGTTGTCTTTCCATCTGGAGGTGGTTTTAACAGGAAAATATAGTAGATGAAATGGATAATTCAGGTTGCAAGTCTATAAATTTTATACTCCTCTCCAACTGCAGGTTGTTTCCCTTCCAAAATACCATCCCAGCAGTTTGCCAATTACAATAGTGTGACTATTTTGAAAGAATGTTTGAGTTCCCAGCAAAAAGAATTTCAAGGAGATGTTGCCATTCAAAAAAATTCACAAATGAGCTCCATACTTCATTATCTCAATTGCAGGCACAAATATAAAGGCAATATGACTTTTTCATTCAAAACATGTTTTTGACTTGGAAAAAAAACACACACACCACAAGATATCATGCTCCCTGTTAGAAAGAGGCACCAAAGTGAAGGTAGACTGCCTCTACTGCTAATGTGAATTTGATAGCTGTGTTCTGTTACTGATAATGAGACATAAATTTTGTTCCCTATGATGCCTATTTTACTACCTCTGATGATTTTATGACTGTTTGGGTTTGCAGGCTGTCTTATATCTGTGCCCATGGCAAACCACTGAAGATAAAATGTGCAGAGGAAAGAAAATGCGGTTTATTGGATGCTAAACTAAACTGAGAGTCAGCAGACCTCAGTTCTATTTCTGGCTTCTATTTGGATAAATCATACCTTCCGTGACCTTGAGCAAGTCATTTACTATCACTCTACCCCAGATGGCCTCATTATAAGAAAATGCCAACACCACTTTTTCCATAGCATAATTTATAAAGTAGGGAATAAATGTAAAATGCATTCATTGAATAATTGCTCATCCAAAATACTTCAAAGCCCCACTGCCTAATGGTACCATCAAAAGTACAGCTGAAAACAAACTCCAGAATACAGTGGGGCCTTGACTTACGAGTTTAATTCGTTCCGTGATGGAGCTCATAACTCAAATTACTCGTATGTCAAATCATTAAAGTGAACGAGTGAGACACGTGATGCTGGGCTGATGTTGTGGCGTTCACTGTGACATTCGCGGCGCCAACTAGTGGTGGGGTATCTGAAGCTGGCTCGTAACGCGAATTTTAGCTCGCAACTCAAAGCAAAAAGTCGGCAGAGACGGCTCGTATCTCGAAAAACTCGTTATTTGGGACACTCGTAAGTCAAGGCCCCACTGTAGCAGTGAATTATGTGGCTTGTATGTCCTCAGGTGAGATCTGAGGGGACAGTAATGGATGGGGGAAAAAGGATAAACCCACAAAAACTATTTGCAAATATTCTCCCTCCTTCCCTTTCTTCTATTTCTTCCTTTCTTGATTTTATTGGAAGAGGAATGGGAATCGCTGAATGTTGCCTATAATGGGGATATTCATGATGATGATACCGTTGACCAGAGGAAAGTTCTACCTGAACAAGGCAAGGGAACAATAATGGAAGGTTTCATGGGTGAGAGGAAGGGGAGTGGTCCATCATCTGTCCCCTTATCATGCAATGAAAGTTTCAGAGGGGGAAACCAGTATGATTTGTCAGAATATCTGGGATTTTTTAAGCAATCAAGCTATAACCCAAGCTGCTATTTTGAGGAAAGATCTGGAAATATGACCTTAAAATCTCATGTCCCGTCCTGGTTGGTGTGGCTCAGTTGGTTAGAGCATTGTCTCACACACAGGGTTAGATTCCCAGTCAGGGCACATAACCAGATTGTGGGTTTGATCGCACAGTCGGATTGGTCAGGGTGCTTATAAGAGGCAACCAGTTGATCTCTCTCTCTCAAATCAATAAAAACATACATATTCTTGCGGGTTTGGCTCAGTGGATAGAGCTTCGGCCTGCGGACTAAAAGGTCCCAGGTTCAACCGTGGTTGCGGGCACATCCCCAGTAGCGGGTGTGCAGGAGGCAGCTGATCGATGTTTCTCTCTCATCAATGTTTCTGACTCTCTGTCCCTCTCCCTTCTTCTCTGTAAAAAATCAATAAAATATATTTAAAAACAAACAAACAAACAAAATACATATTCTTGAGTGAAGATTTTAAAAAAGTTAAAATGTCACATCCCAGAAATACATCTTCAGCTATATTATGTAAGACATTAGTAAAGCACAATTCCTTTTTTTTTTTCAAAGTTGCTCTATCCCCCTCACCACTACTACCAACACACGCACCAGAAATAATCCAAGGGTGTATTTATTTTATACACTGAAAGGTAGTTAGATCAGGTGAATATTATTTCTGTTCTATTTTATGGTATTAAGTTAATTGAGTATAATAATAAAACAGAATCAGAGAGTGCTAGAGCTGGAAGGAGCATTAGAAATAACCCAGTCATGCTTTTTTTGGTTAATCCTCATCTGAGGACATTTTTCCATTGATTTTTTTTTAGAGAAAGTAGAACAACCGTTCTCAACCTGTGGGTCGCTATCCCTTTGGCAATCGAACAACCCTTTCACAGGGGTCGCCTAAGACCATCCTGCATATCAGATATTTACATTACGATTCATAACAGTAGCAACATTACAGTTATGAAGTAGCAACTAAAATAATTTTATGGTTGGGTCACAACATGAGGAACTGTATTTAAAGGGCCAGAAGGTTGAAAACCACTAGAGTAGAAGGAGGTAGAGAGACACAGAGCAAGGGAGAGACTGGGAGAGAGAGAGTGAGGGAGAGAGAGAGAGCAGGCCCTGGCCAGGGCTGTGGATCAAACCTTCAACCCAGGTACATGACCTTGACCAGGAATCAAACCCACAACCCTTAGATACACAGACAGATGCACTATTACTGAGCCACACCAGCCAGGGCAACCCAGTCATTTTATAGTCACGTAAACCGAGACACAGAAAAACAAAATGAGTTGCCCACAATCAACACTTAGTAAATACTGAGACTTAGAAATATAATTTTCGGAATCTCATTATAGCAGTAAATATTCCATTACTTTGATTTGACATTGTATGACCTGACAAGTTTCTAGAAGTAGTACCATTTGAATTTTCCTTCTTTGTATAAGAGATCCGACTACTAAACAGAAAACCAGTTACTGACTTTAGTTGGATGTTCCTTAGTTTTCATTTTGGTTTTAATCTTTCTACCAGTATGGCATACATTATTAATTGTATGATTGTTACTATTAGCCCAACAAAATGAAAGTAGGAGAAAAATATTAAGAGGCTGAAATGTGTGGCCCATTAAAGCCACAGAAACTTCTACATAAAAGTGTTAATAGAAGAAAATTACTGATGGTTAATTTTTCTGCTTAAAGATAACAGGCCAGATTAAACATCATTACATAAAAGGGTACGGTCTTTTTTTTTTTTTTTAGTTTTATTTATTTCAAACGGGCCGGATGCGGCCCGCGGGCCGTAGTTTGCCCACGGCTGGGCCAGATCCATCTTTTCTAAAGCAATCTTCTACAAATGTATGGCATTGCCAGGGCCAGTACTGGCACATACAGTGCTTCTGGCAATTTACAAAATTGTACTTCCTGTAGGCAGACAGATTGAGAAAAAATTTGTCTCCTTTTAGGGGATCAATTACAAAACAGCATAGCTTCCGGAAGCACCTGAGCCAGCAGGATTTCCTCATCTCCTGCCCGTCCACCCAACACCTTTGTGCAGGGGTGCAACCTGCACAACTTGAAGCAGAGACCCTGGGCATTATTCTCTTTATTCCAAACACTGTCGCATCCACCTACATCTTTTTCTTTAGTAATAAGTTAAAATTCAGCTGTGGAAAACACAGTCTTGAGTTTCCTTGGCTCAACATCAGTATGAATAAAGACAGGAGCGCCAAGTCTCTGTAGTATCCTAGCAATAAGCACGGACTTTTATGTTACCAAACATTTGGACCCATTCTGGCACATCTGTACACTGCCTTGCCCACGTCTTCTCTCCGGCCAAATCTTACTGATACTTTAAGGCCTCATCTTCTCTCCCAAGCAGTCTTTGCTGACTCATTCCAATCCTTATTGATATTTCTTCCTTACATCTCCTAAGACTCATTGTCTGTTGAGGATTTGGCATTGATTAATATGACAGTAAACGGTATTTGGTGAGAGGATCCAGTAATGATTAAATCACCAGACCTCATGGATATGACAACTGCCTCTCGGCAGGAGTGGTTTCAGGGTAAGGTGGAAGTCAGTCCAGAGACTAGATATGCTCTATGTGGAATAGGGACACTTAAAGTAAGAAAGGAAGTGCATGCTGCCCAGTGCTCCCAATACTTGAATGTGCTGCCCTGAATTTCTACTTTCTTAGCCTGTAGTACAAATGCCCACCCAGCCAGTGTTTCCAAAAGCAGGGGACGGATCCTTCACATGGCTCTTGTGAATAGTAATTAAAAGAATGTCTCCTAAGTAATGGAGGTGGGGCCTTTCTCAACTCCATTACTTTCGACATGAGACACTTCCGTAGCCTATTTTAAAATGTGAAAAAAAGAATCAAGAAAGCTACTAAATTCACTGTCATGGTAATGAAATGAGTTTTAATCATTTACCTGATCCCTTAAAACAGTTGCCAACAGATGTCCCCTTTCTTGAAATTGCTGCTTGTTTGAGTAAAACAGACAAGAGCAATTTCAAATCTACCTTTTCATCTTCAAACAGAAAGGAAGTTGAGCAGGGAGTGGGAGGAATAACAGGAATTGATGTGGCTCTGGCTGGTACCTTATCAAATATGCATGTATAAGTGTTTCTTCTTTTCTGCTGGTTTGTAGTTGTGGTGCTAATGACTGTTACATTTTGAGGCTGCTTTGAAGTAAAGCTTGGCTTTCTATGAGAAAACAAAACAATCCCAAAAGGCAGACATGGGTAAAAGGCCATTCTACTTCTCTTTCTCTCCCATAACCCATTCCAAATCTTAACACTCCATTTGCGAAAAGGTCAAACATGCTGATGAGATAATAGAAGAAAAACAATAAAAGAAATACTCATAATCTCCAGTGCCCAGGTAAGTGTGTGTGGGGGGTGGGGGGTGGGTTTGAGGTTGATGTACAATTCCTAGATGAGAATGCCTTGTGACTCCTTTTACCTAGCCACGTGCAACTGCATGGACAACTGTAAGAAAGATGGTTGACCCAGCTTGCTCAGAGCAGCCCCTATAGTATACTCTTATGGAATGAAAAGAGCCCACTTCACCCCATTAGTCTATTCACTAGCAGAGTAAGGAGCCTCTAGAGGCCCTTATTTGGAGGACATTTGATACATATATTAAAACCTAGGATGGTCTCTGATTGTTTTATAAAAGTTTACATTGATCCTAAGAAAAATTAGAAATTCATTGAAATCCAGACCAATACCCATGCTGCTTCTATTTCCTAAATGGCTTGACTGAGACACTAAGTGCTCAGTCAATATTTATTACGTTTTAATGTAAAAATAAATTCTTATTTTTGAAACACAATCTCACCTGTTTTACAGATATGAGGATAATGGTATGGCATATTATATATTCAAAGGAGATAGAAAAATAATTAAGAACTGACAAAGGGTCCTTGCTGGTTTGGTTCAGTGGGTAGAGCATCGGCCTGTGGACTGAAAGGTCCAGGGTTCAATTCTGGTCACGGGCACATGCCCGAGTTGCAGGCTCGATCCCCAGTGGGGGGCATGCAGGAGGCAGCCCACCCATGATTCTCTCTTATCATTAATGTTTCTATCTCTCTCTCTCCCTCTTCCTTCCTCTCTGATATCAATAAAAATATATATTTTTTAAAAGAACTGACAAAGGAATTTAATCCATTAACAGTAGCTCCACTGGATGAAAAAGAACGCATACCCTCAAACCTTCTAATTATAGACAAGGCTCTGTGAGTTCATGACATTTCTTTATAAGACATGCGATGATTTCTTTCTGTCTCGAAGCAGCACACATTCAGGAATTGAGACAAACATCAATAGAACAAAGGCTGCAGCTCAGCTGTTGGGAGGAAATCAATTCAAACAACTCATAATTTGCTGGTTGACACATCATGACACATTAAGCTAAGTGGCGGCACCTGGCTTCAGAAGCGCAGTCTCCAGGCCAGCTAGCCATTTATTCTTGCTGAAAAGGGAAGTCTCCCCCTGCCCAACCCTTTCATGTAAAGCTTATAAACCAAAATGTTATTGATATCAAAAGGCTCTAAACCAGCTTCCCAACAGACACGTCTCTCTTCGCTAGGTTACGTCACGCAACTTTCTCAGGCAAAGTGAACAAGGAGCCAAGGAAATGCTTTATGATCTCTATTATAAGCGGTGACGAGAAATGACGAGATTCCATGTGGGAGAGGCATGCAGTGTGGCAGGATCTCTGTATAATGGAAGGTTGGTTCACAACTCGAGGTTGCCGGGGAAGATGTTTTCATTAGTAACTGGGATTAGAAAAAGGAAGCATAAACACCTCTGTACCTACAGCAGACTGCAAAAATACACACCATTTCATCATGACCAGCTACTTACTGTCTCGGAGAAACCAGTAAAAGTGGAGTTCACAGGAGGAAAAAAGGGGGGAAAGGCTGACGTTGGGTTGACTGAGAAAGATAGTCAATAGGAGTACACTGCTGGTGATGAGCAAGGTGGTAAGTGTTTGGAGCAGCTTTGGAGAGTATTCACTACAACATTGTTGGCTACAAGTACATATGGCACGAGGACTTACTATATGGCCAATCTGAGCTAGTTGAGATGGGGGTCATAGCAGAAATGTAGCCACTTTCTGCAAAGAATGTATCATCTAGTGGAGACAAGGTTAATAGTGACCATTGAGTGCTGTCTGTGTCAGATAGTGCTTTACATATGTTATCTTACAACATAATCTTCACAACATCGCAACCGAGCAGGTACTATTATTCCCTCTGTTGTCTAGACGAGTAGACTGAGTTCAGAAGAGGTCATGCATCTTGTGCAAAACCATTCATCCAGTAAGGGTCAGAGCCAAGATGTGAACTGTGTCTTACTCTAGAGCCTATGTACTTAATCACTAAAGTACAGCCAACTGTAAAATGGGCATAAAAATGGTGTCAACCACAGAGTTGTTAGGAAGGTAAAAGTGTTAACATATGAAAACAAGGAGAGCGCATGGCATGGAGCCAGTGTTCAAAAATTGTCAGCTATCTTCATCTTCAATGTCAGCAGCGTTTTCCTACACCTTAATGCATAAACCCTTTTTACATCGTCCTTGACAGGTAGTTCCCAGCTCCTGATTATACACCTTTCCAGGGGCAGGAAGCTCAGTGCTTGAGCAAGCTGCCTTATGGTATAGTAGCTCTTGTTTAGGGACTTCCTTGGATCAGCTGAAATAAACCTTCCTGTAGCTTTTGCCCACTTGCCCTACTTCTGCCACTGATAGTAACACAGAATAAGCTGATACTCTTCCACTTGACATGACAGATTAAATATGGCAGGAAATAGAGAATAATTTAAGATTTTTGAACTGGAGAAAACACATAAAGAAAGGCGAGCCTAAGGAAAATGTGTCCAAGGGAATAAATAGAACTGGATTGGGGAGTGGTGAGAATGGAGACAGGGAGGTCAGTGAGCAGTTTGTGGCAGTGATCCAGATCATATGGTCTAAGACAAGAGCAATGGCAATGAAGATGGAGAAACAACACAGATAATGGGAACCTTTCATGGGTAAATTTGACAGGGCTTAGGGACTGGCCAGAGATGGAAGGAGGGGTAAATAAAAGAAATCTCATTGATGACCTTAAGTTTACAAAGCTAGCTGTTGGAAAGAGCCAACTCTTTTGGTTTGCTCTGGTTGGTTGGGGGTGGCATGCATTTGGAAGGTGGGGAGATGAGTTTGGCTTTACGTTGATAATTAAATGAGTCCTTCCCCTCATAAAATATCCAGTATGTAGAAATAGGTGGCTGGCAAGAGATATCTGGGTAAGAGATACTAATTTAAAGATATCAGCCAGAAGGGTTGAATGGGTTAAGCAAACTGTTAATTCAGGGCTTCAAATGGCAAGGTGAGAATCTGAATGTGGTCTAGTAGGTGGGTTGGCCCTTGTGAAACTCTGAAGGACCTGGAATTCTGAATCTCTGGCTGCTGTTTCATCCTCAGCTGTCCCCTTTTTTTCTGTGGGTGATGCCTGCTTTCCTACTACTTATATCTCCATTACTCTTATCTCCCTTCACTTGTCCTCCTATTAATATTGTGAAGAAGGTAAAACTAATTTTAGTGTGTCAAGGTGATCAGGTGGCAAGAATATAAACTAAGGCTCAAGAAACCTAGTTTATCGTCTCAACTTTTGGTTCCTCTTTCTAAATCCCAGAAGGCCCTGAAGGGCCCTATAGCTCAAAAAATCAATGTGCCCTATCCAGTATGGCTCAGCTGGTTGTGCGTCATCCCATGCACTGAGAGATCGCCGGTTCCATTACCAGTCAGGGCATATGCCTGGGTTACAGGCATGATCCCCAGTAGGGGATATGCAGGAGGCAGCTGATTGATGTTTCTCTCTCATCAATGTTTCTCTCTCCCTTCCTCTCTCTCTCTAACACCAATAAGAACATATTTTAAAAAACAATGTGTGTCCAACCTGTCTATATTGAACACTGCCCCAGTTCATTGGCTCAGTGCCATGAACTTGTTACCAGATTCTCCATTCACTTTAAGGTGCAAAAGACAGAGAAAAGCTTAGCACATCCTGCTGGAAAGAAAGGAATAGATAATATATTTAATAAATAATCCAGAAATAATAGTGTTTGGTCTTGGAATGCAGTCTGATATAGATACCCAAACATGTGCCTACTAGTACACCATTCACTTCATCTCCTGAAATCATCTGGATGGTCACTGCTGGAGGTAGGTAAGATGCAGTGGAGGGAGGGTGCAGTTGCATTGACTAGACTTCTCATAGGGAAAACCTAAGGTTATCTGTTTGCTGTATATCGTTTATGTGCAAATTTGTAGATACGTATAAAATGACTGGAGGGTCATATATGAAACAGCAGTTCCCTCTGGGGAGGAGAATAAGATCAGAATGAAGGGGTGAGAGTGAAAGGAGACTCACATTAGCCGAAACCGGTTTGGCTCAGTGGATAGAGCGTCGGCCTGCGGACTGAAAGGTCCCAGGTTCGATTCTGGTCAAGGGCATGTACCTTGGTTGCGGGCACATCCCCAGTAGGGGGTGTGCAGGAGGCAGCTGATCGATGTTTCTAACTCTCTATCCCTCTCCCTTCCTCCCTGTAAAAAATCAATAAAATATATTTTTTTAAAAAAAGAAAAAAAGAAAGGAGACTCACATTCCTCTCTAGAGAGTTCAGGATGTGAATTTCCACAATGAGGATGCATTCCGGCACTGCTTGTAAAAAACACAAAACAAAAAAACTCTTTCCTTTTTTTTTAAACAAAGAAGACAACGGCTTATGACATCTGAGAAGCTAAAAAGTTTAGAGTAGTACTTCTGGTATCACAATGATAAATGACTTCACTTTAGGGCACTTATATTTTTTGAATGGTGGACAACGTCCTCCTCTCTCATCCCAAAATAACCAGCATCTCTAGGCTCACAGCCACCTAAGAAACAGAATCAAAATAAAGGATATTTTAAAAATTAATGCAAAGGAGAAATGGAATGTTTCAAATGCTGGTGGGCTATAGAACCCAAAGTTTAGCCAAGCAGTATGTCAAGCAGTAGAGCAGAGGGGCCTCTCTTTAACCCCCTCCCACCATTTGACAAGCAAACAGGAGAAAATGTGACTGGTGTGAGTCTACTGCAGGAGGTGGGGAAGTGACAAAGCCCCACTTCCCTAGATCTAGCACATTTCAGAGCCTGCTGACGTGTTGCTGCTTGCTGAAACATGATGTGGGAAGAAGAATGAATGTGGGCAAGCTCGGCTAGCCACTCAGAGGGAAATGATCTCATTTCTCCTGCTGGGCAACCCCCAGTTGATGGTAAATGGAATAAGACAGGGTAGCATTTAAATTCCATCATTATGTTCTTTTCTTGAAAGCCACAAGTTTACAGATGAAGGCTTCTGTTGTCTCTTGAGTTCTTTATCATAGTTGTAGCCAGAGAAGGAGAAAGATCCAGAAACACTGTTTTGGCCAGACTTTCATTCTGCTTCTCTTCGGAAGTATTTCCCATATTTTTTTTCAAATGTACAGGGGTGGCCTTTGGCACTTGTTATGGTCTTATGAACTGGCTAGTTGGAAGTCATGAATATTGAAGCCTTTAATCCATAATCTCTCCCAGTGCAATTTGTCTATGAGATTCCTTTCCTGTCCTGCCAGAGGGTAGTAGAGTTATAATTCATGATCCTGTGATCTTCAACATGGCTTCTGGCATAGTGAGTACGTTCTTTGTTCTTTTAGGACAGAACTGTCAGTCATCCCTAAACAGCCCTTCATTTTTGTCCTAAACACTGACTCATACAATCATAGATTCTCAGGGATGGAATGAAGCCGAGAGGTCGTCTAATCCAACCCCTTGCTAGTTGACTCCAGGCAGTGCCTAGGCATGTGAATTACTTCATGCCCCAAATAAGTAATAGTTAGTGAAATGAAAAGGGTGATTTGTGAGGGTCAGAGATGAAACACCTCCAAAAGAACTTTAAAGAGATGTGTGTGCTAAAAGGTACAATGTAGGAAAAGGCCTATTTAATAACACCTTTGTTTCTCTGTGAATTAATCAGAGACAAAACCAAATTTAAAACTGAGAACCTATTAATTATATCATAATAATGATAATGATGATGACGAGTAAGAGAAGTTAAAATCAGTTAAAGTTTTTCTGAAACATTGCTATGTGTCTGGCATGGAACTGAGTTATTCATGTGAATTATGTAGCCATCAAATTACTCCTATGGGTCTGATATTATCCTTCATTTTACAGTTGAGGAAACCTGGGCTTTAGAAAGATTGGAATAGTTTGCCCAAGGTCATATACCTATCAAATGACAGAAGTGATACTGGAACCCAGAAATAAGTCTTTCCCAGGCCATACTACCCTATTATTTTCAAAAGAAGACAGTTACTGTAGAAAATAGTTCTCCCAGATTTGTCCCAAGCTGCCTGGCTAGTGAGGGGATATGTTTCATAATTTTTCCCTAGACCCCTGGAGATCCTTCTTAGTTTATAAACCCACATTTGAGCCAAAAAAGAAATATTTCTTGCTCCTATTTCTTTGCACAAAGGACATTTTGGTTTCAATAAAGAATAAGAGAGCTGCTTCCCTGAACTTCAATTAGCCTCATAGGGCATTTGAAGCAGGTGATATGTTTAAAAGGAAAAGAACAGCCTATGGTCCTGGATGGCTGGTTTGACAGGAAATAAAACTCGACTCTGATCCAAAGAATAAGGATCTTTCATACAAACTCTCTGCCCAGCTAGTCAAACGCCATCACTCCATCTATTTAAAGTTGTGTTAAAATGTCTCAAGGATAAGTGTTCCTTTTAAGTGTGTCATCCTTTGAATACTGCCTTTTAAAAAGCTGGGTTGCTGTGCTATGAATAAACAGCAAAAGGGGGTAAGAATGCCACAGGGATAAGTAACCAGAATAAGTAACTCATGCTTCTGTCTTACATTCATACTTTACCAAGTGCTCTCCCATACTTTATTTTAATTGATTGTGACAACACTCTGCGAAGTAGGTAATACATAGTTTATTTTCCTAATTTGGTGAGACAGAAAACTCAGAGTTTTAGAGGATTACTCAAAGATATATGATGAAAAAGGCAGGACTAGGACATAGGAACTTTTTATTTTGTTCTATCCCCATTGAATAGTTTTATACCGATGGATATTATGTTTATAATTTTTAAACCATTATGAAATATCTCTAAAAATTTTGTTATTCTCCTTTGGTCTTACGGATTTTGGTGTTAACAATGTTTTTGTTCTTTGATCTTCATGGGAAATTAGTGTGTGTCAAAGAGTTATTAGTATATGATATCAGTGCTGGAATCTCCTGAATCTAATTTTTGAAAATTCAATATATGATCATTGTCCTCACTAAAGGTTAGCTTAGCAATAATCTTTAATGAGTTCCTAAATGTGATTGGTTGTACATCTGGAAATAAGGAGGGGAAATAACACTAATTGAATATTGACTACTTAATAGATACTTTATGTACATTATCCCATGTAATGCTCTCAATACCAAAAAAGGAAAATATCACAATGTTCTGCTTTACATTTAAGAATTGATCTTAGAGATGTTTAAAAACATCACCAAGTTTTCACAGATATCAAATGGTGAAGCTACGACTCAAACTGGTGTAGTCTGACTCCAAAGTCCAGGTTTTTAACAACTGTGCACACTGCTTTCTAGTAGTTGAAGCTACAAAAATACTAATAGTTCATCTTGAGTGTTTATTATCTATCGACCACTGTGCTGATGGCTTTGCCTTCCTTATTGCATTAATTGTTAAAACCTGTGAAGTAGGTACTAATATTATCCCCATCCTATCTAATAAAAGAGTAATATGCAAATTATCCATCACACCATCACTCAATCACAAAGATGGCAGCGCCCAGTCCCCTCAGCCTGCTGAAGTGTCTAGACCTGTTGGTCAGACAGGTGGCAGGGGATGCGGAGGGTGAGGGGGCGAGGGGGCGGATCCATCCTTGCGACTGCATTGCTGCTGGAGTGTCTGGGCCTGTCACCTGGCCAGGGGCTGCGGGGGCAAGCAGCGAGGCATGATCCACCCACTCCTGCAGCCGCTCCAGCTTTGCCACTCCGCTGCTGATGGAGTGTCCTGAGGCAGCGGACACGGGAGCAGAGCCGAGGCAGTGGAGACAGGAGGGCGCAAGGCAGCAGAGAAGGGTGGGCTTCACTCCCTTCTCTGCTTCACTCTGGCCGCAGGAAGCCCTATTCTTACAGGAATAGACCCAAGGAAGCCCTATTCTTGCAGGAATCTTCCTGCAATGGGCCTCTAGTTTTATAAATAAGGAAACTGAGATAGTGATGTTAAGTCACACAGCTAATAAGGTAAGGAACCAGAATAATTATTATACACCTCTCATTTTCTGTATTAGACGGCACAGCCTATGAGTGTGAAAAAGGAGTAAATAATCACTTTGCAATGAAAATTTGAGTTGGCATATATATGCACAAAATCACATATCAAAAACTCAAGGCCCATGAGAAACATTACTTTTTTGTTTAAAGGTTACTGACCAGTTATGGGGAAGTGGAGCATTTCTGATATGCTAAGAAGCCCTTAGTGAAGACAGAGCCATTAAATAAGCCAGTAAGGTTAAGAACAGAAGTGTTCAACTGGGGCAGAGTATATTACTTTGTTGACTAGGATGACATTAGTTCATGAACTTGAGTCCTGACATATATAATCTTTTACTTTGTACTTCTTTGGGAAATTTTATAGATGAAAAAAGTAAAATAGTGATGCAATGAGCTGCTGTGTAATGACACATGAGCTATGTTGTCAAAATATACAAAAGATAAAGTATATATAGACAGACAGGTATCAGTTAGGTTCCCAACTCTGCTGCTTCTTAGCTGTGTAAATCTGGTCAAGATACTTGAACTCTCTGAGCCTTAGTCTACTTTTCTTTAAAATGAGGCCAACCATGCCTATATCACAGGGTTGTGGTGGGCCTCTAACAGTTTTAAATATGCAAAGCACCTAGTCCTGCATTTGGCACATAGCAATCACTCAATATATATCCATACCTTTTGCCTTTTTCTTAAGAATCATTATTTAAAATTACTCTCTATACAGGAGCTTCCTCAAAAAATTAAAAGTAAAACTGTCTTATGACCCAGTGATTCCACTTCTGGGTACATAGCCAAAGAAATCCAAACCACAAATTAGAAATAATATATGCACCCCTATGTTCACTGCAGCATTATTTACAATAGCCAAGATATGGAAGCAAACCAAGTGCTCATCACTAGATGAGTGGATAAAAAAATGGTGGGACATATATACATATGCAACAAATATGGAGAGACCTAGAGGGTATTATGCTAAGTGAAATAAGTCAGTCAGAAAAAAAGACAACATATGATTTCATTTATATGTGGGTTCTAAAAAGCAAAATAAATGAACAAAATAAAAACATTTATACTGGTAGATACAGAGAACAGACTGATAGTTGCTAGAGGGGAGGAGAGTTATGGGGCTGGGTGAAAAAGGTAAAGAGATTAAGAAATACCAATTGCCCTAACTGGTTTGGCTCAGTGCACAGAGCATTGGCCTGCAGACTGAAAGGTCCCAGGTTCGATTCCAGTCAAAGGCATGTACCTTGGTTGTGGGCACATCCCCAGTGGGGGGTGTGCAGGAGGCAGCTGATCGATGTTTCTCTCTCATCGATGTTTCTAGCTCTCTATGCTTCTCCCTTCCTCTCTGTAAAAAATCAATAAAATATATTTTTTTAAAGAAAGAAATACAAATTGGCCCTGGCCAGTTTGGCTCAGTTGTTTGGGCATCCTCCTGTACACCCAAAGGTTGCTGGTTTGATTCCCAGTCAGGGTATATGACTGGGTTGGGGGCTCAATCCCTGATAGGAAGCATGCAGGAGGCAGCCAATAGACGTTTTTCTCTCACATCAATGTTTCTCTCTCTCTCCCTCTCCCTTCCTCTCTCTGTCTAAAAATAAATTTTAAAAATCTTTTTTAAAAAAAAAAGAAGTACAAATTGGTAGTTACAAAATAGTCCTGAGGATACAAAATACAGCATGGGGAATATAGCCAATAATATTATAATAACTAAGTATGGTCCCAAGTGAGTACTTGAATTATCAGGGGGAACCACTTTGTAAAATATATGACTGTCTAACTCTAACCACTACGATGTCCACCTGAAACTAATACAAAATAATATTGAATATAAACTGTAATTGAAAATAAAATAAGTTAATCTCCATCGGCAAGGACTTTTTCAGATTTGAAAAGTAAGCATGTTTACATGTATTTATTATTGGTAATAGTTTCATGTTATTTTACCATTTCTACTTTGTTAGGCAGTTGTGGCCAACCCAGATTCTGTGCTTCTTAATAGCATATGCAGAAACTGACTCACACAAAATGGATTACTTTGTGGCTGACTTAGTAAGATTTGCACAAAATTATGGCTGCATTTTAATTTGTTTGCTCTTTTTTTTTTCTTTTCATACTCCTTGGCAGAATTGCTTAAATGGCACTTAGAAAACTAGAAATACATGGGAAAGTAAGTTATCCAAGCAGACATCCTGAATTGCTTGGCAGACTTTACAACTGGCAAATTAACCTTCACATGCTGTGATAATACTGCAGAGTTAAAGGAGCAACTCTATGTGCTTTCATGAAGCTGTCTAGTCTGCTAATGCATGTTTCTAAAATTAAAATTAAAAAAAAAAAGAACCACACACACACACCGATTGTCTTTTTCCTTCCAACAATCCAGCTACTTAGCCCTCCTTCTTGAAGCTCATTTTTATAAATACTCTGTTGACCAAAAAGTGTCTGGAGATGGGAGGATGGAGAAAGCTTGTATTGTTTATTGAATATCAGAGACGTTTCCTTCAAGTGACCTAAGGCACGTGTGAGTGCGATCATAAGAGCCACATTTTGAAAGGGTGAAGTCATCACAAACGCCGCCTTAGAAGAGCGTGCTGGTGCCAAAGACTATCCTCAACAACATTTCCAGATTTGCTTTCTGAAAATCCAAAGATTTTAAAATATATATATATATATAAATCAAGAGTGAACAAAGCAAAGAGTCAGCAATTCACTTCCATTAATTGCTATCCTTCATCTTGGAACTCAATTTCCAAGCCAGGTTGCCATTTGGGGCTAAAAGAAGGGAAAACAGAGATGTGGGGAGACAGGCAGGGCCAAGAATCCAATAAAGAAATGAGTTGCACAAAGGTATAATCATCAGTAAAGTTAAGCAAGAGGAAGCAGAGGAGGAAAGTTACTTAAAAACAGGGAAAATGAAGAACAGTTAGTTAAAATTGGTATACAGCAAAAATTTTTAACTTGCATTTTACTGATGAATGCCCTTCAGTCTGGGATTAGAATTCTATAAAGTCAAACAAAGAGCCACAATTAATACCCTGGGAGACTCCTATTTCAACTTGGATTGGTTTTAACAATAAAAAAAGTTTTGCGCAAATTCAGAAAGCAGCATACACACACAAATGAAATACAAAAGCCTCCTAGGTGAACATGGCAGCCTTCATTGAATGGGAAATGAAAATCTTTTCAGACAATTGTCCTTTACTCCAAAGTTCTACTAATCCTGACCTTTCATGTGTTGTAAAACATCAAATGCACATTAAATGAAAACAAAAGCACTGGGCATTGTATTTTAGAGAAAGGAAAGGCTAATTTAGAATGCTTTTGATTGGTTGGAACTATTCAAGTAGATATTGTACTTAGTAATTGTTCAGACAAGAAAGTGGGTATAGACTTTCTCTTCTACCATGAGGCTGTGTGCACACCTTTGTTCTCTGAGGAAAACAATGTCTACATATTGAAAAAAGGAGATGTACTTACATTGGACTCTAGTGGGAGCCTGTCTGATAGAGGTCTGTTTGTTCCTGGGAAATATGAACAATTCCCAAAGTGGAAAGTACATAAACACGCATGCAGGCATCATGCCCTCTCTCTCTCCTTGCCTGTACCTTTTGTTCCCAAACTTAAGGGACCACACACCATCTTCCTTTCATAGGCCCCTGTTTGACATTCCTAGGCATTTCAGGTTTGTCTTGGCCAAGCCCATATTTAATATTCTAGATTAAAATCAAAGAATGTTTGAGCTGGAAGTATTTTATACATAGTTCATCCAGTCAACTATTTGCCTGTATCACTTATGCCCCTGGACCTCCAAAATCTCATCCTTCAAATAATAGTCAACCTTGACACAATTAAAATAACTGGCAAATTAAATTTCCTTCTTTTCAGAAAATAAAACCTATTATGTAAAGTTAGCTTGGATTCTACACAGTATTTGTGCTTTAGCTATAAGCTAGCCAATTCAGTTTAGTGATCATTAATAAAAATATATCATTCTAAGTTTTCATAGACATTCACAGGTGAATTGAAAGTGCTTATTTCTTAATTTGTTCCTTCTTTCTTTTTTATGATCCTGTCTGTCTCCCATACACATATACCTGGGAAAGAGATAGAGAAAATCAGAAAAAGAAATAGATGTTAGGAGAGGCTGAAGGTGGTGACTAAAAGTTCCCCAGAATGAATAAGAGTGAAAGGAGTTGAGATGCCTTTGAAATATTCGTTCCTAGCAAACACAATAGAGAATGGTGTTGCAGACTTGAAAATAGATAGACAAGGTTTATGTGTCCATCTCTCTCTTCACAATCCCCTAAAGATTGAAATGTAGGGCACATTAAAGATGTCTAGCTGTGCTTTAGTTACAACATACATTTTGTATGTCAATCTCCCTAATGTTTGAATATTTCCAAATTAAGAGTGAGAACTGGAATAGACTCAAACATCAATGCAGAAGCCATAATACTCAGTAGAGTTCAGGCTGTTTCCAGGGATGAAAGAGTGGAAAAACACATCAACATGATTTAAGTTAAAACAAAATACAGTAATGGTTTACTTATCCAATCATCCAGCATACGGTTATATAGAGAAAGGCCTATAATTTCACTTGGTAGTAAAAACTGTATCACCGTAAGCCTTCCATGGCTGGATGATTATGTGAAAAGTAAAAAAGCAGCTTAGAAAGGATACATCCAGGCATGAAAATGAATGCTGATGATGGAAGAGGAAAATGTGCAAATATCCAGGGTCCAAGCTTAGCACACTGTGGTTAACTACGGAGAGGGACAACAGCTGCTTAGTCTGCAACAGCCCCCGGGCATCAGCAAGTAACACACAGTGTGACAATTACGTTTAGAATGCTGCTTCTGCCCCCCACCTCCACCCCGCCCCCCGGTTTATCATTCTTACTTCTTGACAATTAGTATCCTACTGTTGTGAGCTCTTCCCTCTGTCAGCTTCAAGGGAGTATATAAACTGAAATATCTTCCCTCTACTGAGGCCAATGTTCAGTTTAAGGCAGGTTTCTATGACTTGCCACTCAAAAAAACAGGTTAGGTCACCCTTCACATGTTCTCGATGCATCCTAAAGTCTCATTCAAAGCACCCATCAAACTTGTAATTAAATAAGTATTTGTATAATTGTTTTATTAACCCATACATTCATTCATTTGGCACATATTTATTGATCACCTACTCTGAGCCATGCACTGTGCTAGGCATGGGTATAATAGTGAACTCAACAGACATGGCCCTGTTCTCTTGAGGCATCAGAGGAGAATGCAACTGACTGCACAGTCCATCACTAGGCACGTTTATTTCATGACAATCTCTTTTGCCAGACTATAAACACAATGAGGCAGGAAATTTTTATCTTGCTCAGACTTGGAGGATCCTCACTGGGAATCAGCTAAGAAAGCTTTGGCTTCAATTCAAAGCATCTCTTGGGCTTCTGAGGTCGGCAGTGAGGCTGTTCTGTAAATTTTCAGATGGCAACACGCTAGGCTCCCCACTGGCCAAGGGAAGTCGGCTTTCTGAGTTCTAGAGGTTCAGTTAGGGAGCTAGATCAGCAAGCCAGATCAGTGAGGGTTCTAACAAGGGAAATCCCACTTGGAATCTGGAATTTACTGGGACCTGACTTTGTTGCACTTCTAAATTCTCAAGATTGGGGTCCAGGGGATATAGCAGTCGTAGTTTTGTAGTATTTTAGGGCCTCAAGAGAGAAAGAGGAAGGTTTCAACAGCTACAGGTAAAGAGCTCAAAGAGAATATGTGTGGGCCCCCAAGAAAAGAAAAGGAAATTTGGATAAGTCCCACTGAATGTTGAGGCTTGGGTTCTGAGGTTCACCAGGAATGGCATTTTTCTCTCGGCGATTATCTTATAATCTAGCAGTAGATCAAGTGGGGAATAGTTGACTGCATGGCATCATCCTTCAATAATTTAATGAAATTCTTACTGTCACCATTGCTCATCCAAAAATGATTTCTGGTTTAAATTGCAGGTAAGCTTACATTTGTAACAAGACTATTACTAGCTGCACCATAATGCCTTGGAAGGTTCCAGGGCCATGATCTGTCCATTGAAATCCTGGATAAGATTGGTTCTCAGGCTATATATGGTAATTTTTAAAAAGTAAGAATAGTTTATTTTTATTCTTAATAGAAAAACAATATATTTTCCCATAAAATCAATGAAATATTAAAAAAATGAGAAAGAAAACAAAAGTTCTACCTCCCAGAGATAATCACTATTATGTCTCAGTATATATCCACCCAGACACGTTTCCTGTGGCTATATTGCATAGCACAGCAGGATCAGTACCTGTCAAACTCAAGGTCCAAATAACTTTTCTCTTGTCATGACTCTTATCTATAGTATCCCTGACTCCAGCATCTCTTTGGAGCCCTGAGAAACAGACTTCAAATGAAGGAGCTGGGCTGTAGATATCAATTCGGGAGTCATCAGCCAAGGTGGTAGCAGAGGTAGTAGGAAGCAATATTATTTACCATTTACTGACAGCTTACTACGTGTCAGGTGGTGTGCTAAAGTAACATCACACACATTCTAATCCTCATTTAAAAAACTTTGAAGCTATATTATCTCCATTTTACAATAAGGAAACTGAAATGCAAAAAAAAAAAATAGGTGATGTATTATTTTTATAATGCTTCCTTAAAACATTAGCAAAAATTTAGTCCCTTAAAACATCATGAATTTACTGGTCCACAGTTCTGTAGGTTGGAAGTCCTGAGACAGTTGGCTCACCTAGGTCTCTGCTTAAGAGTCCACAAGGCTGAAGTCAAAGTGTCAGCTGGGCTATGTTCGTTTCTAGAGTCTAGCAGGGGTGGGCAAACTTTTTGACTCAAGGGCCTCAATGGGTTCTTAAACTGGACCGGAGGGCCGGAACAAAAGCATGGATGGAGTGTTTGTGTGA
>NW_006287456.1:307628-309188 GCF_000327345.1 Myotis davidii | reverse complement strand
CATTACATAAAAGGGTATGGTCTTTTTTTTGTTTGTTTGTTTGTTTTGTTTTGTTTTATTCATTTCAAACGGGCCAGATCCGGCCCGCGGCCGTAGTTTGCCCACGGCTGATCTAGAGGCTGCCCTGCCTCCATATTTAAAGCCAGCAATGGTGGGTGGAGTCATTCTCATACTTTGAATCTCTCTGACCTCCTCTCTGCCTTATCTCTCTTCTGCTTTCTCCTATTTTTAAACCACTGTACTGTGCTATGATTGACACATAAAAACTTGTACCTATTTAATGTACATAACTCAACGAGTTTGAGGATAAGTATATACTCGTGAAAAGCCATAGATATATCAATCACCTAAAGTTTCTTCCATATTTCCCTATTTTAAGGAGAGTTGATTAGCAACTTAATTACATCTGCAAAGTCCCTACATGTCTTTAGTGTTTGGTTAAATAACCAGGGGATGGGAATCCTGGGGAAATATATTTAAAATTTTGCCTACCATAGGTGATTTTCCCCAAGGTCAAATAACTAATTAAGCAGTGAACCTGGCATTAGAATGCAAGTTTTCTGGGTCCAAAAGTGTTTACCTATAACTCCTAATTTTTGTTTTAGTTAATTTTTTTAAAATCTGGGGGCCCTGGCTGAGTAGCTCAGTTGGTTAGAGTGTCGACCCAATATACCAAGGTTGCAGGTTCCATCTCTTGTCAGGGCACATACAAGAATCAACCAATGAAGGTATAAATAAGTGGAACAACAAATCAATATCTCTTTCTTCTTCTCTCTCTAAAAATCAATTTAAAAAGCTGGATGACATTTTAAGAAAGGATACAGGTAGGGCAAAAGTAGGCTTACAGTTGTTTGTATGGAAAATAATACAGTAATTAATAAATAATAAACTGTGTTTTGTGTATTCGCAACTGTAAACCTACTTTTACCCCACTCTGTATATAGAGAAAGAGCAGAAGGCCAGGGCCAGAGATGTTGGGGCACCTGGCAGAAGGCTTTGCAGAAAATAAGTTCAATAAACACTTTTTAAGTTATTTCACTCAGCTATATATCATGTACTGGAGCCACTTCACGAGGCCATCACTTTCAAGTGTTTTGTTAAAACCGGAGCATTTTTAGAATTTTAAAACAAACAAACACCAAACTCATAGAAATAGAGAGTAGAATGTTGGTTCCCCAGAGCATGAGGGTTGAGAGAAATGGGGAGATGCTGGTCAAAGGGTACAAACTTCCAGTTATAAAATTAATAAGTTCTGAGGATCTAATACATAGCAGGGTGATTATCTTATCTAATCATAGACAAACATGGTAATTAACCATACCTCCGCTATGCTTACCATTGGCTAATCAGGGCGATATGCAAATTAACTGTCAACCAAGATGGCAGCCAGCAGCCAGGCAGCTGAAGTGAACAGGAGGCTGGCTTGCTCCAGTGATGGAGGAAGGCAAGGTTCCCCGCCTGCTGAGGCCTGGCTCTGAGCTCCGGGTGCAACAATGTTGCAATTATAGAAGCTAAACAAACCCCAGATACCTGCTTTCAGCAAGCCGGCCTTGGAGCTGC
>NW_006287456.1:303113-307313 GCF_000327345.1 Myotis davidii | reverse complement strand
GCAGCCACAAGCCAGGCTGACAGCTGCCAGTACAGCGGTGATGGTGGGAGTCTCTCCTGCCTCCTCAGCAGTGTTAAGGATATCTGACTGCAGCTTAGGTCTGCTCCCCGCTGGCAAGTGGACATCCCCCGAGGGCTGCCGGTCTGCCAGAGGGATGTCTGATTGCCAGCTTAGGCCCAATCCCCTGAGGAGCAGGCCTAAGCCAGCAAGTGGTCATCCCCTGAGGGGTCCTAGACTGCAATAGGGCACAGGCCGGGCTGAGGGACCCCCCCCGCGAGTGCACAAATTTTTGTGCACCGGGCCTCTAGTCTCTTATATAAAAGGCCCATGGCCATCACACCATAACGCCATCACAACCAAACAAGCAGTGGCTCTTGTGGCAGGCAGGGCAGAGCGCAAGCTACTAGTGGTGGAGAGCTACGAGCTGCAGAGGGCAGGGCAGCGAGCTATGAACAGCAATGGGTGGGGCGTCTAGCTGAGGCAAGCGGAAGCGAGCTACAGTGGGCCTCTAGTAGTTAATAATACTATACTGTATTATATACTTTAGAGTTGCTGAGAGGATAGATCTTAAATGTTTTTACCACAAAAAGAAATGGTAATTGTGCGACGTGATGTATGTGTTCCTAACACTGTGTTGGTAATCATTTTTGCAACAAATAAGTATATAAAATCAACATGTGCACACCTTAAACTTACACAATGTTATATGTCAATTATATCTCAATAAACCTGGGGTGGGGAAAAGAAACAAATTCTAAATATTCTTGGCCATTTTCACTTCTGAACAAAATTTAGAATCAGTTGACCAATTTTCAATAAAAACAGGATAGTTTTAAATCATAATACTCTACAAGTCATCGGCATGAATAGTTTAAAAATAAAATCATTCTACATTATTTATCTATATGTGTGTAGGGTTCTAGTCAGGGATGTTCCTGTCCTTGCAGTCTCTCAAGCAACAGCAAAGGATTCTGTCAGCACCTGGGACAGGCAAGGCGTCACTGTTGCATTTCCATAGACCCTCAGGCTGCAGGAGCTATTATGGTGGCGAGGGGCCCTCCCTATCTCCATCTGGTTTGGGGGAAAAGCTAGTCACCTTTGGTCAGATTAAGATTTCATCAAGTGCCTAAATATTTGTGGGGTATGCTTTGGGTTAGCCTTTTGGCCTCTGATTTGGGATATATTGGAATCTGATTCAAGTCTGTAGGTGGTGAACAAAGGTTAAGGTGAGGCAAACAAACACCACAGGAAAAGAGTCAAGCACTGGAGGTGGAAAAGTAGTATAGGCTTAGAGAAATTGGAGGATTTTTCTCTTGTTTTGGAATAAAAAGTAAACTAAATTCTTCCAATAAATTCAGTCTCTTCTTTTGCCTCCTCCATCCCACTACCAGCCCTCTCCCACAGCACATTCACATGTACACATGCGCATACACTCAAACACATATGTGCACACAAGGATGCAGTACTAAGCTCATTGAAAGTAAATAAAATAGAGGAATTCTGAACCACAAGGTTGTTGAAGACCTTTTGAAGGGCCCTAAGACAAGTCCTAAAAGCAGCCCAGGAGGCAATGGGACCACGACCAGTTCCTGTCTGACAGGAGAAATGACTGAGTGCCACAATGTTTCTGTTTTAAGGCCAAAGTCTGTGCGTGCCCATAATCCTGCTGACTTCAATGTAGCCATTTGCTCAGACCTATAAATCCTTTACTTCCCTACGAAATTCCATCAGTTAAAAGGCCAAATACTTGGCCCTTATTAGATCCAGAACTTCATCTAAATTTTCAAGGACCTGTCTGCAGTTTTGGATTTAATTTGTCAAGACCTGGTCTAACTTCAAATAGAAATGAAAGCGATATAAATATAGGAAACAGTTAATTTATTTAGATTCTCTCTCTTTATAGGGTGGATAGGGAAACTGCATAGCTTAATTTTTTAAAGCTATTGATTCTCTAAGTCAAGTGAATCAGAATTATAGTTCCCTTTATCATCTCTAGAAAGCGTGTAGTACAGGATAATTCAACAAGTGTTTATCGGATGCCTTGCACAATGTCCTCTTGTCTACTGCTGTGTCCCATAAGTAAGTGCTGAATTGTTTGAGTCAAATTATTAGTTAATTTTATCAGTCAAAAAGGTAGATGATTTTAAAATGTCTTCATTTTCCTGGATAGTTTTAAATCATAATATTCTATAAGTCATTAGCATGAGGTGTTTGGAAAGAATCAGAAATCATTCTTTTTAAAAATATATTTTATTGATTTTTTTACAGAGAGGAAGGGAGAGGGATAGAGAGCTAGAAACATCTATGAGAGAGCAACATCGATCAGCCGCTTCCTGCACACCCACCACTGGGGATGTGTCAGCAACCAAGGTACATTCCCCTGACTGGAATCGAACCCGGGACCCTTCAGTCCGCAGGCCAATGCTCTATCCACTGAGCCAAACTAGTTAGGGCCAGAAATCATTCTTAGAAATAAATGTATCTGCTAATCAGGGTTCTGGAGTGAAAAAAACAATTAGAGCTCAGGCAAGAACACATAATGTGGTAAAGACAGACTATTCAATAAATAGTGTTAGGAAAACTAAACAGATACATGCCAAAAAATGAAACTAGATCACCTTCTTACAGCATATATTCAAAACCGATGAAAGATTTAAATGTAAGACTTGATGCCATAAAAATCCTAAAAAACATAGGCAGTAAAATCTAGGACACTTCTCTTAGTAATATTTTTTTCTGATATATCTTTTCAGGCAAAGAGACAAGAAATGAACAAATGGGACTACATTAAACTAAAAACTTTTTGCACAGCAAAGAAAACTATCAACAAAATGAAAATACAACCTACTGAATGAAGAAAATATTTGCCAATGATACATCTAATAAACGGTTACTATCCAAAATTTGTAAAGAACTCAGACAACTCAAAACCCTGAACAATCAAATTAAAAATGAGCAAAGGACTTCAATAGACATTTCTCCCAAGAAAACATAGATATGGCCAATATACATATGAAAAGATGCTCAACATCACTAAATATCAGAGAAATAAAAAATAAAAACACACAATGAGATATCATCTCACACCTGTCAGAGTAGCTATCATCAATTAATCTACAAATAACAAGTGTTGATAAGGGTATGGAGAAAAGGGAACCCTTGTGCACTGCTGGTGGGGAAAAGACTGGTGCAGTCACTATGGAAAACAATATGGAGGTTACTCAAAAAATAAAAAACTGGAACTGCCTTATGACCCAGCAATTCCACTTCTGGGTACTTATCCAAAGAAACCCAAAACACTAATTTAAAATAATGTTTATTGCAGCATTATTTACAATAGCCAATCTATGGAAGGAACCCTAGTGCCCATCAAGAGATGAGTGGATTAAAAAGTGGAATGTTATTTGGCCATATTAAAAAGAATGAAATCTTACCATTTGTGAGAACATGGAAGTACCTAGAGGATAAGATACTAAGTGAAATAGGCCAGTCAGAGAAAGACAAATATCATATGATTTCACTTATATGTAGAATCTAAAGAACCAAATAAACAAATAAACAAAACAGAAACAGACTCACAAATACAGAGAAGAGACTGATGGTTGCCAGAGGGGAGGGGTGTTTGGAACTGGTTAAAAAAGGTGAAGGGATTGAGAAGTACACATTGTTAGTTACAAAATAGTCATGGGGATGTAAAGTACAACATAGGGAATGTAGTCAATAATATTGTAATAGCTATATGGTGTCACGTGGGTACTGGAAATGTCAGGGGGAACACTTTGTAAAGTATGTGGTTGTCTATCCACTATCTGTACACCTGAAACTAATACAAAATAATATTGAATGTAAACTATACTTGGAACATTTTTAAAAATATGTGCTTTAGACACATAAATTCAGACTATAAAGTTGCCTTTTGATTCAAACTGGTAAGATTCCTAGTAGGTAATTCTGTATTGTGCTCATAGTGATCCCTTTGTTTATTGATAGAAAGTGTGTGTCTTCCTCAGTAGTCCATTTTGGTGTTTAACACTAATTATGTAAAGATGTTAAGGTATGGGTGTGGTAGGAGGAGGGAACGCCAGAAAAACAAATGGACCGAAGAATACTTCACCACCATTTTTTAAACCCATAATAAAATTTTTCAGATTTTTAAAAATTTTCCCCTATCCAAGAACTGTTTTACCCTTCATATGCCTG
>NW_006287456.1:302642-303060 GCF_000327345.1 Myotis davidii | reverse complement strand
CTTTATTGACCAGTTTGGGGGCTCAGTTCATTTTCCATCTCTTCATCTTTTACTAATCAAAACATTGTCTTCTCTGCATTTGCACTGCATTCCTGATCCTGACCATGGAACTTTCTACCTCAACCTTTGTTTTGCTCCCTGTGCCTTGTATTCTTTTAGTCCAGTGTTCTCAACCGTGGCTTCTCACTGGAACTACCTGAGGAGCTTTATTTGTTTTGTAAATTGCACTTCACTTTATTGTGCTTCACAGATGTGAAGCTTTTTATAATCTTTTATTTCTCCATTTCAGTTGACATCCAATATTAGATTAGCTTCAAGTGTATAATACAATGATTAGAAGTTTATATAACTTACAAAGTGATCACCCTGATAAATCTAGTACCCATTTGACACCATGCATAATTATTGCATTATTAAT
>NW_006287456.1:289555-301559 GCF_000327345.1 Myotis davidii | reverse complement strand
CGGCAGCGGCAGGCGGGGAACGTTGGAGTCCGCCGTCACTGAAGCAAGCAAACCTCATGTTCAGTTTAAGCTGCCTGGCTGCCTGTCGCCATCTTGGCTGTCAGTTAATTTGTATATCTCGCTGATTAGCCAATGGGAAGGGTAGCGGTCGTACGCCAATTACCATGTTTCTCTTTTATTAGTGTAGATTCCCCATGCTATTCCTGAGGAGCTTTAAAAATGTTCATGTCTTGGCCTCCCATTAGAAATTCATATTTAGTTGATCTTTGCTATAGACTATAGTTGGGGACTTTTTTTTTTTTTGGAATGAAAACGTGTTATTTATTTTTTAAAATCTTTATTGTTGAAAGTATTATATTTGTCCCCAGTTTTCCTCCATTGACCTCTGCTAGTCTGCCCTTACCCCCCATCCCAGGCCTTCACAACCCTATTGTCTGTGTCCATGGAATATGCATATATGCATACTAGTTCTTTGGTTGATCTCTTCCAACCCACCCATCCTCCCCCACTTCCCTCTGAGATTCGACAATTCCATGCTTCTATGTCTCTGGATCTATCTTGTTCATCAGTTTATTTTGTTCATTAGATTCCACATATGAGTGAGATCATGTGGAACTTAGCTTTCTTTGACTGACTTATTTCACTTAGCATAATATTCTTAGTTGGGGACTTTTAAAAGCTTTCCAGGAGATCTTGATGAGCATCCAGGATTGAGAGCCACAATTATAGCCTATAATGAAGGTTAAGCTCTTTTATAATAGAAAATGTTTTCCATTAGCAACCTTCAAACTTGTTCAGATGCTGGTATACTTGAAAGTATGGTGCTCTTTTAATAATACTATAAAATATTGACATCAATGGATAGATCTTTCATATAGAAGATCAACAAGGAGATGGCAGACTTAAATGACACACTATCAGCCGTGGGCAAACTACAGCCCGCGGGCCGGATCCGGCCCGTTTGAAATGAATAAAACTATTGAAATAAAAGACCGTACCCTTTTATGTAATGATGTTTACTTTGAATTTATATTAGTTCACACATACACTCCATCCATGCTTTTGTTCCTGCCCTCCGGTCCAGTTTAAGAACCCATTGTGGCCCTCGAGTCAAAAAGTTTGCCCACCCCTGCACTAGATCAAATGGATTTAATTGGTATCTTCAGAGCATCTCACCCCAAAGCAGCAGAATATACATTCTTTTTAAGTGCACATGGAACATTTTCTAGAATAGACCACAAGTTAGGACACAAAACAAGTCTCAATGAAATTAAGAAGATTGAAATCATATCAAGTATCTTCTCTGACCACAATGGTATGAAACTTGAAATGAACCACTACAAAACTGAAAAACACACAAAGACATGGATGATAAATAACATGCTACCAAACAACAAATGGGTTAACAATGATATCAAGGAAGAAATCAAAGAGATACCTTGAAACAAATGAAAATGAGAATGCAACAACCTAAAATCTGTCGGACACAGGAAAGCAGTCCTAAGAGGGAAATTCATAGTATTACAGGGTTACCTTAAGAAACAAGAAAAAACTCAAAATAGCCAATCTAACTTTACACTTAAAGGAACTTGAAAAAGAACAACAAACAAAGCCCAGAATGAGAAGAAGGAAGGAAATAATAAAGGTCAGAGCAGAAAAAAATGAAATAGAGTAAAAAAAAAAAGAGTACAAAAGATCAATGAAACCAAAAGCTGTTTCTCTGAAAAGATAAGCAAGATTGACAAACCTTTGACCAGATTCATCAAGAAAAACAGAGAGAGGACCCAAGTAATAGCAATATAAAATATTTATGTATTTGATTGATTCATATACATTAAGAACAATTTTAGTGCCAAAGCAACTACTGTGATTTGAGTATAAAATATAAAAGCACAGCCCTGCACACATGTAACCAAAACAAACTTTTGAACTAAACATGATTGACTGATTCCCAATCTCTCCCTAATATTTTTTGGCTTCTTATTCTGTCATCTGTTAGCATTCCCTAACAGTCTAGCAGTAACTGGTCTCAAAGTTTTAAACAAAAAATATGAGCCAAGAAAAGATGATTGAATTCCATCTTTTTGTTTTCTTTTCCCTGTAAAAAGAAAAGCATACTTCCATTAGATTTTTAGTGTTGAAATACTTCCATTCAGTTTACAGAACACCCAACACAATAATAATGGTTGACATTTATTAAACTCATTAAATAGCAGATGTTCTGCTCTATATACATTATTCATAACATGTACTTCATATCTTTGTCAGTTATCATTTTACAAGGATAGTTTTTTGTTAAAAAGGAATGAATGCTGTACAAAAGGTGTTTCATTTAGAAATAACTTGTCTGAAGTAGACCCCTTAGATCTTTTTATGAAATGAATTTATATTTTATTAATAACAATGGTATGCACATAAATTTGTAAATGGTAGTAGTTATACATGTCAGTTATTATTTATTTACATGAAATATGTGGACTCCTAGAAATAACAACATGGTTAATAGTCTCAGGCCTATAGGCTGTAAACTAAATGTTGAACTGTAAATTTGGAGTCTGTCATAGACTGAATAGTGGCTCATAAAACATCCAGGTCCTAATCTCTGGAACCTGTGGATATTACCCACAAGAGATTCCAAATTTGATTAAATTTAACATCTTGAGATGGGGAGAATAGCCTGGATTATGCACTTAGGCCCTAGATGCAGTCACATGAATCCATATAAAAGGGAGACAAAATTAGATTTGACATAGAAAAAAGGCAATGTGACAACCTTAGCAGGGGTAAGGAGAGAGAGGGAGAGAGGAAGGAATGCAGCTTTAGAAGCTGGAAAAGTAAAAAAGAAAGAAAGAAAAGAAAAACAAACAAAAAACCAAATAGATTGTTTTCCCCCTAGCGCTTCCACAGACCACGGCCCTGCTGATGGGGCCTTGATTTCAGCCCAGTGGAACTGATTTTGGACTTCTGGCTTCTAAAACTGTAAGAGAATAAATGTGCGTTGTTTTAAGCCACCAAGTTTGTGATAATTTGTTACAGCTGCCAAAAGGAAATTAATACAGGGTTGTTCCCCACTTCGATATTGTTGACAAAATGAAGGTCATGATTTTAGGTATAGACCATTACTACATTAAAAAACAGACGGACACTTCAAAACCACGGAAATATTGACTGAACCTCTTGCTTTGTTTTAAATGGAAGTGGCATGTAATGGAAAACTGAGCTTATTGCTAATGCAAAAACCACTTTAATTGAACAGTCTTTGAAGAAATTTGGCTCTATTTTTGGATAGTGTCCACCCAGCCTGAGATGTGCCAAACCAACCCCATCTGTGTGGTTTCCATCAGGAAGTGTTCTTTTTCTAAAGGATGTTTTGGAAAAAGATGATGACAATCCTTACATGCTAGTTAAATTTTGACTTGAAACTCTTTATAATAAACTAGAAAGGAATAAATGACATATGGATTACCAGTCGTGTTCAATTAACTGTCCAAAGGAGGCCATTAGACTGTGGTGTTTCTAACACCTTAGCAGTCAGTGTAAGCAACTAAAACCTAAGCCTGTTTCTTAACCTGCCTCAAGGTTAAGAAATCAAAACCTCCTAAGGACAACTAACAGCTACCTAGGCTTTTCAAATAAGACAAACTCTTAAGCTATAGCCAATCAAATCATTACCTTGCTTTGCTTCTGCCTTTTCTATATAGAAGTCTTTCTTTCACCTGGCTCCTGTCTGTGGAGTGCTGCTATCCACTCCCAGGTTGGCACTACCCAATTTGAATCCATTTTTGTTCAGATAGACTCCTAAAATTTTTAATATGCCGTATTTTATCTTTTAGCTGTTCTGTGCTTATAAATATGTTTATGGATTGGATAGGTTATCAACACTTCAGTGAGCCAGAATATCATCAGATTAACTATTCCATTAAGAATTTGGGGGTTTTCTCAGCTAAGAGTGCACTCACATGCTGGTAATAAAAGGATGGCACACTGGTTACATATTCAGCTTTACTTAAATTTTCTGGAAGATAAATTCAGTTTGTCAGTCAACATGGATGTTGGTGGGTTATTTGTAATTTAAAATGGGGGAGTCCAAATTAAGAATACAAAAATAAAACAACTTTTAATGAAACAGGTGTTCCCTTGGGTAGTGTTGTGGTTTTGGGCTGGGGAGTGAAACTTTATTTTTCAAAACGTTGGGTAGTTCAAAAATGACTGACCCCATTAAGGGTCAGTTTAATGCCCACTATAGAAGGCTAATAAAAATAAACAACTATCCCTGCAAGTACCAAGCCATAAATTCTCTCTCAGTGAGTCTGTGTTCTGCAGAAGAAAAAAAAATCTGAATTTTTGTTTGGGAAGATTTTTGTTTTTTTCTTTTTTCAACAACAATAATATCCACTCTGGAGACTAATTATCTGCTTTCATTTCCTGATCACAAATTATTCCTAAGTTTCATCTCTGCCCTAATAACAATTTTGTAGCACTTATTTCTCTCTTTTAGCCATGAATACAAATATTAGAGGACAGATACATAAGCATTATATAAGCAGTGAGGATGTACAGCAATTTACTACATAAGCAGCCATTGTCTAAGGCATCTCAAGCCACGAAAGCTTATAAAGGCAAGTTATTTGCCCTCTCTAGTTCTACTAAATTCATTTTCACCAAAGTGGTCTTAGAGTAGCATAGTTACTGAAACAGATACTGCTGAATTAGTAAGTTTGTACTCCCTCAAAAAGTATTTAGTAACTCAGCACATCTGCAATTTCTCAATTACTGCTCTTATAAACAAAGACAGAGATAACTGGAAGCCACAATCTGATAGCTCTCTAGACAGTTGTCTATTCCAGTTCATCACTAGGTGATCTTTATGGAGACTCTTTATATCATGCAACTTGGTACAGGAATAAAAATTGACAGTAAATCTTTAAAAAAAAAAAAAGTGACAGTAGAAGAAGGTAGTAACAAGGCCTCCGGCTTGTATAAATGAGTACCTATCAGGCCTCTTGGGAATAAAACAAAAAATGACTTTTTGACTGACAATAAGTTCCTGTGACACAGAGATTAAGATCCTTAAACAAAGGAATGGGACGTTACTTGATCCCACCTAAGGGAACATGAAGAGAATGACCAGGGAACCCCAAAGAAGAATTGGGTTTAGGAGCCTTGTCACAGACATTGGGTTTTGCTTACAGGGGTAAATGTTTCCCAATAAGACCCAGCTGGCTATCAGTCCAATGCCTATGGTAGGGGTCAGCAAGCTTTTTTCTGTAAATGGACATTTAAGGCTTTGTGCAACATGTAAAATTGATGGTATTATTCAGGTGTTTAGATAACAAGAGCGAGAACAAATTTCCACACATACAGTGTTCAATAATAGTAACTGAGGGTGGAACTTCTCATTCAGAAACATTCCAATCTTGACCTTGAGCTCAAAATATCTCAGTAAAATTTTACTTCTGCTAAGCCATCAGACTTCAGTATCATAGGACAAGTCATCATATTGTTTCTATCTTTGAAAAAAATGTACAAACCTCATTGCCTAAGTCCTGGAGAGTATATGGAGATCGCTATCGACACTACTGGTTCAATAATACAGAAGAGACTTAAATTTTTTCTGCAAAATATCTTCTGATGTATAATGCAATGAATAACCACAGGCAATAAACACCTTAGAATTTTAAAAGGTATGTAAATTTGTTTAACTATGTCTTTTTCTGTTCTGCACATAGTTTCACCATCAGTAGTAACACATCTTAGCATATTCTGCTTCAAATTATACTAAGTTAGTGTTTTCTCAACTTCTTTGGAAATATCTCTCTTCCACACAGGCTAGTCATAGAAGCTAATTCTTCAATCATATCAAACTCACCGTTGCCTCCACAAATGAACAAGTAATATTTATAAAAAACTGTCAACTCATCAAGACCCAAGGAAAACCACTCAAAATTATCTGCTTATTTTTAATTGACTATTATTGTTGTTTCTACTATCCTCAATTCTTTGAGCAACTGCTCTCAACAAAAGGCTAAGAGTTTTAAACAAGTTTGTTTTCTTTAAGCACATTTTTAAGTTGTTACAACCAAGCACGATTTAATTAACCCACAATCAGTAAATGACTTTCTTTGCTTGGCTAAGAAATGAACCACTTGGAAACTTAATTTGTTGGCAGCCGCGTTTTGTTTTGTTTTTTAAATTTCTGTTAAGGAAATCTGCTATAATGAAATATTTCATTTTAAATGTTCCAATTTTTCTGACCATTGCTTTCCTTTGAGTTGGGAATGTTGCGATGAGTGCTTAGTTTGGCAATGTTGATGTATGTTGTATTCTTTTAGCACAGCTATAGTGTCAATGCACAATAAATACAATATTTTGCCATCTGCTATGAACTGTATTATATTAACCCAAAACTCATATATTGAAAGCTCTAACCCCTAATAAAATTATATTTGGAGATAAGGCTTTAGGGGCAATTAAGGTTTAAAAGTGTCATAAAGGTCAGTTTATAATTCTGTAATTACGGTGGCCTTGTGAGTAAGGAAGAGAGAGCAAGATCTCTCCCCACACGCATGCACAGAGGAAAGGTCATGCGAGGACAGAGCAAGAGGCAGTTATCTGTAACCCAAGGAGAGAGCTCACACCAGACACTAGCCCGGCTGGCACCTTAATTTTGGACTTTCCAACCTTCAGAACTGTGAGACATTCATTTCTGTTGTTCAAACCACACAGTATATGGTGTTTTGTTACTGCAGCCCAAGCTGACTGGTATACCATCTAATTAGATAACCAAATAATCCACACTCTAGTGTGCCTAAAAGCACAACAATCAAAGTCCACTTTCCTTTTCTTATTTCGACATGATAGGTATGCACTGGAAATTTTCTTAAAGGTTTTGGTATAGAGATATGCTGTGGAATTATAAATGCATCACTACATTGTATAAGGCACTAAGCAGCAATGCGAATATGAGAGAACCACATTCAGTCTCTGTTGCAACTACTCTGCTGTTATAGCTCAAAAGCAACCAGAAATGATACATGAACGAATGAGTACAGCTATCTATATCTATAAAAGCCTAAGCGACCGTCCAACCGTTCGACCATCTGACCTGTAGCTATGACGTGAAATGACCACCAGGGGGCAGATGCTCAACACAAGAGCTTCCGAGCTGCGGTGACTTGGCAGCTGCAGTTCTCGGATGATGCACCCAGAACCAGAGAGGAGGGAGTCCGATTTCAGGGTGCGTCACCCAAGAACTGCCCTCTCACAATCCAGGACCCCATGGGGGATATTGGAGAGCTGGTTTTTGCCCTATTCCCCACAGGCCAGGCTGAGGGACCCCACCGGTGCACAAATCCATGCACCGAGCCTCTAGTGTATTAATAAAACTTTATATATGGGCATTGAAGTTTGAATTTCATATAATTTTTACATGGCAGGAAATACACTATTTTTGTCTTTTGATTTCCCCCCACCATTGAAATATATTAAAATCCTTACTAGAAAAAATATAGGGAGAAATCTTCATGATATAGTAGTTGACAATGATTTCTTGGGTATGGCACCAAAAGCAGAGGGAACAAAAGAAAAAATAAACAAATAGGTCTATGTCAAACAAAAAACATTCTGTGTATCAAAGGACACAATCAACAGAGTAAAAAGGAAGCTTATGGAATGGGAGAAAATATTTGCAAAACATCTGATAAGGGGTTACTATGTGAGTAACTCCAGCAGCTCAACAACAAAAAAAAATAACCCAATTGAAAAATGGGCAAAGGACTTGAGTAAACATTTCTTTGAAGATGATATACAAGGGCCAACAATCATATGAAAATATGCATATCACTAACCATTAAATAAATTCAAATCAAAACCACAATGAGATATTACCTCACACCCTCGAGGATGTTATTATTTTTTAAAAACCATAAATTACAAATGTTGACAAGGATGTGGAGAAATTGGAACCCCTGTGCACTGTTTGGAGATTATAAAATGGTGCAGCTACTATGGAAAACAGTATGGTAGTTCCTCAAAAATTTAAAAATAGACCTACCATATGATCTAGCAGTTTCACTTTGGGAGCATATTCCCAAAAAATTAAAAGCAGAAGAGTCTCAAAGAGACAGTTGCACACCTATGTTCATAGCAGCTTTATTCACATTAGCCAAGTGATTCGAGCAAGCCAAATATCCATGGATGGATGAATGGATAAATAAAATGTGGTATATACCTACAATGGACTATTATTTAGCCTTTAAAAGGAAGGAAATCTGTCACATGTTACAACATAGATGAATCTTGAGGACAGTATGCTAAGTGAAATAAGCCAGTCACAAAAAGAGAAATAGTGTATGATTTTGTTTATATAAAATATGAAAAGTAGTCAAATTCATAGAAACGGAAAGTAGAATGGTGGTTACTGGGGGCTAAAATATGGAGAGTTGTTGTTTAATGAGAAAAGAATTCCGTTTTTTTTTTAGATGAATAACTTTGGAGATCTGCTGCACAACCATGTGAATATACTTATCACCACTGTACACTTAAAAATGATTAAGATGGTAAATTTTATGTCATGTGTTTTTACCAGAATTAAAAATTAACAAAAAATACTTTAGATTATGTGCCATACAAAAGCAGACAGCAGGAAAACGCAGCCTGCAAGTTGTAGTTTGCTGACACTTCCTTTGTGGCCCAACCTCCAGAAAGTTCTTCCAGGTTCCATGCCTGATGAAACTCCAAACTATAAAGTGTCTTTACGTTAGCCTTTGGGAACCTAATAAAACACCTGCAACACTGGTGAGCAAAAGACTCTTAGAAAAATTGACAGCAAATACTCTGGTGAAAAGACCAGCAGACTTAGCACTAGAGATATTAAACAAAGACTGGATAGTGGATGGGAGAGTGGGTGGGCAACTATAGCAGAGGAGAAGGTGTAATTAGTGAGAAATTTGAGAGCCTGTTCGAGGAAGCAGAGGGAGTGTGGACATGGACAATTCTTTGCTCACCTTACTCCTATGATGGCACAGTTTAGGTGAGCAAGAGTTACCTATTCATTCACTGTGTAAATTTGGGCAAGTAAATACCCTTCCCCCTTTGCCTTATCTGTAAAAAGATGAGGGTTGGACAGGATCCCTAGTGCTCCTCCCAACTCTAAAAACCATGAAACTCTCACCAAGCTGATGAAGTGCCAATGACTTTATCCCTTCATTTGAACAGCTTTAAAGACTTTCTTTGTTGCCGAAAACCGGTTTGGCTCAGTGGATAGAGCGTCGGCCTGCGGACTGAAAGGTCCCAGGTTTGATTCCGGTCAAGGGCATGTACCTGGGTTGCGGGCACATCCCCAGTGGGAGATGTGCAGGAGGCAGCTGATCGATGTCTCTCTCTCATCGATGTTTCTGACTATCTCTCTCCCTTCCTCTCTGTAAAAAATCAATAAAATACATTTTAAAAAATTATAAAAAAAGACTTTCTTTGTCTCCTATTGAGTAGATGTTTGTTTACTCTAGTAAATAGGGGTAAAAAACGAATTGCAGTATAACTAACTGACTAACTCCATTTGCACAGCTGGGGCCTTCTCTTGATACCTCAAGTTTTCCTTCCCTTGGGAACCTGAGGAAATCATGCAGACAGGGAAGGGAATTGGGAGCCGTGCTTAACTCCAGTCTCTTAGTCCCATAGTAGCTATCTCCTTCCATTAAAAGTCTCTGAAGTCTCTTCCAGTTCGTTAACAAGAATGTTTGAGGAATGGGTCCTGTTTAGGAAAAGAATGTAAATCTCAGTGTTCATTTTGAAAATCATCATTATGTGTGACAGTCTTGTCAAAAACAGCAACAGCCACATTCTTTGAGCTTTTTAAAAAATTCCTCACCACTGAAGGGAAAGCGGGAGTTCAAAAGGGAGTCATAAACAGAGCTTCCTCCTTCCAGTTGCTCACCAGGCACTGTTTTCTAAAAAGGAAGAAGATTTTGGCCTCCAGGGTGTTTGGGGGGAGGGCCTTTATTCGTTGGGTTACTGCAGTAGCTGTCTCCTTTGCTTTCCAGTTTGCAGCTGTCCTGTGATATGTTTATTTGAATCTCAGCCTCAGAACTGACTTGCCTTTGTTTCTGGCCCAAGGAAGCTCTAGTCCGAATGGGAAAGTTCAGCTGCACTGTTCAAGTGAAACACATTGCAGTGGGAAAACATGAACTTCAAGACTCAGGGACCAGGTTAGATTTTTCAAAGCAAATGCCTTTTTCCATATTGTGCTTTTGTTTACTTCTGTGGCCAGTAGTTGGGTTCACCTGCTGGTTGCTTAGAAATTTTCCTGGGGTGATTTCATTACCATGATATTTTGTCCAAGAAAAAGTTAACTGAAAACCCCATTGGCTCCCTTTGTTACATTCATTGCTGTGCTACAGCTAGGGCTTAAATAATCTATTTATATAAAAGCCTAAGCAACCATTATGACTGGCCAGTAGCTATGATGTGCACTGACCACCAGGGGGCAGACGTTCAATGCAGGAGCTGCCCCCTGGTGGTCAGTGCACTCCCACAGCTAGCCTCCTGTGGTCCCTCCCCGCCGGCCGGCCCGATTGGAACTCGGCGAGACGATTGGTCAGGAGGGACCCCACTGGGCCTCTGGTAATTAATAATTAATGATGTTTATTAAGTAATGCCTTGCAGGTATAAGGTGTGAACGGTCATACACTTGCACATTCATGTTGTGTTTAACACAAGAGGTCTTACAAGGTAGACAGAATACGAGTTTTATCCCCATTTTATCAATGATGAAACTGTGTTTCAAAGAGTTTGTGACTTGCCCAAGTTAATGGTTAAGTCAACACTGAACAGCTTTCATAGAGCATAACACTATGTACCGTTTTTTCAGGAAAGCTGAGGCATTGCTTATGACAGAGCTCAGACTCAGCCTGTTGGCAAGAGTCGTTAAAAGCATGAAATACTTATGCACCAGTTGTAAAGAGCTGCTGCCTTGAGCCCTTCTAATGGTTGAATGCCAGGTTTCACCAGCCTGGGGGAGTCCCTCTGGGTGCAGCTGCCTTGGTGCCTGCCAGCTCCCTTACACAGGCTCCCATCTGCATGTGTCCAGGTGACCAGAGTTGATATAGCACCAACTAGAAGGGAAACAGCAGCTCTAGCAGCAGGGCTGGCACCTTATAGTGCAAATATGTGGTTCTCAGCTGAGCCCTCCTTGCCAGGACAGTTGCCCACTGCTGGTCAGCACGGCCTTCGAATGCCTTCGTTTAGCCACTGATGAGAACATCAGCCTTGCCAGTATATCATAGCACTTCTTCAATGTTTTTAATATCATCCACATGTATGATTAAGACAAGCCAACAGCAAAACTGTAAAGTAGCCCCCTATCACTTGTCTTTTCCCCATAGTGGGTGACCCTCCCCCTGAATAGGTGTTTGGTTCCTCAGGGTTCCCCTCTCCCTCCCCGCAGTCTGCTTCACTTCACTTCATTTCACTTTGCTTCACTTCATGGTGATATCTGGGCTAGATCTCAGGCAGTCCTCTCTTCCTTGAACCATACCCACCTAGCTAAGCTGTCAGAGCCTGACTTTTGAAAGTGTTAGTGATGGTGAGGCTTACTTATGATGCTTAAAGACAATGGGGGCATCTTTACTGATGGTATTTCAGGCCCGGTGGGAAATGGGACAGGAGTTATTTTTTTCAGAGCTGGTTTTTCTGATCTTAAGACATCCTAATATATAAAAACCCAGGGTCCATAATGTCCAAAACGACTGAAGGCTCCACTGACCAGAAGTCAGTCCTTCAGGTGCTGCAACCCAGTACTGACTGCCAAAGGGGCTGCGGATCAGGCCCAAAGAGAGGCCTAGAGAGGGAAGCAGGGTCTGATCCATAGCCTCCGTGGCAGCTGTTGATCAGCCCTTGCCTCTCTCTTTCTCTCCGGGCCTGGCCAGCAGCCACAACTCTGTTTCTCTTCGGGCCTCTGCTGGGGCTGCTGATCAGCCCCGCCTGTCTGATCAGGCCCAGAGCTAGG
>NW_006287456.1:288897-289332 GCF_000327345.1 Myotis davidii | reverse complement strand
ATGGTGGTCGGGGCCAAGGCAAAGGCAGTTAGGGGCAATAAGGCTGGCAGGGGAGGGCAGTTGGGGGCAACATCAGGCTGGCAGGGAAGGGCAGTTGGAGGCAAGATCAGGATGGCAGGGGAAGGCAGTTAGGGGCGATCAGGCAGGCAGGCAAGTGAGGGGTAAGGAGCTAGCGGTCCCAGATTGTGAGAGGCATATTTGACTGGCAAACATACCCCAAGGGGTCCTTAATTGGAGAGGGTGCAGGCTGGGCTAAAGGAACCCCCCCACACGTGCACGAATTTCATGCACCGGGCCACTACTATCCTATCTAATAAAAGAGAAACATGGTAATTAGCTGTACCTCCACTACCCTTCCCATTGGCTAATCAGGGAGATATTCAAATTAACTGCCAGCCAAGATGGCGGCTGGCAGCCAGGCAGCTTGAAGCTAAC
>NW_006287456.1:284990-288424 GCF_000327345.1 Myotis davidii | reverse complement strand
CCCCCTGATCGGCCCTGCTCTGTGTGTGACAGGGGGCGGTGCCCCAACTCCCCAATTGGCCCTGCTCTGAGCCCGACCAGGGGCTGCACTTAGGGATTGGGCCTGCCCTCTGCCACCTGGGAGCAGGCCTAAGCCAGCAGGTCGTTATCTCCCGAGGGGTCCCAGACTGCGAGAGGGCACAGGCTGGCCTGAGGAACCCCCCTACCCCCCAAATGCCTCTAGTCATATAATAAACACCTACAAAACAAAGTGGGTTTTGAATTTGTTTACAATGAATACTGAAACATTTCTAAGATCCATTTTTGATGTTTGATTATCTTCTATTCCAAAAGAAGAAAAAATAGTTATATTTAAATACAAGAAATTTATTTGGGAGGAGGGCATTCCCCCTACAAATGCAAAATTCTTAAAATAGACATAAGATGCCATATTATGTGCTTAGGAGCATAGACTATCGATTTCTTTTTACAAATGACAAGGAAATAAAGAGAGGAGAAACCTATAGATTAAAAGAGGCTTAAAATATATATTAACTGCCCTAGCCAATTTGGCTCAGTGGATAGAGCGTCAGCCCGGGAACTGAAAGGTCCCAGGTTTTATTCCGGTCAAGGGCACATGCCCAGGTTGTGGGCTCAATCCCCAGTGGGGGGCTTGCAGGAGGCAGCCGATCAATGATTCTCTCTCGTCATTGATGTTTCTATCTTTCTCTCCCTCTTCCTTCCTCTCTGAAAGCAATAAAAATATATTTTAAAAAGAGAAAGATATTAACCAAATGCCATTATGTGATACGCATCTTGTTTGAATTCTGACTCAAATAACCTACTGTAGAAAATTGAGGAAATATGAACAAGTACTGGACATTTGATGACACTAAGAAATAACTGATTATTGTAAGTGGTGTTTTATAGATTTTAAAAGAGTCTGTTTCAGCTGGTGTGGCTCAGTTGGTTTAGGTTGATCCCATGCACCAGGAGGTCACCAGATCAATTCCTGGTTTGCAGGCTCGGTCCCCAGTAGGGGGTGTGCAGGAGGCAGCTGATCAATGATGTTTCTCTCTCATTGATGTTTCCATCTCTCCCTTCCTCTCTCTGAGATAAATAAAAACGTATTTTTAAAAAGAGTCTGTTTCTTTTGAAGATGTGTAATGAGATATTTCCAAATAAAAATATGAAATCCTGTGTGTATGTGTGTGTGTGTGCGTGCGCGTGTGCGTGTGTGTGTTTGAATGGCATGGGGCTAGGCGTGGTATAGATACAACAAGATTGGCCATGATTTTGGTAACTGTTGAGGCTGGGTGATGGACACATGGGGATTCATTATATTATTTTATCTAGTTTTGTTATGTCTGAACATTTGTAATAATAACAAGGCTAAAAAAAAAGAAAAGAAAAGCACAAAGTTAAAGTCAAAATTCCGTCAATGTGAATCTTGGCTCCACTTCCCAGCCATGTGATGTCCCTAGAGAACTCACCTTTCTGCGCCTAAATGTCCTCATCTTTAAAGTGGCAATAATGTGAAGATTAAATGAAATGATATATGTGAAGAACTTAGTTCAGAGCCCGGACCATGATAAACAGTCCATAAACAGTAGATTTTATTATAATTATTTTCCCCAGTTTTCTAAACCTATAATTGCAGGTACTAAGAGACTTTTTGCCCAAAGAAGTTCTCGCCATTGAAATAGACTAATTTTGCAATATACTAGTACATGGTGTCCACTGCTCTTTTCCCAGTGGTGAGCTTGTCTGGAAAAGAGAGACTCTGGTAGCAGCACTTGTGGAAACAATGGCAAAGAATCAGACAATTGCGCCTAAGAAATAAATTTTTGCTTTGAAGCTCCGAGTCTGTAAAAGCATCCTTGAGAACCCACAGCATCTGATATTTCTTTTGTATCTGCTTCTTCCTTTCCCTCCTCCACACACTGCCCCATAGTGAATGTTAACTGACTAACCTATTAATTCTCCTCAGAGTTCCTCAGAATACAGAGGGGAGAAAGCCTGGTTGCCCCTGAAGCAAGAGTAGGGGTCCATTCTTGACATGGTCCTTATGTGTCACATAGGACTAAAGAACTCTGCAATAGTATTTTAATTCTTTTAACAAATACATACCAAATGCTAACTATGTGCAGGACTCTTGCTTGACACTTAACACATATTACCTCAATATCTAGCCCAACCATATTTGAGATAGGAGTAGACTGAGGTTAGGAGAGATTAAAGGGTTTTCCCAGGATAATACAGCTATTAAAGTAGCAAAGCTGTTATTTATTCAGAGTGCAGGGCTATCAGACTCAGCAGCCATGTTCCCTAAAGTAGCTTGACTATAGTAACAATTGCACTATGCATATGTGTACCATTATGCTGCAACTTTTTAAAGGTTTTCTTAATTTTTTTCTTTATTGCAACTTTTATTTAAAAAATAAAAATCATTATATCATTATAAAGAAATCATGTCCTTTACTTCTAAGTCTTTACTGTAACTTCATACCCATTTTTAAATTATCAGAATGAGGACAGAAATAAGGGTGTTCTAAATAATTTCTCTGAGATTCATTAATATCTCAAAGATTTCTTCCCAGGATGATTTATTTATGGTGCTAAAGCTGTGATGTGCAAATAGAAAGGTAGCTTTAAATATGCAGGGTGTTACACTGGTTTCCATATTTAAAGGTACACAGAACCCAGTCCTTGTTTTGCTATTAGGTCATCCATGCTTTCTAAGGCCATGTGGCCTGTGTAGAGGAGAAAGTCTCAGAAAAAAAAAAGGCCCTTCAGGAACCAAGATGGCAGTATAGGTAAACATCTGTACTCACAGCCTTCCACAACCACATCAAAATTACAACTAAAATACAGAACAACTATCATCCAAAACATCCAGAAAGCTGGCCGAATGGAAGTCCTACAACTAGAGAAGTGAAGAAGAAAGCACACTGAGACTTGTATGAGGTGCGGAGGTGCGGAGGTGCGGCGGTGCGGAGGTGCGGAGGGGCGGAGGTGCGGAGGTGCGGCGGTGCGGAGGTGCGGAGGGGCGGAGGTGCGGAGGTGCGGAGGTGCGGAGGTGTGAAACGGGCCTGTTGTTTTTTTCCATCGGGAGGGAGATACAAGCTCCTGATTGCTCTGAACTCCAGTTCTGGGTGAGACTCTGGGGACCCACCAGCCAAGGTTTCCAGAACTGGGCAAGGACATCTTTATGGGCAGTAAGAACTATGGACTGTAAAAACCAGTGCAGATTGGGGCTGAGTGACCCACAGGCTGCTGGAGACCCAGCTGCTCCTCTTAAAAGGCTGGCACTATAACCTGAATTTACAAGCTCCCACTTCCTCTGAGCTCCAGTGCCAGGCGAGGCGCTGGGGACACAGACACATGTGGGGAGAAACTGGACTGTCCCTTGCAGCAGTCATTGTTCCCATGCAGGGACCTACCTGGTGCAGGGCA
>NW_006287456.1:283830-284205 GCF_000327345.1 Myotis davidii | reverse complement strand
TCTTCTAAAAAGCTCCAAGGAACTTAGTGAGACCTTCAAGGATCTTAGTGAGAATGCCAAAAAAATAGAAAAGGACCAGTCAAAAATTAAGCATACACTGACTGAATTAAAGAATAATATACAGGGATTCACTGGTAGACTAGAGGATCCTGAGAATCAAATCAATGTCTTGAAATACGAGGAAGCAAAAAATACCCAACCAGAAGAGCAAAAAGGATAAAGAATCCAAAAATATGAAGATAGTGTAAGGAGCCTCTGGGACAACTTCAAGCAAACCAACATCCAAATTATGAGGGTGCCAGAAGAAGACAGAGCAAGATATTGAAAACCTATTTGAAGAAATAATGACAGAAAACTTCCCCTACCTGGTGAAGT
>NW_006287456.1:281704-283615 GCF_000327345.1 Myotis davidii | reverse complement strand
GGGACATACAACCAAGATTGCTTCACCCAGCAAAGCTATCATTCAGAATAGAAGGTCAGATAAAGAGCTTCACAGATAAGAAAAAGCTAAAGGAGTAGCTTTAGCTACCAGTATTATATGAAATGCTGAAAGGTATCCTTTAAGAAGAGGAAGAGGAAGAAAAAGGTAAAGATAAAAAAATATGAACAACAAAGAGCCATCAAATACTTATCTATCAACAATTGAATCTAAAAATCAAATGAATAAAAAATCTGATGAACAGAATAAACTGGTGAATGGAATAGAATCAGGGGCATGAAAACGGAATAGATGGATGTTTCTCAGAGTGAAGAGGGTGTGGGGGTGCAGAAAAAGATTAGACAAAGATCTTATATGCATGTATGCATTACCTATGGACACAGACAATAGAGTGGTGAGGGTCTGGGGTCAGGTGGGAACCGGGTGGAGGGGAGCTATGGGGGAAAACTAGAGGGACATCTGTAATAATCTCAACAATAAAGATTAAAAAATAAAATAAAATAAAAAGGCCCTTCATGTTTAAGCTTTCTATACAGCTCATGCTGCACTCAAGATCCAGGGTAAGTGAGCAACGTGGAATCCATGGAGCTTAGCTGTGAGGAAGAGGTAGGCTGCTAGACAAGAAGGACCCTTGCCAGCTCTGAGTCATAGCAGGCTTCCTGAGCCCAGCCAATTTACCTGCTTCTCAAAAGATCTTTATTTGTCGTTCTATTCTCGTCAAAAGCTGTTGTCATTTCCTTTTCTGTCTGGAGACACTGGAAACTGCCTCCAGGCAATATGACCACACTGGCCCTTTGTGCAACCCCCAACTCATCAAGATGAAACCTTCTTAGAATTCCCATGCTTTGACTTTCCCTTCCTTCTTGAGCAGAAAGCGCCGTATTTCTCACATTTCTAGAGCTTCAACTATTTAAATTCTTTATTGCATCAGCAAGCAGCTTGGGTTTTGGCTAAATGAAAAGTGCTGTTCTGGCAGCTTCGGTATCATTAAGTGGTTGCATTGGGAGACATATGGATTCCCAGAATCAGAAACTCTTAGATCTGTAAAGCCCTCAGAAACTGCAGAACTGGGGACAAACCGGAATGGCTGCAACTTGATCATTAAAGGCTCATTTGTTCACTCATTCTTCCTTTTATTATTTTATTCCAGAAACACTTCCTAAATGCCTGCGAGATATCAGTGCCTTGGCTTCACCCTCAGGAAGCTCTCATCTTGAGAGGGGGAGTGGATGGATAAGTAAACAACCCTAATACACTGTTGCCAGTTCTGTGAAGGAGAGGCAGTGGCAGATAGTGGTTTAGAAAGTGCACTTTAAAATCAGTCTTGGTTTCAATCCCTGCCTTGCCACTTATTTCCTGTGTGCCCTTAGGTAAGTTGTGAAACCTCCTAAGTTAATTCCAGAGCAAGGGCATCATGAATATCTTAGGTACATAGTACCAGAGCAGCACAGAGGGCTAGCAGGATATCTATAGCTGATTATTGGGTTCCAGAAAGCCAGGAGGTTGTGATAAGATATAATTTTATCCTTAAAAATACCCTATGGTGAGGGCAGGCAACAGGCAGATGGATAGCTGGGAAGGGGGCATCTGGCCATTGACATTGAGGAGCTTGCCATGCGGGCTCTGGTTCAGGCTCAGATTCCTAATCCACAGAAGGACTTGGGGAGGAAAGCGGACCTCAGTCCCAGGGGAAATATACGGCTGAGTTTACAGCGGACAGGTATAAAGTAGGACTTAGAGACAGGGATGGAGGTAAAAACAATAGATAAGTACCACCCCACTTTTTTAATCAGGAGGGAGATCACCTCTGTAGAGGCCACCCAGAGGAGAAAGGGATCCGAGGCCCACACCAGACCCCCAGCCAAGGATTCCAGAACTGGGGAAGGACATCTT
>NW_006287456.1:281206-281585 GCF_000327345.1 Myotis davidii | reverse complement strand
CCCGCGGGCCGTAGTTTGCCCACGGCTGGTAGGTATTAACCAGAATACGGATAAGACATGAAGCGGGACAGGAAGGAGCCTGGCTGACAACGCTGAGGTTGGCAGGCACAGCAGTCACACGAGTTCCCTTTGATCTCTCGTGGCTGGGAGAGTGATCAGGCTGCTGCTCTGCTCTGAACTTAACACTGCTTTTGCATCCAGGCCGTAAATGCTACCGGCTGCTCCTGGTCAGTGAGCAAGCACAGCAGAGATACCAGACAAGGCCCACTGTGGGAGGCACTGGACTCCTTTGACCAGTGACATTGTCTGAAGGATGCCCTGATGGCCAAAACTTCCTTAGAGCTGCATGTAGGCTAAGACATTTCCTTCTGACCTACAT
>NW_006287456.1:268170-281019 GCF_000327345.1 Myotis davidii | reverse complement strand
TGCATTGCAGTGCATAGCAGTGGCTCTCCCAGGCTTTCCTGGCTCCCTCCTTATTTTCCATCACCAGGGTTGCCCTAAATACATCTCTTATGCTTTGAATCCTATATTTCAGTCTGCTTCTTGAAAGACCTAGACATGTGTGGCTTAAGGGACCTCAATTGAAAAGATAAAGAGTTGCGACAACAAAGATTTCATTGGACATTTAGTCCAAAGATTTTCACATTTCATTCCATGAGGAGCATAGATTCATTGGGTAAGCCTCAGGGGCCAGGCACCATGCTAGGCTCTAGGAATACAGTAATGAGCAAGGTTAACAAGATGCCCTTATAAAATTTGTCAGGAAAGACAGCAGAGATTAAGCAAGTAAATGGGAAAATATTTTTGTTGTTGTTGGTTTTATTTAATCCTCACCCGAGGATATTTTTCCATTGTTTTTTTTAGAGAGAGCGGAAGAGAGAGGGAAAGACAGAGAGAAATATCGATGTGTGAGAAACACTTAAATTGGTTGCCTCCTGCATGAGCTCCTACCAGAGCCCAGGCTGGGGGGGAGCCTGCAAATGAGGTATGTGTCCTTGACCAGAATCCAACCCAGGGCCCTTCAGTCTGCAGGCCGACGCTCTATCCACTGAGCCAAACCGGCTAGGGCTTGTTATTTTTTAAAGCTAGTGATACAGTTCAAATCCTTACCAAGCTTGCAAGTTTTTATGATCTAGCTCCTACCTATCTCCATCCTTTTCTCACTATATCTATATTGCACTCTGCGCCATCTAGCCTGATATGCATGCAGTTCCCAGAACTCTCCATCTTCTTCTCACTTTTGGACTTTTGTCCAAGTTACCCTTCACCCACTGGCCTTAGATCATGCCCATCCACCAGGCTTAGCTCGGGCGTGCCCACTCTGGGAATTCATCCCTGAGCTACTGTAGGTGCCCCTCCTGTGCTCCCCTAGCACCATCCACCCTTATCATTGATTTCATTACAGGCAAGTAAGTGGAAAACTACAGAAAAGCAAAAATGATGCCAGGCAGAAGAAATCCATACTCTTTCTTTCCAAATCAGCTGGCTCATTTATTTATTTAAAAAGTGGTATCTTGACTCTTTCTGCTCAAGCCAAACTTGTCTTCTGTTTTGTTGCAGAGACTGCTAACTGCCTTTTTGGTATCTCTTCTCCCTTGTCTCTTCACTGTAATAATGTGCTCAGCTAAAAATAGTTATGCTTCTTAGTCTCTTGCAAATAGAGATGGACAATAACATACAAGCAGAAGTCATGGGGTGGGGGGCTGTTCTGGGAAGTCTTTTTTGCTTTTGACCCTCCCTTCTACCCACTGCCTGGTAATTGAATGTGTTGCTTAAAGTTCCAGCAGACATCTTGCGACCATTAGGGAAAGGTCAAGAGAATTATAAACAGCCCTGACATTCTTGAGCTGCTAAACCAACACTAGCAACCGCCTACCTTTGGACTTCTCATTACATGAGACAAATAAACCCTCATGTGTTTCAGCCACTGTGATCAAATTGTTTTTCACTTACAGATTAATGCAAATCTAAACTGATTAATTTCAATAAGTTCTGTTCCCTTCTCCTTAGCAGTACCGATGCCTGGAATGCTGTTCTTTCTCCCCACCATCCTTTCCCCTAAATCTCGGCCTACCAAATCTTATCTACCATCGAACTCCCTATTTGAACAGTGTAAGAGTTTATCTTATCTCCCCCAATCTAGATATGCTATTTACCTCTTTTGACTCATCCCTATTGCACTTTATCTGAACTTATATATAATATTAATGTCTTATTGGTGTTGTATATTTCTTTGTATTTTTTGCAATGAATAGAAGAGACACTTACCTAGAGTACATATTCAGTAAATGCTTGTAGAATTAAGTATACATTAAGTATAAAAACATAACCTCTTTACACACACACATACAGACACACACATTTAACCACTGATTACTGTATTTTTTTAGAATGAGGTTAGGCAGGATGCAAGCAAACAATAGGATAAAATGATATGTTTTTAAATTGATTTGGAAAATGAAATTATTCACATGACAATGAGGGATTGACTTCTCTTTAATTTTATATCGATCATTCTTTCATTGCAACTCTTATGGAATGTCTCCACTATGAAGTCATAGTGCCATAAACAGGGTTGTATTAAGATGTGTGTGGGTTTGAACTGAAAAAATTATGATCAGAGTTGAAATATGGAGACTGGCAAAATAAGCCAGTTGAAGAAAGATAAATATCACATGATCTCACTCATTTGTGGAATATAATGAACAACATAAACTGATGAACAAAAACAGATCCAGAGAGAATCATTGAACGACCGTCAAACCTCAGAGGGAAGGCAGGGGAGAAGGTGGGGGTGGGGGGCGTAAGAGATCAACCAAAGGACTTGTATGCATGCATATAAGCATAAGCAACGGACACAGACGGTAGCGGTGTGAGGGCATGTGCTGGGAGGGGGAGGGGAGCAGCCAGGGAGAAGTCAATGCGGGGAGGGGGGAAGGAGACATATGTAATACTTTAAACAATAAAGAATTTAAATTTTAAAAAAATATGGAGATGAAAAGCCTGGTGAATGTGAGAAGATGCTGAATTAAGTTAAGAGCAGGGAAAATAGAAAGGAGAAATAAGCTTGTACTATTGGCCCAGACTCAGAGAACAGGTAAGTAAACGTTATTAAAGCTCTGTTATTCATGCTCATGCCAGATGTCGGAATTTTCTTGAATATTACATGCCCCAAAATGATGTAGATAAATAGGGAGAAAGAGCTGACAATCTATGTTTAAAGTGGATATTTTGATGAAAGATAAATGTTTATGTAGAATTATTAAAAATGACCAGAGATAACCACCTGAGGAGGACTCATTTGAAAGAAATATCATCACACAAGAAGAAATCTCCTTCCCTCTGCTCACCTAGCGATTTGTCTATTACAGCTTAGAAGCATTGGATTGTAACCTATTATTTCTATTTCTCTCCTAATTTTGAGTACAAGAACCACAAATTATTCATCTTTGTGTTCATGTAGCACTATGCTTAACATATAGTAGACAGTCAATTATTTCTGATTGAAACTTTAGTTATCTGCAATATTTAGAATTATTAACCATAGCCTTTTTGAAACACTCTCTTTGCTTTCTGGATACTGAATATCTTCTTTCTCCTTTCTCCTCCCTATTAAGCCATTTTCAATTTTCTTTGCTAATTCCTCTTCCCTCCAACTGCCCTTTCAGTTCTTCAAGGTACTGTTCCTTTTTCCCTCTATTTTTTTTTTAAATCTCTCAAAAATTATTAGCATGTTATCTCTCTGAATGTATCATTTCTTTAACATATTTCTATTCTTGATTTCTCAAACTTGGTTAATATGTATTTCAGACCTTCTTATGCCACCCTCAATGTCTCTACTTCTTTCAGACACTTTTTTCATATCTTTGTCTCTTTGTGTTTCTGACTGGGTAATATCTGAACTGTTTTCCAATTCACAAATTCTCTTCGTTAGTCTGTTTAACCCATCAAAAGAAGTTTTATTTTGTACTTAAATTATCATATTTTTCACTTCTCAGAATTCTTCTCAAATCTACCACTTAGTTTTCATAGTTTATTTCTTAATCTTCATTAAAGTCCCTTTTATGTCTTTCAGCATATCAAACATACTTATTTTATATTTAATAGATGATCATTTTTATATCTTCCGTCTTTGTGAATCTGTTGCTGTAGACTCCTACTAAATAATAGCTTGTTTCTTTGTGAATTTACTGATTTTCTTTTTCATTGTGAGCTCATGCTCTTTGGAATTTTACCTCTGGGGATTCTTTGAGGTCATTTTAAAATTCTTTCACTTACTACTGCAATGTGCCTACAGGCACTATCAACCAAGGAGCACTATAACCTAATGATTCTGTTTGGTGGTTTTGAAGACACAGACTTAGTATTCTGCTCCCCAAAATGCTTGAATGTGGGTGTGTGGTTAGGAATTCTCAGGGGAAATAACTTTCTCCAAACTCTCTTGCCTAATCCAGAGGAGGTATTTTCTAGGTCACTCACTGAGGTAGTCACACAGAGAGGATTGTAGCTTTATGGACAGGGTTTCCAGTCAGGCCGGCTACCTTGCTTGAGTTTCAGGCTTTATCTCCTGTACCTGGTCCTACCACACAATCTTCAAATAATGACTCTACGCCACCAGGAATAAGCAGATATTCCTAAGACAAACTGGTTTTATTGCCTCTTAAGAAATCAGGCGATATTGTTTCCTCTAATTCAGGGTTAGGGAACCTTTTTTCTGCCAAGGGCCATTTGGTTATTTATAATATCATTTGCAGGCCATACAAAGTTATCAACTTAAAATTAGCCTGCCATCGTTGGTCAAGCATTGAATTAACTCATTCCTAATGCCTTGGCAGGGCCAGACCAAATGATTTTGAGGGCCTTATATTGCCCATGGGCAGGACGCTCCCACCCCTGCAATTATTCCTTTTACTTCAGTTCTGTTTCACTTTAAAAACAGCGTTTGTAATATGTTGTCTAGCTTTTTAAGCATTCTTTATTTTTTAAATTTATTATTTATTTATTAAGATTTTTTATTGATTTTTAGAGAGGAAGGAAGAGGGAGAGCGAGTGAGAAACATCGATATGAGAGCACAACATTGATTGGGTGCTCTCACACACACCCCCTAATGGGGATTGAGCCTGCAACCCTGGGCATGTACCCTGATTCACTAAGAATAGAACCAGCAACCTTCTGGTGCATAGGATGATATCCCAACAACTGAGCCACACGAACCAGAGCTAGCTAGGCATTCTTGATTTTATTTCTCCTTTGTTTTGCATTCTTATTGAGAGGGATTTCACCACACACTTACCTTATTGCCAGAAACAGAAATTGTTCTCTTGGTTAATCTACTCCTTGGGCAGTGTCCTCTCTTTATACTATATTTTCTCTCTGGGTAACTCTCAAGTCTATATTCTTAACATTTCCATGGGCTTCAGATGTGACTCAGAACAGCCTGCTGTGTATCCCCATGGGAATTATCTAAGTCATACCCCCTCCTCATATTTACTCTTTCTCCTGTGTCCTCTGTCTTAGTCAGGGGCACAATAAGCTACCTAATCAATCAGGCTACAAATATTTGGATCCTCTTCAAATCATCCCTCTCCCACATACCCAGCTACCAACTCTTGTGATTTCCAGCGGGGCTTCAGGCTAGCTGCTTCTACTCAATTCCTATGAAAAACCCTAGTTCAGGCTCTGACCCTGGCCTAGACAGTATCTCTAGTCACACAGCTGGTCTTTGGCCTCTAATCTATTTGATACCTATTCCATTATTGAAGCTGCCACCGTAACTCTCTTTCCAAATCACAGATCTGATCACATCACTTGCCTGCGCCCAAACCATGATTGACTTTCCATTGCTTATTATGGAAAGAATAAAATCCTGATTTCTTGACTTGGTGTTCAAGGTACATGACAACGGGGTGCCGATCTTTTTTTTTTAAATATATTTTATTGATATTTAACAGAGAGGAAGGGAGAGAGATAGAGGGTTAGAAACATCGATGAGAGAGGAACATCGATCAGCTGCCTCCTGCACATCTTTTACAGTCCCCTAGCCTCCCCTATCCCCCAGTGTCTTATGTCCATTGGTTATGCTTATATGCATGCATACAAGTCCTTTGGTTGATCTCTTACCCCCCTACCTCCCGCCCCCCCAACCTCCCCGGCCTTCCCGCTGCAGTTTGCCAATCGTTACAAGTCTTTTAATAGCGATGCTTTATTCTATGATACATGTAATGCTCCAGTTACACAGTACGTGGCATTCTGGGATTTAAGTCCTTTACATGAGATACTTTCCCTCATCTCGACCTACCAAAATCCTACTTTTCATTTAAGGCCCAGTTTAATTTTTGCGCCTTCCATAAAGTTTTCCCAGAAATTAATTGCTCCTGAATATGTACTCCAAAGCAGTTTGCTTTTATCTTTTGCAGCACTTATCATATTGTTCCTTTTATTAGAGGTTATTATGTATGTTTCTTCCTTTTACCAGATGCTAAGTCCTTGAAGGCACTAGAGCAGAGTGATCACACATTCGGGCTTTTGGAGTCAAATAAACCAAGCTCAAACATTGATCCCATCATTAGCTGTGTGACTTTGGGCTTCCCTCTCTTGAATCCCTCATCTATAAAAGGGGTTATACAGTAGTGTTGTAAAGTTGAAGTTATCTAACTTATGTGAAGCCATTAGCATGGGCCTGGCACGGAGTAACTATACAATAAATATTAACAATTATTATTAAAGGCAGATGCTACAGGCTGTTCATCTTTTTTATGTCTCTAACACTTCCTCTGGCCTCTCCTCTTTCCTCCTCTCCACTCCCCGTTCCAGGGCTTAGACCAGTACCTAGCACAGACTATTCAAGAAATTCTTCTTAACTGAATGCTGAAAACATCACACAGTTTTTATAGAAAACATTTAATTCAGTCTGGGTAGAAACAGTTGACATTTGTACGATACACCAACAGATGAATGCTTATGGGCTGTCCCAGCACGATATATCAATGGAACATCCTGTCTGAGCACCATAGAGCAGCCCCTTTCAGTATTGTCTGGACAAGCTGGCTTTACTAGGAGTGGGGAAAGAGAAAGAGGAGGTTTCATATCCTAGGGAAGTATTTGGAACTTAATGAGAAGTGTAGGCTGGGAAAATGACCCTGTTCTTTTAAGACCAAATGCAGCTACTGAATACAAGGCTTACACACAGCCTAGGCCATGTGTGAGCAACCGGGGCCAGAGTTTTGCAAAATCTTTTTCCTGGCCTGTGGCGAATTTTGAATCAATCCCACTTAGCATTTTACTCTCCATTGACACAGCACATTTTCCCTCTAGATTCTCATTCTCAGAATGCTTATTAGCCAACATTCCTGATAAAACCAGTGCAACCAAGTGAATTACTCGAGGCTAGATATGAAGTTGATCTTCCCTCTAGTTTTTATTTCAGCACCAAAAATGTTTACACTAGTAATTTACATTTCTTAAAATTACCAATATTCCAAAATGATCACTGTTTATTTGGATTCTGGTTTTTTTTCTCTTCTATTTTAAAGATACACTATATTTTATGTCACACCTATTCTGATATTATTAATAATATTCCCATAAAGGTGAAATGTTTTAAAGTCCAACTTTTGTTAACTCTTCCTGAATTATATCCTGCATAACTTCAAATTCATCAAAATGCTCAAATGATGCTATGTGTATTTCCAATTTTATGTTTGACGAATTTGAGAATGATTTAGGCTTCTGCTGCTTTAAGCTAACTATTTTAGGAATGTTGAGCTTTATCATGCAGAGATGATAAAAATGGAATTTTCCTTTTAGTCTAATAGCACAGATGACTCAATGGTATTCTTAAGATCTGATTATTGCCCCTTGGGTACAGAGGTATGGAATAGCTCAATTTCATAATACACTTCACATGAATACCTGCCTGCCATCCCCCCTGCCCAACACACACACACACACTCAAGAAATTCAATTCAAAGGCTTTGTTCTTGAAACCAAAGCTTTTATATGACTGCCTGACTGATTTTAAAAAATATTTGTATTGATTTCAGAGAGGAAAGGAGAGCGAGAGAGAGATAGAAACATCAGTGATGAGAGAGAAACATCAATCGGCTGCCTCGTGCATACCCCACACTGGGGATCAAGCCCACAACCCGGGCATGTGCCCCAACCGGGAATTGAACCGTGACCTCCTAGTTCATAGATCGATGCTCAACCACTGAGCCGCACCACCTGGGCTGCCTGACTGATCTTTATTTGTACATGTAACCCTTCATTCTTGTCTCTTCCATTGGAAAGACCAGTGGGTCAGCCAATGTTATTCAGTTCCATCCCCTAAATAGTTTTTCTTTCATAGCATCCACCCTCTCTTCCCTAATACCTACCTTGATCTCAGGTAGCTGTCAAGTAATCACTGACAAGGTATTGGCAGATAAGGCTTAAATGAGGGGATTCCAACGTGTGTGTGTGTGTGTGTGTGTGTGTGTGTGTGTGTGTGTGTGTGTGTGATTGAGAGAGACAGACAGACAGAGAGAGAAAGGGGGAGGAGAAATAGAGGAAGGAAAGTGAAAACCTAGAAAGTGGAAAATAGTGGGGCCTGGCTGAGGCAATCATCTTAGAGATGTACAAAATAAAGCCAGGATATTGTTTACTGGTTAGGAATTCCTAGCCGAAGGTGTTACCTATTTCAGTTTAAAAAAAAAAAAAAGAAACTTTAATACCAGTCAGTTTTCAATATTTGAAGAAACTTTTTTCTTATTCAGGATTCCAGGCACCTTGACACCTGTTGAGGAAGGTGGTTTGGGGACGGCTTTATACGGTAGAATGACCATCTTAATGGCGTCATCTGTAAGGTGCTAAGTAGAATCCCTGACTCGAAAGCAGAGTCCCTGGTTCCAATCACTATTCACACCTTATTAAATCTGAAAGGCAAAAGAGTGGGAAATTGTTTCATGCCATATCTTATGATCCAGACAAGTCAATAAGAGCTCAGTTTGCTTCAAGCTGAATTTTTTGGAGCTCTCTCTCTCTCTCTTTTTTTATTCCAGTTCCACTCACTCTAATGCAAGCATGTCAAACTCAGCCCTCGGGCCACATGCAGCCCACAATGAATATTTTTGCAGCCCAGTCAATATAATGGTATGTAAGGAACGTTTTAATAAAAATTTCATAACTTAATTTTTACAATACCCTGTTATACATAATTATTAATAATGAACTACAACGTTTGCTAATGACTGATTACTATAATCGTGTTGCATTGATTTCCCTTAGAAATAAACCTACATTTCTATGAAAATTGAAGTTTGTGGGGTTTTTTTGTGGCCCATATAACCTTGTTTATTTGGCCCATGTTAGCCTTTGAGTTTGACATGCTTGCTCTAATGTTATTGAAGCAATAGAATATGAAGTGAATACAAACCTAGTTTTACAGTCTCAAATGGCCATCTAGGAATAATTGGCCATACAAATTTGTCTTGAAACACCACTGGATCCTTGAGATTGTGTTTGTGCCCTGACCTCATTTCCAAGTCTCACCTTTTAATCACCCTTGAGGCTTTTGGTTGCTCCCCTCTTGTCTTCTCATGCAGTACTGATCCTCTTCCTCTTCCTCTTGGCTCTCTCAACCCCAGGTGCCTAATTCTCTTGAGCCCTTATTCTGACCCAGTTCACTATAGAAGCAACTGCACCTTAGGTATTGGGCCTGCCCATGTCAACACTTTATAATTTACAATGCTCTTCCTGGTGCAGTCTTTCATCTTATGGGACAGATACAATATAAGGGTAAGTGAGCCTTTCTCAAACAGTTAAAGTCAGAGCCTCTTGAAGACAGAAAAGCCTTCAAAAACTTATTAGCTACTGGTTTTTGCTCCTGCCTGATTTTTTCAATTATATCTCCAGAGGAATAGTGTTGGTCTTCAATGATGGCATTTGGATAATGTAACATGTGATGGGAGGGGGGGCAGCAGAGATCCTTTAATCAGACAATATAGGCAGCGAATAGCTTCAGAAATGCAGCCACTTTCACAATGAAGAGAATGGCAGCATCATGCTACAGCATGGTTCTCTCCTTTACTTGCATATATTAATCATTAGAGGTTCTATAAAAATACTGGTGCCTGAGTCCCACTCCAAGGGATTCTGATTTAATTGGTCTTGTGTGCAGCCTGGGCAGCCAGAGTTTTTGAAGCACCCCTGCCAAGTGATTTTAATATACATCCAAAATGAACAACCACTGTGTTACAGTATGAAGATTTTTGCTTGCTGATAAATGGCATCTGATGTTATATCAAGAGGTACTATCTGGGTTTGACTGAATTTTCTTCTTTCAAAAATCATCTTTGAAAAAAATAGGCAAGGGCTAAAAATAATTATCGATATTTACCAAGCTGAATCCTGATACAGAACCTTATGATTGAACCTCAACAAAATGGTATTAGTAATATTAGTTTGTGTTCTGTAGCATTAGTTACTAAAGTTTGGATATATCCAGGGTGACCAATACTGCTGTTACCTGGGACTAAGAAATTACCAGGGTGTGAGATTTTGGTTTTAAAACCAGGCAGTACTGGGAAAATCGGAATGAGCAGGACACCTTCGATACATGGAGAAGATGTAAGCCATACTATTTGCACACTCATATTCTGCCAAAAACAAATTGGGAGAATGTTCAACATAGAGACTAAGCATTTTTTTCCTAGAGAGAATTGAAATTAATTTTATTTAGTTGGCACAGACCTACAATGGCTCAAAAGTAGCAAAAAGAACTACCAAAACTCCAGTCTCTAAAGAGTTCTTAACCTGAACTTGTGTAAGCATCTTGGTTGGAGTTTGGCTTCTGCCTGCTGATGGTCAAGAGGCACTTGGATAGTTTGCATGATAGATGTTATCAGTGCAGATATCCAATTGTAATCCAAAACCCAATAGCAAGAAATACATATATATCAACAATTAACCCTAAAAATCAAAATAAATGAACAAGAAAACTAATGAACAAAATAAAATAGAATCAGAGGCATGGAAGCATAGAAAAGAATGAAGGATCTCTGAGGGAAATGCCGGGGGGAGGCAGGAAGAGATTAACCAAAGATCTTTCCAATAGACACAGCTGGTAGGGTGGTGAAGGCCTGAGGCGGGTGGAGGGGGGGGAAACGGGAGACATCTGTAATACTCTCAATAATAAAGATTTAAAAAGTATGTAGTCTGCAGAAAGATGATTCATAATATGAACATACCATAATGAAGTTAAGATTAAGATATAAACTTATTTCAAAAAAGTCATCTCAACATGTGAGTGTTGAATAGAATTTGAGGATGGATCTGAAACTGACCATTATGTAAAAACTCTTTTCAATTAGCAGATACCCACAAGTGGCAAAACGTCATGTTGGCGTGTACACATCGGATGCACATGACACAAGTATGTTTTCTATAGGACAAAGTTGTTCTGTTACTCTCAGGTGGAAAAGGTTAGAGTTGAGGGATGGGCCCTGGGTAAACTTAGGAGGAATGCAGATTTTAGTGTACTAACAAATGTATTTTTATTTTAAAAAATTTGTAAGGGGTATAATGTTTTGTAGTAGTCTGTGTATCTTGAATTAAAAATGGCAACTTATGTAGTATTTTAAAAATTGACTTTGGCCCAGCCGGCATGGCTCAGCAGTTGAGTGTCAACCTATGAAACAGAAAGTCACAGTTCAATTCCCTGTCAGGGCACATGCCCAGATTGTGGGCTCAATTGCCAGTGTGGGGTGTGCAGGAGGCAGCCAATTGATGATTCTCTCTCATCATTGATGTTTCTCTCTCTCCCTCCCTTTTCCTCTAAAATAAATTTTTAAAAGTATTTTTAAAAACTAACTTTGGAATTAGGCAGATGGGTTCAAAAATCTTAGTCTACTAAGGACTTAGTCTTCTTAGGACTTTGTGTTGTGGGCTTTGGCAAGTTACTTAATCTCATCTATATAATTATATGTTAACTAGAGGCCCGATGCACGAAATTTGTGCAAGGGTAGGCCTTCCTTCCCCCAGCTGCTGGGACCGCTTCCCTCTGGCTGCCCGTACCCGGGCTTACTCTGGCTGCCGGCAGCCAGCCCCACTCCCCGCCTGCACCCACCTTAATCTGGTGCTGCCCTAGTCTGCCGCCACCTCCCTTTCCCCCTCAGTTGATTGCCCCACCAGCCAGTGGTCTGGGCCTCCCTCTATGGGGCAATCATGGGGCAATGGTTGGGCCCCCTGACTATTCATATTGCCTTGGCTGGCCTGGCACCCGTGCATGTCATAGAGTGGTCGTCTGGACGGTTGTTCTGCTGTTCAGCTGTTTGGTCGATTTGCATATTATGCTTTTATTATTATAGATTTTTATATTAATTTTATTATATCAATTATTAATATTTTGTATATATTATATAAATATATTACTAATATATATTAACCTCATATATTAGAGAGAATTATGCACCTTTGTTGAATTATTGTTAGGAATACATGAAATAATAGATATGAAGCAGGGTCTCTCAACCTCAGCACTATTGACTTTTTGAGTGACATAATGCTTTGGGGGGGGCTTGGCCTGGCCGATGCATCGTAGGCTATGTAGCAGCATGGCTGCCCTCTATCCACAGTTACCCTTCCAAGTGGTGACAACCAAAAGTATCTCCTGACATTGCCAAAAATCTCAAGGGGGTGGAACAATACATGCCCTTCATTGAGAATCACTGGATATAAAATGATGCATGTCAAACCTAGAATATAGTAGGCACTCATTAAGTGGTAACTCTTACAGTTGTTCTAACTTTGATATAGTGACTATTATTATATCAAAGTTAGAACTTTTATTACTGATGCTGAGCCTTAAAGATGTGTCAATATGTTTAATTCTAAAAATAGCTTCTCAAACTTATTCTTTTTGACTATGGAAACCAGTTTTATTTTTGCTAAGAGAAATGTCAGAAAATATAACTTCTCTGTCTCACATCTCTTGTGCCTACTAGTCCGGCAAATCTAAGTTCTTTCAGTTTTACTGAGGTGTTACTCAGCCATTTAAACATCTACAAACTACTTAAAATAGCTAATTATAAGCTAACTAGAGGCCCATTGCACAAAAATTTGTGCACTCGGGGGGGGAGGGGGGTCCCTCAGCCTGGCCTGTGCCCTCTCGCAGTCTGGGACCCCTCGGGAGATAACGACCTGCTGGCTTAGGCCTGCTCCCGGGTGGCAGAGGGCAGGACCAATCCCTAGGTGCAGCCCCTGGTCGGGCTCAGAGCAGGGCCAATTGGGGAGTT
>NW_006287456.1:257535-267350 GCF_000327345.1 Myotis davidii | reverse complement strand
TCACTGATTAGCCAATGGGAAGGGTAGCAGAGGAACGGCTAATTACCATGTTTCTCTTTTATTAGATAGGATATTTGTTGGAAATGGTGTAAGTTGCAACCTTAAGGCATTTAAGGCACAATCTTTTCTTCATCTGTTTGTTTCTCCTTCCCCGACATGCATGCTCCAAGAAACCTCAACTCCTACTTTACTGATAAGTTGTGGCAATCAAATACAAGCTTTTTCTGCTACCTATAGCCCATCTTTTTTCTCAACTCTCTTTCTGGTATCATTCTTGTTCCAATTAAAGGGAGAGTCTCTGTCTTTGAGTCTTCATTCCTCTCTTACCCTCTTTCTGGAAATACCTTGTCCACAGCTCCTTTTCCCTAGATCATCAAATAAAATAGGTTCCTTCATTAGAAAAGCCCCTTGCTACTGACTTCTAAAATTGCAGTCATTTCTTTGCTGAGCCCCTGCCTGAACTTCCTTCTCAGTTTCTTTTGTCAGATTTTCTTTGTTTACCCAGTCCTTAAATGTTTATATTGCTCATTGTTCTGTCATCTTCTCTTCTCACTCAACACTAACCTGCCCTGCCCTCACCTAAGAAAATCTCATTTCTCTCATGGAATCAATTACTATCTTCTTGCTGTTGCCTCCAAAATCTCTACCTCTGACTTAAATCTCTATCTTTAATTTGAGACACATTTAGCCAAATACCTACTATGTACCTCCACTAGGAAGTCCAGTGGGTACCTCAAAATCAACATGTACAAATGTGAACTCATTCTATTCTCAAAATTACTCCTCAACCAATGTTTCCTATGTCAGAATGTTTTTCCAAGCCAATAATCTTTTTAAAAAAATATATTTTATTGATTTTTTATAGAGAGGAAGGGAGAGGGATAGAGAGTTAGAAACATCGATGAGAGAGAAACATCGATCAGCTGCCTCCTGCACACCTCCCACTGAGGATGTGCCCACAACCAAGGTACGTGCCCCTGGCCAGTCTACAGGCCAGCGCTCCATCCACTGAGCCAAACCGGTCAGGGCTCTTGGTGCTATCTTTGACTCCTTTCTCTCCCCAAATCTCCCACTACCAATTACCAAGAACTGTCAATTCTTCCTCCTACATATTTATTGACTCCACCCACTCCATTCTATCTCTACTGACACCATCCTCTCTCTCCTAAACTGGTCCATAATTGGTCAATCTGACATGGACCTTGCCCCTGTGTACATGCAGTCAAAGGGATCTTTCTAAAGCACACTTGATTATATTATTCTCCTCCTTAAACCTGTCAGCAGCTTCCCAGTACCGATTTGAATTAAATTCAGTCTTTGACATGGTTTTATAACATTCTTCATTATCTGGTCCCTGATAACTTCTTCAACAGTATTTCTAAAAAATCATTCACTCAGACCACAACTTCTTTGAGTTGCTTGAGTGATCATAATTTCTTTTCTCTCTGGATCACCACATTGGGTATTTTTTGCTTGGATCACTCCCTTGCCTCTCATTTAGCTAATCCCAACTCATCTAGTAGGTCCTGGTTTAAACATCACTTCCTCTGAAACACTTTCCAAACCCCTCATATCTGGGATAGGTGGCCCTCCTTATGTTCTACATTAGTACCCTACATATTCCCCTCTGTTAAATTTAACAAATTGTCTTGTAATTGAATTTACTAGTCTTTCTGCTTCTAGACTACAATCTCCCTTAGGTTGTTTCCCAGCTTCTGGTGCTAAGAACATAGTAGATGTGCAAGAAATATTTGTGGAATGGAATTGAATTAAATGTCACCAAGGCTTCTCACCAAATACATGGCTTTTATTCTCTCTCTCTCTCTCTCTCTCTCTCTCTCTCTCTCTCTCTCTCTCTCTTAAATCCTCACCCGGGGATATTTTTCCTTGATTTTTAGAGAGAGGAAAAAACAGGGAAATATTGATTTGAGAGAAATACATTGATTGATTACCTCCTGCACAAGCCCTGACCAGAGCCTGGGCCACAGAGGAGCCTGTAATCAAGGTACATGCCCTTGACAGAATCAAACCCAGGACCCTTCAGTCTGCAAACCGGCGCTCTATCCACTGAGCCAAACCGGCTAAGACTTTATTCTCATTTTTAATCTTTTCTGAATACTCAAATTATTTGATCCTTTCCTGTCTCCTTATCTTTTTTGTTTTCAGAAACAGCATTGTGCATAAATTATCTTTCTACATTTTTTAAGATTGCTAGTCCTTGTATGCTGACCCCTTTACTGTCCCTTACCTTTGGACTGTTCCCCAAGACTATATTCTTCACCATTCTGTCTTTTTACTTCACATTCATTGCCTGAGACATAATAAAAATTCAAAAATCTTTATTTCCTTCCTTCCCTCATTCTCTAAAAGCTTATTTAATTTCATAGCTTCAAGTATCTCTCTCAGATTCTCGTTTCAATTTGAGTAATCCAATGAAATAATGGTCACCTGATACGTCAAATGAAGTACAAAGAAAAAACATGGCACTCAACCACCCCAATTCAGTTTATTCTTACAGTATAATTTCTGTATTTGTCAGTTGAAATCGAGTCTCCTAATCAGTGAGGCTTCATGCACCAGGCATCTCTAACTCACTAATTTCTTTATACCACTTATGCAATTAGCCAACAAGTATTATACAATATCCTTTTAAATGTGTCTCATGTATTGATTTCTTTCTCTTTTCACCCTTCCATTATTCTGCCCCCATCTCTTTACCCTTAGATTACTATAATGGACTTCTTCCTGACCTCCATATCTTCCACTTTCAGATCTGTTTTGTATACTATTGCCATACACACTCCTTTCATGGCTTTTCCTGTTTGCTCCTCTACCTTAAGCAAACACAATCACCTATCAATGCTAGAAAGCCTAATATTTTTTAGTATTGAACTAAAATGTTAATTTTTCTCTTACTCTGGTAGAATTAATTCTTATTCTGTGCCCCCTTTCTTCTTCTTTGTACTTAAAACATCCATTACTTTTCTTCTACTATCATGTAATGTACATATATGGACTGTAAACTCTATGTGATCAATGACTTTTACTTGTTCATCTTTATAACCCCTGAAGCATAGAAAAAAGTGACTGGAATGCACATAGTAGGCACTTAGTAATTATTCTTTGAATTGACTTGCCACATCTGTTATTTCCTTGCCCACCTATTCCCTATATTCCCACTCTTGGTTTCTATTTCTTAAATAGTCCATCAGGGCAGATATCTTTGGATAAAATTCAACTGAACATGCCTAGCTCTGGTGAGACAGTTTCAGCAGAAACATCTTCAGGGTGTCTGCTTAATTTCCGAAATTCACCATAATCTGGTTATCCAATTTACATACCTTGCTTCTCATTTGTTTCTAAACATTTGTTCTCCATTTCATATTATGTTAAATCTTTCAGCTCAGTCTTTGCTCACACTATTGCTCATTCCAGAAATTCTCTTTCTTTATTCTGATAAAATCCTGCCTAAACTTCAGACCCACTTTACTTTATTCATGATGTCATCTTTGACTATTTAAGCCCACAGTTATCTCTCCTGTGTCTGAATTCTTTTGTCAGAGATAACATAATATATTATGGTATTCTTGAATTCCTTCATGCATATGTCTTGTTTTCCTAAGCATTGGTTCTTTTGGGCAGGGATCATGTGTTAATCTCCTTTGGTACAGTGCTGCTGATTATTAGATTGATAAAACACAGCTATTTTTTTTCTTTATTACTAGTTTCTCATAAGTAGAAAAAACTTTGATACCCACAGCTTCCTTTTGCCTGTAAAAGAACTCTATAGCCAGATTTGAGGGAAAAGATAAAGATGTTTAATATTACTCAAAATGGTAAATTTTTAAAAATACATTTTTTGGTACAACTTAATCAGAGTTTGCTTACAGTTAATCTAGCAGGCTATCTTACAATAGGGTAGAGTAGCTTGGAGAAAGAATAAATTAAAAGTGATTGATTTTTGAAGATACAACTAAAGACACAAAGAAGAAGCCAGAAAGGGCTGGTTCTCATACCCATATGTAAAGAATAAAAATTGGGAGGAATAACTCAGCTGTAGAGGTCTCTCCTGAGGAGCCAGGAGTCCCACCTCCAAGGAGGCCCCCTCCCAGGGTTCTAGAGACAGGAAGAGAAATCCCCATAACTTCTGGCTATAAAACCCAGCAGGGATTGTGGCTGAGTGAAATGTAGGGCTGCTGGAGTCCCAGGCATTCCTCTTAAAGGACTGTGCATAAACTTACTGGGACTCATTCCCTCTGAGTTCCTGTGATGGGGCGGTAGCTCAAAAGGCACCAGGGACACACAGGGAGAAACTGAATTGTTTGGCATCAAGATAAGAGCTGGAGGGGCAGCTTTATTGCTGACAGAAGTGCTGGCAGAGGCCATTGTTCCTTTGCTGAGCCCTTCCCACACAGAACCAGCAGGCGGGCACCATATCTGAGTCTTCATCAACCTAGCTATCACCGTTAGCCCTGCCCTGGTGATAACTCTGAAATCCTTGCCTCACCCAACTTATGGGTCCACCCAAGCTGTTTCCAGTGGTGTTTCAATACAAATGGCCTGTCTTGGCTCATGCTTCAGACTTTCTTAAAATCTCTCAAACAAGAAGCATCTGGCCTTGGTGTGTCCCATACCTCTAGCTTTGCCCAAGGCCCATCACTAATGGCAACAGCCTTAGTTTGCAGATTGGCTTCTCATGGGTACCTCCAAGCTCAGCACAGGTAACAACCATCTGCAGATTGCTTTGTAGCCAGTGCCAGGAGTTCCCAGGAAGAAGAAAGACAGCAGGCTGACATTGGCCTGTACCTTTTGGGAGGTCCCAGAACCAGCACATCTGATGGACAGCTTCAGACCATGTCAAAGCATCATCCAACCACCTCTACAAATGACACACTCAAGGGGCAGATACAGCAGGCACCAGAGGCCCCCCTGAAGTTGGTCTTGCACTGTGTGGTGGGCCCCTGCACAGCAGACTCCCCACAGTGGTCACAGCCAGTCCTCTCAGCCAATCATCCTGGGGGTAAATTTCTCCCATTGATGTGCCAACAGGAATCAAGGCTCAACTACAACAGGAGGGTGTACACCAAGCATGTCAAACTCGAAGCATGTGGCCCACTGGCCATGAGTTTGACATGCTTGGTGTACACAGCCCACATGGAGGGGGGCATGCAACTAGAGTGCCCAGCTCTAGTGACCAGAAAGACTGTGCCACTAAACCAGGGGTGGGAAACCTTTTCTCTGGAAAGGGCCATTTGAATATTTATAACATCATTTGTAGGCCATACAAAATTATCAACTTAAAAATTAATTAACTCACCCTGAAAATGCCTTGGCAGGGCCATTGCAAATGATTTTGTGGGCCTTATACAGCCCACTGACCAGATGTTCCCCACCCCTGCACTAGACCCTATAGGGCACCTACTATATAAGGCCATTTTACCAAGTCCAGGAAATGTAGCAGCTCTACCTAATGGATAGAAACAAACACAGGAATGTTGCCAAAATTAGGAGACAAAGAAACATGTCCCAAATAAAGAACAGAAAAAACTCCAGAAAAAGAACTAAACAAAATGAAGACAAGTAATCTGCTAGATGAAGAATTCATAACACTGGTTATAATGATGCTCAAGGAACTTAGTGAAAACTTCAAGGAAATTAATGAGAACTCCAATAGCATGAAAAAGGACATAGAAACCATTGCAAAAGAACCAGTCAGAAATGAAGGATACACTAATTGAAATGAAGAATAATTTACAGGGTATCAACAGTAAAGTAGATTAAGCCATGAAACAAATCAGTGAATTGAAATATAAAGAAGAAGAAAAAAATTCAGAACAGCAAAAAGAATTCAAAAAATGAAGATAACGTAAGGAGCCCCTGAGACAACTTCAAGTGTACCAATAATCGCATCATGGGGATGCTGGAAGGAGAAGAGAGAGAGCAAGAAATTAAAAACCTATTTGAAAAAACAATGCAAGAAAACTTCCCTAATCTGGTGAAGGGAACAGACATACAAGTCCAGAAAGATGAGAGAGTTCCAAACAAAATGAACCCAAAGAGGCCCACACCAAGACACATCATAATTAAAATGCCAAAGGTTAAAGACAAGGAGAATCTTAAAAGCAGCAAGAAAAAAGCAGTAGTTACCTTCATGGGAGATCCTATATGATTATTAGCTAATTTTTCAACAGAAACTTTGCAGGCCAGAAGGGATTAGCATGAAATATTCAAAGTAATGAAAAGCAAGGAACTACAACCAAGATTACTCTACCCAGCAAAGCTATCATTCATTTTAAAAAATTATTAAATTTATCAGGGTGACACTGGTTATTAAAAGTATATGTTCAAGTGTATATTTCTATGATATATGATCTGTATATTGCATTGCATATTTACCACCCAAAGTCAAATCATCTTCTGCCATTACATATTTGGTCCCTTTTATCCTCCACTACCTGACCCCTCCACCCATTTCCCTCTGGTAACTACCATACTATTGTCTGTGTCTATGAGTTTTTCTGCATTGTGTGTTCACCAATACAATATACAGATGATGAGGTGGTGAAAGCCATCATTTAGAATGGAAAGACCTATAAAGAGCTTCCCAGACAAGAAAAAACTAAAGGAATTCATCACCACCAAACCAGTATTACATGAAATATTAAAGGATCTTCTTTAGGAAGAAGAAAAGAAAGATTAAAAATGAACAATAAAATTGCAATAAATACATATATATCAATAATTGAATACAAAATAAACAAATAAGCAGAACAGAAACAGACTCATAGATGCAGCGACCATTTTGACAGTTGCCAGATGGGAGGGGGATTGGTGAGATGAGTGAAAAAGGTAAAGGAATTAAGAAGTACAAATTGGTAGTTACAGAATAATCATGGAGGTGTAAAGTACAGCATATGGAATTATAGTCAATAATGGTAGTAGCTATGTATGGTGTCAGATGGGTACAAGATTTATTGAGATGATCACTTAGTAAGTTATATAATATCTAATGTATAATGTCTAATCACTGAAGCATACAACCTAAAAATGGTTGATCTTTTTTTTTTTTTTGGCTACTTACGAAACATGGCTGAACAAGGGCCCAGTAAATTAAACTCATCATTTCTTAATTATAAGAGAAATAATAAAGCCTAAGTTCCTGGTGATTAGAACATTAGGACTAGGATCCATGTGGATGATATTGGACTCTCATAAATTTAGTCTTTCATGCATTTAAGGGACGGTTTAAAGGTTGAATAAGTAGGCCTGATTTAACCCAGAGAGTTGTGCGTAAGTTCTACAGATGACAAGAAGAAAAGCTGAAAGTCAGAGTTAGACATCATCATGGTGTAGCTAAGACTTTGTGTGAATTGCGCACTGTATTTTCAGGATGTGCGGAGGCGGGGGGGGGGGGGGTGGCGGGGGGGGGGGTGGAGGGATCGGTGGAAAAGACAGAATTTCTCCTCTTCCATAATTTATTTCTTTTTAGATTTATTTCTTAGTCTCAGGAACCAGTTTTTTCTTAAGCATTTGATATTTTTCTAACACAATTAACTGGTTAAATTAACTGCATTTGAATTTTCCTACTATTGCTTTAAAACCGCTATAATAAACTATGCTTGGGTCATGTCAGAAGGCGGATGAGATCAGACACTTTATGGAGGTCTGGTTTGCTTCTTACAGTCACGTATTTTTTATATTAAATGAGGGTAAAAGTTGCATTCTTTCTTTGGTCTCTGTTTTGTCTTTTCGAGCTGTCACAGAATGTGAACTATTTTATCATCAAAGTTCCTCTGAAAGCCTTTAACCCTCACCAGTCTCTAGCCAATGCTTTAAGAGGTCACCCCAGTCATTATTTTCTTATTGCCTACCAGAGCTAGTTATAGGAGTCCCTGACTAAAAATGTTCTCTCAATTTAATAAAACTTCTAGTTTAAAAAATAAAACACTTAGAAATGATGGCCAGACAGAAACTCGAACATGAATGTTCATAGAAACGTAATTCATAATAATCAAGAAATGGAAACAACCCAAATGTCCATCAACTGAGGAATGGATAAACAAAATGTGGTATATCCACACAATGAAATATTATTTGGCACTAAAAAGAATGAATTACATGGATGAACGTCAAAACACTATGGTAAGTGAAAGAAGCCAGACACAAAGGAGTCTTGATCCCATTTATATGAAATGTCTGGAATAAACAAATCTGTAGAGACAGAAAGTAGACTAGCTATTGCCAGGGCCTGGAGGAAAGGATGAATAATAGGTATTCTTTCTGGGTGATGAAAATATTCAAATTAGGATGTGATAATTGTTGCACAATTCTGTGAGTGTACTAAAAACATTAAAACTGTACATTTTTAAAGGGTGAATTTGTATGGTATGTGAATTATATCTCAATTTTAAAAAATTAGAAACCACCTTTTGAGAACAGAACTAGATCCCAATTTCAAATACAGGTGCTCCTCCACTTATGATGGGTCTATGGCAGCGGTTCTCAACCTGTGGGTCACGACCCCTTTGGGGATCGAACGACCCTTTCATAGGGGTCGCCTAAGACCATTGGAAAACACATATATAATTACATACTGTTTTTGTGATTAATCACTATGCTTTAATTATGTTTAATTTGTAACAATGAAATTGGGGGTCACCACAACATGAGGAACTGTATTAAAGGGTCATGGCATTAGGAAGGTTGAGAACCACTGGTCTATGGGGACCCATTATAAGCTGAAAATGTTGGAAGTCGAAAATGCATTTAATACACCTAATTAGCTGAACATTATAGCTTAGCCTAGCCTACCTTACTAGTAGATGTGCTCAAAACACTTACATTAACCTACATATGGTGAGCTAAAATTATCTTGCTACTGATGCCCAGGAAAAGATCAAAATTAAAAATTCAAAGTATAGTTTCTACTAAATACATATTATTTCACACCATCATAGAATTGAAAAGTCCTAAGTAGGACCATCATAAGTTGGGGACCGTCTGTACTGGTTTTGCCTCAGAATCTGCACAGGTGGGGATCTGAAATCTGCATTATGACAAACTCCTGTGTGATTATCATGCACAACTGAAGTCTGAGGATCATTGAATTAAAAGATACACACCTTGCAGTGTTTTCATGAAATACAACTCAAATTTCCCCACTCAGGGAGAGATTGTAGCTATTCCCAAGTGAATAATACTCAATTTCTTTGTGGGTTTTTTTTCTGTTGTTATTGTTGTAGTTTGGGTACTTAAGTTTTGGTGGATCTTTCTTCGTGTGTCTACTTCCAATTTTCATTTTTATTTTATTCCTCTAGGAGAAATAGTGAAAACACAGGAGCCACTAATACTCTGTTCTCTACTAATTAAAGTCAGAGAATTGTTATCACTGTCACTTCTGAAGACATTAGTAGAAAAGTAGTTTTTCTTCCTTCCATAGCTAAGGATAAAAACAAGAATCAGCAGCCTAAAGCAAGTTAGAATTGTGAGTGAAGTTAGAATTTATGATTCTTGGTCTTGAGTGGCTTATACTCAGCTGTCATTGTACTTCCATCTATAGTACTGATTTTCTAAAAGTAATAGAAGGGTAACCATATACCCCACTCTACCTGTATAAAAAGGAATCTCTTCTATCTATATCATTTTAAGAATGAAAGTTCTTATATTATGCCTGCCCAAAAGTAAAAAGAACAAAAGCAAATTCTAACTTTGCTTTTGTTCAATATTCAATATTCAAAGCAGTGAATCAGTCAGATTTGGCGGCTGAATGAATCTTTTAATATCATTATGGAAAAATCCTTTTCTAATCAGCAATT
>NW_006287456.1:246444-256793 GCF_000327345.1 Myotis davidii | reverse complement strand
ATCAGAAGTAACCTATCAAAGTGGATTGACAATGGGCTGATCTTAATAATCACATAGGGCCAATTTAGGAAAGTGTTAGGTAAACAGAGCATGAATTTATAAATCTTGTGTATGTTTTACATTGATGGAGTTACTATGCCAATAACTAATAATTCATGTGTTAAAAATGTTAGGTCACTTCTTTCTAGTAACTGTTTTTTAAATAAAAAATAATGTCTGCAGAGCATAATTTAGGTAGTTTTACTCATACATGAGAAAACCATGTATTTTCTTATTTTCTTAAAATGTAAACTAAATATGTGAAATTTAAATGAACAAAGGATAGGGTTTAATGAAGTGTAATTACATGAAATCTAGTTTTCACATGTGAACAATTAGAAACAATTAATATTCATATAATCAATAAAATTTAATAAATATTCATTAATCACCTCTGGTGGTTCCAAGAAGTACGCTAAGTGGGCATTATGCTATTGGATGAATAAGACATGGTTCCTGATCTCACAGTCAGTGGAGAAGTAAGCAGCTTTACCTATTCATAAACTATAAGTGTGATAATAGAGTATGGTTCTAGGGCTAGGCACTGGAAAAAATACCTGGAAATGAACAATTGAGTTAGGTATTTGAACTTGGCAAAATTAAAAGCTAAAAATCTTATCTTTCACCCTAACCTGTTTGGCTCAGTGGATAGAGTGTCGGCCTGCAGACTGAAAGGTCCCAGGTTCGATTCCGGCCAAAGGCATGTACCTCAGTTGTGGGCACATCCCCAGTAGGAGGTGTGCAAGAGGAAGCTGATCAATGTTTCTCTCCCATCGATGTTTCTAACTCTCTATTCCTCTCCCTTCCTCTCTGTAAAAAATCAATAAAATATATATTTTTAAAAAATAAATAAAAATATTATCTTTCATAAAAGTCACAAAAATATGTAGGCCATGATAATAGCATGAAATTCCAAATGCTATGTGATAAATAATGGAGATTCTTGGATAAACTATCTCCTATAATTTTAATAGTTGGACATATAGGTTGAAACATGTACTGTTACTCTTAGAGAGTTTTGCTCATTTCCTCCATTTTCATGATTTTACATTTATAAGCGTAACACTTGCTATTACAGTGCTTGACATTTAATTACTGAAGCCTGGAAAAAGAAAAAAAATGAGGAAAATACCACCAAATGTCACAAATAATGTTTATATTTCAATAATTCAAGAAGTGTCTGCTGAAAAATAGGGTTGGTAGAGATATTTTTTTCAAATCCTTGACTCTATCATTAGTTTATTAGAAATAACTTTTGATGTCCTAGCCTATTTGGCTCAGTGGGTAGAGCGTCAGCCTGTGGACTGAAGAGTCCCTGGTTCGATTCCAATCAAGGGCACATGCCTGGGTTTCAGGCTCAATCCCCAGTAGGGGGTGTGCAGGAGGTAGCTGATCAATGATTCTCTCTCATCATTGATGTTTCTATCTCTCTCTCCCTCTCCCTGACTCTCTGAAATCAATAAAAATATATTTTTAAAAAGATAGATAACTTCTGTAGATCATGCTGTTCTTTGCTTTGTGAATGGAGTCTTGGATATGTAGTACTTACTATCCTTCCCCATCAGTCTAGCTGGCAGCAGACTGGCGTTTCCTTCACCAGCATTTTTTTCCTTCCCTTCCTGCATCACAGAAAATTTTAGATCCAGATATTGGATTTAAGTACATTCATAGTTGCTTTCATATGCATTGCATAAAACAGCCTACTGGAAGCTCCTTTCAGCTTTCACTGGTAGTAGTAAAGGAGACAATTACAAGTAGGCTTTCCTGAATCTGCTTAGAAGCTCAATTTCAGAAACCCATTATGGGAACAGGCCCTAAGTGGAGTAAAACATACATTTGAAAGTATCATAAATGCAATTTAAAATTGTTCTTAATTAAGGTGGCTAATGAAAATAATTCCCTTTTTAAAAACTGCATAGAAAGAAAAAGTTAAACAAGGAAAATATGTCATGTGACATTTGTAAATTTGAAGCATGAAGTAAATCATTTTTAATATTTTTATTTTTTTATTGATTTCAGAGAATTGTGACAGCCTCACGTTTCTCCAAACATTGCCAGATGTCCCCTGGGAGCAGGTGACAAAATGGTCCCCTGTTAAGAACCACTGGTCTAATCCAAGATATACTCTACTTTCCAGACAATGTTTGTATTGTTCTATTACAACTTATACAGTTAGTCACTAAATGCCAGTCAACAAATATTTATTCTACTTACTATGTGCTTGGCCATAGACAGACAAGAACTATTAAATTTTTCATTTATTAGAAGTGTTAGGTCAGAATCGGAGCTGTTACAATAAATGTAAAAAACATATACCTATGTGTGGTAACTACATTGAACCTTGAGTCATAATTAATCAACTCAATTAAGTCATCTTCATGATCTTGTGACCATTCACAATTGCATGAACCTAGAAGGAAAATGCGTTCATTTGTTGCTTTTTAAGATGGGTTAACTAATCGGACCAGCTATGCTATGGTCTGGTTCTGCAGTCACATACAAGATATAGACTGTGCTCCTACAGGAAAATAGTTCTGAATAATTAGCCAGGGGATGTCAATTCTACACAAATCTCCACTCACACCCCACCTCCACCACCACTTGCCTGTGGTAGCAGGGGGATTTTGGCCTGATTTCCATGGGTGATTGTCCTAAGTGCCTCAATTCTCCTTGCACTTAGCCTCTGTATTTAAAAGCAGAACTGATAATAATCAGGAATCCTTTCTGATTTGGTCAGTGCCTGTGCTGTTCTGGTCATTAAATTGGAATGTAACTAAACAAGTACAATTTGAGATTTCATCTGGAGATTTTCCTTATAAAGATCTAGGCATAAAAAATAATAAAATAAAGATTTAGGCATTAAAGCAGTTATTTAGTTTATGAGACAATGAAAAAAAGTAACTGAAGTGGTAGGCCATGGGACGTCATAGCAAAACTAATTCTAGTGGCATATGACTTCAAATTATTCCTCCTTCTTTTTCTCCTTTTTTTTGGGACACATTTATTACAGTCATTTTTATTTCTCCTCACTTTTGTTTAATTGGGTTTTTTATGATGACCAAAAATATATAAATTCAGAATTGAATTTACTCATTAAAGACAGTCTATTACATTTCAGTTTTTATTTCCAAGGCATTTTTGGGAGCATATGTGGCTACTTATTCCTTAGTTCTTGGACTGATTTGATATGTATATACTCCTTTGTGGACCTCTTAATTGGCCTTCTCATCTGTAAGTAACTTGAAAGATTCCTTTCAACTCTAATTGTCTATGATCTATTGGCTATTATAATTAATATAGACTGCACCATGATGCATGCTTGGACCTCAGTAGAATGGAGAAGACAAAAGGGGCAAATAAGAGCCTTAGAAAGGGCCTGACTGAAATTTTATGGACTAACTGGGTTGTGACATTCAAGATTGTGGTTAGCACATCAAATCAGTGTTCATAGGAGGCAAACTTGGGCTTCATCCAACAGCTGATCAGGTGCTGACGTTGGGTTAGGAGAAAGCAGCAGACTAAGACCTGTGATCAGATCGTCTTATTGGAATTAGAGCAGGACACCAACAAAAACAGGAAGCCGTACAGAGGAGGGCCCAGCACCCAAACACAATGGAAGTAGAAAGGACTCCTTAGAGAGTCAGGGCCCTAGCTGATCTGCCTGAGATTCAGGGGAAGGTCTAGCATCAAGTTAAGAATTATAACCCTAATCAAAAAACCAACAGTCACAGAGGTTATTTCAAAACTGTTGCCTCGGGAAAGAGGAGGCTATTCAGTGAGCACAGGCCAGATACAGAGGACCTAGGGCAGCAATATCTATTCTATCACTCCTATGAGCAGGATGGAATGACTAATAGCCTGGTCTCCCAGGCAAGATTTGCCTCAGTAGATGTAGGAGGTAGGATATGCCTAGCTTCTGTCAGAGCAGGGTTAGGAAAGGCAGGGATTGACAGTGTCCACTTTGTACAATTTGTTTCATTCAACTCAACTATTTGCCAATGCTTAAATAGTAAAAAAATAAAAAAAAATCATACTCATTGATTGCTAACTTCTCCTTGCTATGACTTTTACTTCTACTAGAACTGAGTGCAACTTCTTAAGGAATTAAACATGATCAGGCACTAATAATTGGGCCATGAGATTTCTTTATATCAGTGGAGTTTATACACTAGACCAGTGATGGCGAACCTTTTGAGCTCGGCGTGTCAGGATTTTGAAAAATCCTAACTTAACTCTGGTGCCGTGTCACATATAGAAATTTTTTGATATTTGAAACCATAATAAAACAAAGATTTATATTTTTATATCTATTTTATATATTTAAATGCCATTTAACAAAGAAAAATCAACCCCAAAAATGAGTTCGTGTGTCACCTCTGACACGCGTGTCATAGGTTCTTCATCACTGCACTAGTCCCTGGCAAACTTTTTCTTTAAAGGTCCAGATAGTAAATATTTGAGGCTTTGCAAGCCATAGAGTACCTGTCATGAGTACTCAACTCTGTCATTGTAGCATGAAAGCAGCTATAGACCATATGTAGCCAAAAGATTTCAATAAATATTTATGTATGGACCTTGGAATTTGAATTTCATAAATTTTATGCATCATTGAACTGTTATTTTTCTTTTGATTTTTTTCAACTAAAAAAATGTACAAATAATTCTCAGCTCGTGGGTCATACAAAAACAGGCAGCAGGCCACAGTTTGCAACCCCTGTATTAAAAGAAATGACTTGCCCTAACTGGTTTGGCTCAGTGGATAGAGTGTCAGCCTGCGGACTGAAGGGTCCCAGGTTTGATTCCAGTCAAGGGCATGTACATTGGTTGTGGGCACATCCCCAGTAGGGGGTATGCACGAGATCAATGTTTCTCTCTCATCGATGTTTCTAACTCTCTATCCCTCTCCCTTCCAATCTATAAAAAATCAATAAAATATATTTTAAAAAAGAAATGACTTATTCAGTGAGCAATGATATACCGAATTCTGCCTAACAGGACTCCAACACCACAGTCGAAGCCACAAAATCCTACTTATAGGATTAACATTGCTCCAAGAGCTGCGGAAAATCAGGCCACAGACAAGGGAGCATATCAGAAACTCTACTTATTATCCGCTCATAAAGTCAATCTGTTTGGTAGTCCTGCTATATTTCTACATTTCGTTCTGGTAACAAAACTCTCATATGATTATAGATGAAGCTCCTTGAGTTGCATTCTAATTCCTACAAATACATTTTCTTCTATGTCTGAGTTTCTGTTTGGCACCCAGTTCCTCTAGAACTAGTCTTACCGTAACTTCCAACCCAAAGTGCTCCTGGAGAGGGTTCCAAATTGGCTCTGTTTGATTACTTTGGTTATGTTTATTCAGCTATCTTATTTGGCACAGACTAACAGATTGATATTTTGGGGATCACTCCAGTTTCAGGGCAAAGAAAAGATACCCTCAGACACACACACACACACACACACACACACACACACACACACACACAACACAAAAACACACACACACACAAAACAAAAACAAAACAAAACAGAAAAAACACAAACAAAAAAACAAAAAAAAACATGGGAAAATACAGAGGAAACCAAGGAGACTGCTAATCTAACTAGCTTCACCTTCCAACTTTGATACCACTTTCATTCGTTTCAAACCATATGCATGGTCTTTTGTACACTGCTTAGAGCTTGGAACTCTAATGAAAAAATAGAAAGTCTGCCTGGCTGGCGGGCTCAGTAGTTGAGCATTGACCTATGAACCAGGAGGTCACGGTTCGATTCCCAGTCAGGGCACATGCCCGGGTTTCGGGCTCGATCCCCAGTGTGGGGCATGCAGGAGGCAGCCAATCTCTAATTATTGATGTGTCTGTCTCTCTCTCCCTCTTCCTTCTTCTCTGAAATCAATAAAAAGATTTTTAAAATACATAGTCTTTCTTTACTTCAGTTCTTCAGTTTGGATATTAAGAACTTTTCCCTCCAACATTCAAATTTAGGGCTACAAGATCTTTGCTTAACCTCATGTATCTTACATGTATCTTACAACTGTACCTTCTTTCTCCCATAATAAACATTCTATTGATGTAGAAGGGGCATACAGAGTCCCTGCAGCACTTATTAAGATGGGAGAAACTGGAGTTTATTTAAATGGCAATGGGAAAGTTCCAGAAGATCACAGGAAATTAAAGATAAAGGAGAAAAAGACATAATAGTGTAAGTGGGAATAGGGACACTTCGTCCATAATATCACTAAGCAAAAAGTAGAATGTGGGTGTAGGAATCATACTTTTGTAGTTTGGATTGCTCCCTTCCCTGAATTCTGTACAAACGTATTTTTCCTTAATTTGAATCTGTCATTGCTGTGTAGGCTCAGGAGGGAGCATCTTATGTTAGTTATCTGCTGTGCATGGCAGTGAAAGACTTAGGAATAGATCTGGCCTGGATTCCTAGGCCAATATTCTTTCTACACACCATATCGTTGTTCTTGAAAACAGTGTTGTTTTAAAAAATACTCTCATTATTTTTTGATTGCTGATTAAGAATTTTCTCTGCACTTGAGTACACTCTGTTTGATTTGGAACTGGTTCTGCATATGAAATTAATCTAAGGGACAAGATATTCCTTGTTCAAGTGTTTGGAGCAGCCCTGCTTCACCCAGTGCCTTCTCATGTCCCTTTTGGCACCACTAACTCATAGGTAAATATGGAAGAAACCAAGGATAATGTTAACATAACCAGCTTCACCTCCCAACTTTGATAGTGCTTTCATTGGAACGGTGGCTTAAAATCATTTCTCTGGCTCCTGTTCACTGCTTGGAAGTCTGACTGAAGAACACAGTCTTTTTCTTCACTATACACATTTATATTTATAAATTCTCTGTGAGAAAACTCAATAATAAGCCCATAGGGGTATTTATAAATTCTTTGTTCTTTAATAATTCAGTACGCGGCAGGACTCATTGTTATCTTTTAACTCCTTCATCTACCAATTTTCTAGGATATGAGTTACCCATTTGTGTGTTAATCTCTTCTCAAATTGTGTTTTTTATTGTTCTTGACCCTTATAACTTTATTCTGTTTTAATAGGACCCTATAAACTTTTTACGGCTATTAACTTGCCCTTTATTTATTTTTCTAATAATATTGGCTGAAAGGTTCTTGTTTGATACTTTCTGAGCCTGTGTTGCTACATAGACTATCTTCTACTTTCTTAAACTTGAAACACTAAAATTCAAAAGTGTCAAATAATTCTGGATTTATCATATCCAACCTTTCTTTCTCTGGCAGCAACTTGCCTTCTGACTGTAATTTCTGAGAGTCATGCCAAAGGTCCCCACTGGCAGGATTAACACTGAGGAGGGAGCAATGGACAGGGAACTGGCACCAGAACTTTCTTGATCAGTCCTATAATTTCTTAGTGAAAAACTCCCCAAACTGCAGATGGTCCTATCTTTTTCTTATGATTTTATTCCCATGAACCTATGTCTTTTAGCATCATATTCTCCCACAAACAATAGTCAAGAACTCTGACTGACTCTTCTTCCACCTTTCCATCTCACATAAGGACATGAATTGAACCACCAAGTTTATAGCTTTACTAGTGGCCTGTGCACAAAATTCATGCACATTAAAAGGGAATTAATTAGAGGAAATATTTTAATATTGCTATTTACCCTTTCTCTATAATAAAAGTATCAGAGATGAAAGAAAATTAGTAAAATGTATATAAAAATCTCCCTCCTGTCAGAGTCTGGGGCAAGCCGCAGGACCCAGAGTCAAGTCACTGCCCACCCACAGGCGCCTTGAAATTATAGGAGACCCAGACCCAGCCGGCCCCACATCCATCAAGCCCCTCTGGGCGAGGTGCGCAGCCTCAGGTCCCCTGGCCTGGTACAGGGGTGAAGGGTGTGGCCTGAGGTCCCCATCAAGCCCCGCTGAGTGGGGGGCGCCACCTGAGGTCCCCTGCCCAGGCCAGGTTTCATGCAACCTCAGGTCCCTGCTGTTTGGTCGTTATGTGATGGCATCCTGACTAATTTGTATATTATCCTATTATTAGACTAGAGGCCCGGTGCACAAAAATTTGTGCACTCGGGGAGGAAGGGGGGGTCCCTCAGCCCGGCCTGTGCCCTCTTGCAGTCTGGGACCCCTCGGGAGATAACGACCTGCTGGCTTAGGCCTGCTCCCGGGTGGCAGAGGGCAGGCCCAATCCCTAGGTGCAGCCCCTGGTCGGGCTCAGAGCAGGGTCGATTGGGGAGTTGGGGCACCGCCCCCTGTCACCCACAGAGCAGGGCCGATCAGGGGGTTGGGCACCGCTACTGTCACACTCAGGGCAGGACCGATGGGGAGGTTATGGTTCTACCCTGTCACACACAGAGCAGGGCCAATCAGGGGGTTGGGGCACCGCAGCCTGTCACACACAGAGCCCCAGGGCGATCAGGGGTTTGGGGTGCCTTCCCCTATCACGAACAGAGCAGGGCAGATAGGGAGGTTGTGGCCCCGCCCCCTGTCACACACAGAGCTCCCCTGCTGGCCATATCACCCCCAACTACCCTCCCCTACTGGCCTGATCATCCCCAACTGCCCTCCCCTGCTGGTCTGATTGCCCCCAACTGCCCTCCCCTACTGGCCTGATCATCCCCAACTGCCCTCCCCTTCCGGCCTGATCGCCCACAACTGCTCTCCCCTGCCTTGACCCGCCTCCTCCACCAGGACCTGCCTCCTCCACTCGAGGCAGCCAAGACGCCAGGACCAGCTTCCTCCATGCAGCACCAGCTTCCTCCATGCCGCACAGAGCCACGGGACCCCCAGGCCTCACTGTTCGGAGCAGCCACTGGCCCCGCCTCCACTGTGCGCACAGCCATCTTGTGGGGTCCGTCTTGTGACGATGTCACGCAAGGGCATGACGCCATCTAGGCTTTTATTATATAGAATAAAATGTCTCTGGGTGCCAAATATGAGTGCAGGAAGAGTGTGAAATATAGCAAGCCCAAAGTCATACCTTCCCAAACCTGGTAGGTATTTCCTTCTCTGTGGAATGCCTAGTCTACAGAAATTAGGGCATGTCTGTGAAAGATCCAAGGGAGGCCACAGGCAGCCTGGTTAACCCTGCTGTTTTTTTTTTTTTTTTTCATCTCATTTGTATCCTTTGATCTGCTGATCTACTTTGAGAGCAAGCCTCAGTCAAAGTTACCTTTAATCTGAACCAGATTCTGTGATTCTGCCTCATGTAACTGGAAATCAATTTTCCTTTTCATACTTTCACTGATCTGTAGACTTTATCAGCAGGTCTCCAGGGTAATACATAGAGGAAGGTTCTCTGTGGGAGGCTCCTCCCTTCACATTCATTTCTCTTCCCCATCCCTTTTATTATAATTTCTCTGACTGTTGACCTGAGCATGCGACTGCACTGACATTGAATAAAATTAGTCATTCTTTCAAGAAACATATTTGGACACCTACAATATGCTAGGTACTGTTTTGAGCACTGAGTTTATAGAACTGAACAATAAAGGTAAAAACCCTACAGCTGGAGCTGATATTTGACAGTATGTCACATGGTAAAAAGTGATGGGAGAAAATAACACCAGCAAGAAAGCAAAATAAGGAATACTTGGTGCCACTTTAAATAGAGTGGTTGGGGAAAAGATCACTGAAAAGTGATGTTTAAGGAAAGACTTTAAGGAAATGAGGGCACAAGGCACATACTATCCCAGGGAAGACAATTTCAGGTGGCGAGAACAACAGATGAACACTCCCTGAGGTTGGAGCAGGTTTAGAAAGAATCCAAATTTCCTTCAACAGATGACTGGATAAATGTGGTATTTCCATACCATGGAATTATTCAGACTTAGAAAGGAATGAAGCATTGATACCTCATACAGTGTGGATGAACTTCCAAAACAATATGCTAAGTAAAAGCAAACAGGTGCAAAGTGCCACGCATTGTACAGAATAGGTGAATTTATAGGATCTGAAAGCAGAGGCATTGCCTGGAGCTAGGGGTGGGAAAGCAGATTACCTGTAAATGGGCATGAATGGTTTTATTGAGATAACAAAAATGTTCTAAACCTGAAAATAAAGTGATAGCTACACAATTTGTTAAATCTAATAAAAGCCATCAAACTTTACATTTAAATAAAATAGATATATTTTATGGTATGCAAATTATATCTCAATGATGCTGGATTTTTGTGTTTTGTTTTTTTGTTGTTTTTTTTTTGGTTTTTAAAGTAGGCCTGGCTGACTAAAGCTTTACTAGATTGGGAGAAATCAAGATATAATACTACCCAGGAACAAAAATGGAGCATTCTGGAG
>NW_006287456.1:237502-246410 GCF_000327345.1 Myotis davidii | reverse complement strand
GAGGAGGAGGAGGAGGAGGAGGAGGAGGAGGAGGAGGAGGAGAAAGAAGGAGAAGAAACTCATACATATATGTGTGAGTTTCTTGATAGAGGTTTTATAACTTTCATGAGTTTCCCAACTAGGGAGAGAAGAGGGTAACTACTCATAGAGAGGGCAGTTGATGCTTGAGGAATGAGTGAGCACACCCAGGGAAAGTGGGGAGAGAGGGAAGTCCCAAGTGGAACACTAGGAAATCAACCAACTGTAAGATAAGTCAGATATTTTAACAACATGATTCTCCAATCAGACTCATATGAAATGCTGATGATGTGATTGAACTTCATGATGGGAGATCATTCTTGTAGACTACAAACCTGGGAGAGGAGCTATAGCTTCTACAAAATTTCATAGATGCTCCAGTCCCTGATGCCCAAAAGGTTATAAACCATTCATTTAAACACATAAACTTCTGGTGATGACAGTGATTCAGGTTTTTTCCCATGTAAACTTTCATTTTCTTCCCTACTCCTCTTCCTCCTCCTCTTTCATCTTCTTCTCTCTCTCTGAAAAAGCAGTGCAGAATAATGCAGTACAACCTGAATGTGAGAGAGGAGAGAGCTCAAGTGGTGCTTTTAAGATTATAACCCTTCTGAAATGAGGTGTAGCAGGTCTGCTCAGCACTTGACTCCTGAACTGCCATTCAGGAAGAAGACTGCTTGGGGAAAAAGGCTGCAGACCAGGAAGTTTGGGTTGACCACATAATTAGTATCAAAATAATATACAAGATGAGGTATTTCCTCTTTGGTTGTATAAGACATTATAAATGAGGAAGGCCATTACCAGAAGAAACACTTCATGGACTATTTATCATTAGAAAACAGGCAGAAGAAATTGACTGACATGGTAGGTTAATCAGAATTCTAAGCAATGATCTCATTAAATTATAATCATGTATAGAGGGCCGGGGTATCTGTGATCATGACCACTGGCACCCGGATTCCCTGCATTAGTTATAGTGGGGAGGGGAATCCTGATATCTTCATAGTTCCACAGGCAGGGCTGCTCCGTTACACAGACCTAGAGCCCAGGTGCTTGCAGGACTGAGCTGTGTGTAAGTCTTTATTTAAATGAAAGGCAGGGGAGGTGGGGGAAGGGGAGATCAACCAAAGGACTTGTATGCATGCATCTAAGCATAACCAATGGACACAGACACTGGCGGGGAGGGGATGAGGGCATGAGCGAGGTGAGGGGGCAATGGGGGGATAAAGACACATATGTAATACCTTAATCAAGAAAGAAAATAAAAAATAAATAAATAAACAAATAAATAACAATTAAGAAATTAAAAAATAAATGAAATCATGTCTCCTTTGTGTACTAAGAACTATCCTCTTTTGCGCAGCCAAATATTTGTGATTATGTTCTATGTTGGGCATTCCTCTGCAAACAATAAAAACAGGACACAGAAAACAAGAAAGTAAAATGGGTGCTGCCACAGGCTTACGGGAGGGAGTCATGGGGAGGTATTCAATACAGAGTTTCAGTTTTTCAAGATGAAAAGAGTTCTAGGGATGGAAGATGGTGGTGGTTAAATAACAATATGTATGTCCTTAATACTATGTTAAAATGATTAAAATAGTAAGTTTTATGTTGTGTGTATTTTACCATGCTAAAAATTTTGAGGAAAAAAATGAAATAAAATAAACAAGTGGCCCATGTTCAAACATCTGTTTAAGAGGTACAATCAATAATTGAAATCAGGTTTGTCTGATACAAATTCCATGTTCTTTCCACAAAACTATGCAAGTATTATAACCAAATAACGTTACATTATTTATAAACATAACAGTCCTTCAAAAGACTAATTTGGGTCAACCCTAGGCTCTCGTTATTTCAAAATTGTATGGGCTTTGACTTCAAGAATGCCTTCACAGTCTGTGGATCATTGTTTTGATTCTGAGAAACAATGGTGGTGAATTTTAGTTCTTTAGGGTGGATTCCTTTTTGGAAACTGAAAAAAGTCAGTTTCTAGATGTAAGTGTGATTAAGTTGGATAATATAAGTTGATCAGATATAAGCTGTGTTTACAATATAACAAGTTCATTTTCCTGCCTGGTTCATATACTGACTCAATACCTAAATATTTCATTAATTAATAAGTAGATGGTTAAACAAATCTCCCAAGAACTACACTTCGACATTAGAAGTCAACACTAATTAGAATATATAAGTATAGAAATATCTGTTTTGTTCGTATTGTTGAGTTACTCATTCACACCATGTATCCCCCCAGTAAGAGTACACAAAGTTCTGTTGGACTAACTCAGAAGTAACACAGGTGGTCCTCTCAATAGTAAATTTCCATTTTATGCCCCATAATTTAGTCTCAGTCTGGCATTCTTCCTGGAGATAAAACTTTTAAAAAACAGACTAACCATCAACCAGAAAGATTTATGACCACAATGTGCACAGTGAATACCTAATAAATACAATTTAGGAAGAATTCCTCATTTTATCTAAAGAAGATAAGAACATCTAAATCTTTACCCATTTTTATAGCCAAATGTCTTTCTGTAAGAGTAAAACTTTTGTAAAGATCTGTTTAAGCAATACATTTCTTTTTTCATTTTTAACCAAATGCTTGACTTGCAAACATATTACTTCTCATTGATTTTAGAATCACCTGATTTTTAGAGAATTGAGGAATCTATAATTAGTCTATAAAAGATTCAGTAAGAAAATTTTTATGCAACATTATGTAGATAGAAAACAGCCTAACTACTAAAAGAGAAACATTTGTAATATTTGAATATAGGTATATTGAAGAATCCAACTAAATCATACATTTGATTACAGCTGAGTGTTTGCTTCTATTCACATAATGCATTTCTTTCTCAATATATGGTTCTTTGTATAAAGAACATCTAACCACGCCGAACCGGTTTGGCTCAGTGGATAGAACGTTGGCCTGCGGACTGAGGGGTCCAAATTTGATTCCGGTCAAGGGCATGTACCTTGGTTGCGGGCACATCCCCAGTAGGGGGCGTGCAAGAGGCAGCTGATCGATGTTTCTCATCGATGTTTCTAACTGTCTATCCCTCTCCCTTCTTCTCTCTGTAAAAAATCAATAAAATATATATTTTTTTAAAAAATGAACATCTAACCACGATAACTCCAATCTATCATTTCCCAGTTATCCTCCTTCCCAAATACCAGACTCCTATCTACTTGTCTTTTGGACATGCCCATCTAGATGTCTAGAATTGAGACTGTTTTGTATGGCTATTAAGACTGTATGATGGCCCTAGCTGATTTGACTCAGGGTATAGAGCATCAATCTGCAGACTGAAGGGTCCTGGGTTCAATTCTGGTCAAGGGCACATGCCCGGGATCCAGGCTCTATCCCCATTAAGGGGTGTGCAGGAGACAGCTGATCAATGATTCTCTCTCATCATTGATGTTTCTATATCTCTCTCCCTCTCCCTTCCTCTCTGAAATCAATAAAAAAATATTTTTTAAAAAAGACTGTATGATACGCCCAGCCAGTGTGACTCCATGGTCGAACATGAACCCATGAACCAAGAGGTCATTGGTTCAATTCCCAGTCAGATCACATGCCTGGGTTGCGGGCTTGATCCCCAGTAGAAGGCGTGCAGCAGCCAGCTAATCAATGATTCTCTCGCATCATTGATGTTTCCATATCTCTATCCTTGTCCCTTCCTTTCTCTCTCAAAATCAATAAAATCATTAAAAAAAAACAAACCTGTACAATATAACTCCAAAAGTGAAGGGGGCCATTGACATAAACTACCATGTAAATATTGCCTCCAGGAGTTATATGACACAGCTACCTTATCCATAAATAAAACATCCAAAATTAAATTTACCAAGTCCTTCCACCAAGGACTTATCTTATAAAAAAATAACTTATCTTGATGAGTTCCAATTCCATTGAACTAATAGCATTCATTGCTTTTCTGGCATTAAGCTCTGAAGTATTGAAGTCTTCTTGACAACTCCTTCTGTGTTCTACATTCAATCAGTGGCGGAGCCAAATAGATTTTTATCTTCAAGGTACCTATCAGGTCCCAAAACATTTCTTTCCTACTGGAATAAAAACCTGACAATGCCCTCATTGTTTAGAATTATACAACTGTACATTTGAAAGCATTCATGGTTGTATAGGTCCAGGCCAAATCATTCATTTTACAGATGAGGTTACTGAAGTCAAGAAAAATTAAATGACATACCGAATGCTGAATCTATAACTAGCTTGGTGAAGAACGTGGGATGAGAATAGGACTATTCTCATGCACCCAATATTTTCACTATAAAAATTATCTCTTTTTTTCGCCTGGTCCTGTTATCTATCTTCTGAGTCTCGTCACTTCCATGCACCCTACACACTTTGACCAGATTAATCCATATCCAATATTACTTTTCTCATAAATCTTTTATTGTTCCACTTTGTTTTGTGAAGTAAGCACAAATTCTTTACTTAATGACACAATATGGATACAACCTACCTTTCTAGTATAGCTTAAAAACAGAATGTAATTGTCTACATTAATAGACTGAAGAAGAAAAACTATATTTGAAGCATTTCAGGAAAATATTTGTTGAGTTTCAATATTAATGTATACATAAAAAAAGATACCCAATTGATGATAGCCATTCTGACAGGTGTCTGGTGATATCTCATTGTGGTTTTAATTATATTTCTCTGATTGGTGATGTTGAGCATCTTTTCATATTTCTATTGGCTGTCTGTATGTCCTCTTTGGATAGTGTCTATTCATATCCTTTGCCCATTTTTTAATAGGATTGGTTTTTTTGTTGTTGAGTTTCATAAGTTCTTTATGACTTTTAGATATTAACCCCTAATCAGATGTATCAATGGATATGGTCTCCCATTCAGTGGGTTGTCTTTTCATTTTGTTGATGACTTACTGTGCTGTGCAAAACCTTCTAATTTGATGTATCCCATTTGTTTATTTTTTTCTTTTGCTCCCCTTGCATCAACAAAAAAGTGTTGGTGAGGATGCGGAGAAAAGGTAACCCTTGTGCACTGTTGGTAAAAATGCAAACTGGTGCAGCCACTGAGAAAAGCAACATGGAGTTTCATAAAAAATAAATGGAATGGCCTTATGACCTAGTCATTCCACTTCTCAAATTTATCCAAAGAAACCCAAAACATTAGTTTGAAAGAGTATATACAACCTTATGTTTATTGCAGGTTTTTTACAATAGCCAAGGTTTGGAAGCAGCCCAAGTGGCCATCAGTAGGTGGATGGATAAAAAAAATCAGTGGTACATTTACACCATGGAACACTACTCAGCCATAAAAAAGAAGGAAATCTTAACTTTTTTGACAGCATGGATGGACCTGGAGAGCATTATGCTACGTGAAATAAGCCAGTCAGAGAAGGACCAGTACCATATAATTGCACTCATATGTGGAATTTAATGAACAAAATGAACTAACAAGCAAAATAGTGACAAACTCATAGATAGAGAGAAGACTGATAGCTGTCAGGGTTGGCCTGTATGGGTGCTGTGGAGGGATTGAGCAAAAAAGAAAAAAAAAAGAGAAAAAACTCAACAACACAGGCAATGGTGTAGTGATTTCCAGGGGGAGTAGGGGTAGAAGGTATAGGTGGGATAAATGGATGGAAACTTGCCTTGGAGTGGCGAACACACAATACAAAGTACAGATGATGTGTTACAGAATTGTACAACTGAAACATATAAATTTGTTAACCAGTGTCACCCCAATAAATTCAATTAAAAGGAAAAGAAAAAGATACCCAATTGAACTCAAATGATTTTTCCCCAGAGAAATGAAAACTTATGTTCACACAAAACCTGTGCACTAATATGCATAGCACCTTTCTTCATAATTGCTAAAAACTGGAAACAAGATCTCTTTCACCAGGTGAATGGTTAAACAAATTGTGGTACATCTATATAATGAGAAGACACTTAGCAATAAAAAGTAATGAACTATTAACACATGGAACAACCTAGATGAATCTCCAGGGAATTATGTTGAATGAAAAATCAGTCCCAAAGGTCGTGTACTATGATCCCATTTAAATGTTATTATTGAGGTAACAAAACTAGAAATAGATAACAGATCAGTGATTGCTAGCGGTTAAGGTAAGGGGCAAGGTGAGGGATGTAGCTATGAAAGGGTACCATGAGGGGGTTCTGGGAAAATTCTGTATCTTGAGTATGGTAGCAGTCATGCAAAACTACACATGCGATAAAGCTGCATAGGACTACACACCTGCATACACGCACACACATGCACAAATGAGTGCACAAAAAACTGGTGAAATGTGAATAAACTCTGTGGATTACACTCTTACCAATTTCCTGGTTTGATATTGCACTATAGTTATAAAGGATGGGTAAAGAGTACACAAGGCCTCCCTGTGTATTGTTTTTACAACTTTCTGTCAAAGTATAATTATTCCAAAATGAAATGTTTAAAAATAATAAAATAGATTATTAAGCAAAACAATTTTCTGACTTGTGGACAACTTTTGGTTTTAATTGTAAAAAGTTGGATCCTGCCCAGTATGAGGAATGTTTAACTCAGAAGTTGATTTTTTTTTTTTGAGAATTTTTATGAGTTTATTTGAATGAAACTGACAGCAATGCCTGGGAACAAGATCTCAAATGTTCCTCAGAAGGCGATTTAACCCCCGCTTGCCAATTAATGTGCAGGTAGTTAGAGCTTCATAAATGATGAAAAAAATCAGAGATTAAAGGAGAGCTCAGTGGAAAAGAGAAATAAAGCTGATGAAGGAAACCAGAAGTCATGGTCATCCCTGAGAGGATGCTTACTCAAGTCTGAAGATAATCAGTGTAAATAGAAAGAAGTAAATAAGGACCTAAAGAGGTAACTGCAAATAATTAAGGCTTAATAAAAACAGGTATTTAAGAATGCCTCCTGTTGGCATTTCATTAAAATTCTGCCTTTGAAGTCAGCCTGACCAAGGTTTGAATACTGGCTTTACATCATTCTTTGGACATGTATTCAACTGAACTTCTCTGAGGCTCTATTTCCTCATGAGTAAAATAAAGATTAATAATAGCATTTTTAGGGGTGGTTGTGAGAATAAAAACAAACAATGCATGTAAAATGTATAGCACAGTCCCTGGAACATAAGCTCACAATAAAAGATAGATATTATTAACTTGTCTCTCTTCCATAAAAGAAAGTAAGGCAGGAAAGAAAGAAGGAAGGGAGAAAAAAAGAATGAAACTCTTTAGTAAACTAGAAATAAAAGAAACATTTCTTAACATGCTAAAGGTTATATAATTTTTAAAACCTATACTAAATATTATAACTAATAGAAAAACTTTAGCATAATTTTCTTTGAGATCAGAAAAATAATCATAACTCTCACCTATTACTGCTATTATTAATATATTATTGTCAGCATTGATCAATTGATACAAAAATAATTAAAATGTAAGAATTAGAAAAATATGAAACTGTCATTACTTGCATAGAATATAATAATCTCCCTTTAAAAGGCAACAGACTCAATAAACAAACTGAAGTATTAAAATTAATAAGATAATTCAGCAATGTTGCCAGATAAAATATCAACCTACAAAAAGTATATTTATTTATACCAATAATAACCAGCTAGAAAAGACAATCAAATGTGAGACTAGTCACAATAGCAAAAAAATTATAAATAATGTAAACATAAAAGTTACTTATGCCTTTATGGAGAAAATATCCAATAAAAGATATAGAAGAATACAATAGTATTTAAATACATGTAAAAATGTCTGTGCTGTTGGATGGGACAACTTTTAGTTCTACACAATACAAATCAATATTTCAGTTGAATTTTTTGAGAAATAATTAATTTGATCTACAGTTTATATTGACAAATAAATGTTTATGAATCACTAAGTCAACATTATAAAGGAAATGATAATGGCTGCATCAAGAATAATAAACTAGCCCTGGCCAGTGTGGCTCAGTTGGTTAGCTCCATATAAGGCACAGGAAGGTCACCAGTTCGGTTCCCGATCAGGGCACATGCCCAGGTTGGAGGTTCATTCCCCAGTCAGGGTGCATACAGGAGGCAATTGATCAATATGTCTATATCTATCCTTCTCCTTTAGCCTCTCTCAATCAATAAAACATATTTTTTTAAAAGAGAATAATAAAGCAAGACTTGCTTCAGTGGAGCTTTGGTGCTCACTGTGCAAGCTGCAGTGGGGCCTTGGGCCTTCTTTTGCATATTCTGGCTCTCTCTGACCCAGCTGCAGTTTGTTAGGTAATTTTAGATTGCAAAGGGCCAGGTCATTCATATGCAAAAGCCTCTGTGCACAGCTTGGGTGGGGTGAGGTCTTAGGGAATCAACAGGGCAGAGCAAACAGCTATGGCTGATCCTCAGTGCTGCCTTAAGGGGCCCCGGATCTCAGTGTCCCGAGGTAATCTCTGCAATCACCTCTGAGAGAAAGCTGCTCTCGAGTTCTGCCCAATGCCAGACAGTCCAGTTTCTCCCTGTATGAGTCTGGATCCCCAGAGACTCGCCCAGAACTAGAGTTCAGAGCAGTTGGGAGCTTGTGTCTCCCTCCCAATTGCACAGAGGCCATGCTAATCTTCTTTGTAGCGTTCCAATTTTAGTATATGTGCTGCTGAAGTGAGCACTCCCTCCCAATTGAAAAAGACAACCTCAGTTGCCAGCCCTTTCAGCATGCACCCCCGTACCTCCACACTTTACTTCCGCACCTCCTCTGAGTCTCATTGTGCTTTTCTCTTTCCTTCTAGTTGTAGAATTTCCACTCAGCCAGCCTTCTTGTAGTTCTGAGTGATGTCCATTTTGTCTTCTAGTTGTATTTTTGAAGTGGTTGTGTGAGGCAGCAACTTCAGGTGTTTACCTATGCCGCCATC
>NW_006287456.1:232826-236485 GCF_000327345.1 Myotis davidii | reverse complement strand
TGTACACCTATGGATGAGGACAGTGGGGAGGGTTAAGGGCAGAGGGTGAGGTTGGAACCTGTTGGAGGGGAGCTATGGGGGGAAAAAAGAGGAACAACTGTAATAATCTGAACAATAAAGATTCAATTTTTTAAAAAAGAATCAACCAATGAATGCAAAATAAAAAAAAGAGAATAATAGACTAATAGAGTAGAAGAGCAAAACAGATCAATGGAGGAAAAAATAAATTATTTAATACCTGGTGTTGTGGAAATCACCTCACTATCAGAAGAAAAATATGATTGGGACCCTACCTAACTCCATATACAAAGACATACTTTAGGTGGACTAAAGATCTAAACAGGAACAGCAAAACAACAATTTAATAAGAGACAATACACAAAAATATCTCTGTGACCTCAAGACAGGGAAGAATTCTCAAACAAAAAACTGGAAAAGCATGAACCATAAAGGAAAACACTGATTAATCTGATAATATCAAAATTAAGGACTTCTTTTCAATTTGGGACATCACTGGAAAAATTATTAGATAAATTATGGAAGGTGAAAATATTTTTTAAATTTAAATATCAAACAAGAAATTAATATGTAATAATGCAAGAATATCTGCAAGTCAAAAAGATAGTCTGTGAACTTAATAGAAAATGAATAAATAATATGAACAAGCAATTCATGGAGTAAAATAAAAAAGCCAGCAAGAATATGATGTGAAAACTCCAGGCCCAGATGGTGTCAATGACAAATTCTAACAAATGTCTAAAGAAAAATAATGTCAATTTCATAAAATCCCATATAGAAAATAGAATTGAAAAGAGCACTTCCTAACTCATTTTATGAGACCAGCATTTCCCTAATACCCAAACCAAAGACATTAAAAGAAAATTGCACAGCAAAATCCCTGACAAACACAGGCACCTAAATCCTCAACAAAATATTCTCAGATTTAATTCAGCCACATATCAAATGGATAATACATTTTTATCAAGATGGTTTACTTCAGACATGAAAAGCTGGCTCAACATTTGGGGGAAAAAATCCATGTAACTTACCAGATCAAAAACTATAGAAGCAAAGCTATATGATCATCTCAATAAATGGAGAAACACCACTTGACAAAATCCAACTAACATTTAAAATAAAAATAATAGCAAACTTCAAAATGAATTTCATTAATCGAATAAAATAAATTTATTTATTTTAAAACTACAGTTTTCATGATACTTAATGTAGAAAAACAGTACTTTCTAATATCAAGTGCTGGTAAGGATGTTAAACAGCTTGAATTCACATACATTGTTGGTGGGAGTGCAAAATGGCATAGCCATTCTGGAAAACAGTTTGGCAATTTCCTATGAAGTCAAATATATACCCACCAGATGACCCAGCAATTCCACTTCTAGGTATTTCCCCATGAGAAATAAAGACATATACCTCACAAAAACCTATATGCAATTTTTACAGCATCTTTTTAAAAAATGTTTTTATTGATATTTGGATAGAGTGGAAGGGAGAGGGAGAGAGAGATAGAAACATTGATGAGAGAGAAACACATCAATCAGCTGCCTCCTTCATACCCCCTATTGAGGATGGAGTCCACAACCTGGGCATGTGCCCTGACCAGGAATCAAACCTGGGACTTCTTGGTCCATGGGACAACACTCAATCCACTGAGCCACACCAGCCAGGCTATAGCATCTTTATTTATAAGTTTCAACATTTGGAAAGCAATGCTTCAACTGGTAAATGGGTAAACACACTGTAGTACATCCATACAAAGGAATGCTACTCAACAACAACAATAAAAACTATTGAAAAAACATAACATGGTTGAATTGTAAACACATTATTCTAAATGAAAGAAGCCAGGCATCAAAAACCTACATACTGTATAGTTCCGTATATATGACATTTAAGATAAGACAAAACGATTGGAAACAATAAATTTGTCTCCAGGGATTATGAATCTGAGTAGGGTTTACTACAAAGGGGCATCAAGACCTATCTCTTGTTTGTGGTAGTGATTATGCAACTCTATGCATTTGTCAAAACTCATAAAACTGTATGTGAAAAAATGAATTTTGCTGGATGTAAGTTTTAAAAAGAAATAATTCTATAAGACAAAATGGGCAATTCACAAAGGAAGATATCCAATGGCTAATAAACCTATGAAATAATATTCAACCTTACTAATATCAGAAAATACAAATTAAAAATAACCTATGAAATAACATTTCCCACTAATAAGGCTACCTAAAACTAAGAAGTTAGTTGAGGATTTTAAGAAAAGAAAATTCTTATAAACTTCTGGTGAAATTGATTCATATTGGAGAGCAACACTATAATCTTTTGTAAAGTTGAAGATTCATATAACCTATGTCCTGGCAATTCTGCTTTGTGTTTTGTATCCTAGAGAAAAATCTAGCACATGTACACAAAGAGACATGCACAGGAATGCTAAATGGGGGATTATATATATAATAGAGGCCTGGTGCACAAAAATTTGTGCACTGGGGGGGGCCCTCAGCCCGGCCAATGTCCTCTCGCAGTCTGGGACCCCTCGGGAGGTAATGACCTGCTGGTTTAGGCCTGCTCCCGGGTGGCAGAGGGCAGGCCCAATCCCTAGGTGCAGCCCCTGGTTGGGCTCAGAGCAGGGCTGATTGGGGAGTTGGGGCGCCACCCCATCATGCACAGAGCACGGCGGATTGGGAGGTTGCAATGCCACCCTCAGTCCCGCTCAGGGTAGGGCTGATTGGGGGGTTGGGGCCCCCCCCCCTGTCACACTGATTCTGGTGCCGGGAGGCCTCACGGCTCCGCTGATCCCGGTGCTGGGAGGCATATTACCCTTTTACTATATAGGGTAGAGGCCTGGTGGACGGATGGGTGCCAGCTGGTTTGCCCTGAAGGGTGTCCTGGATCAGGGTGGGGGTCCCCACTGGGGTGCCTGGCCAGTCTGGGTGAGGGGCTGAGGGCTGTTTTCAGGCTGGGGGTGACTGAAGCTCCCAACCGCTCCTTTTTTTCTTGTTTTTTCTTTTTTTCTGGGCCAGCTTTAGCTTTGAGGCTTGGCTCCAGCTCTTAGGCCTCCGCTGCTGAAAGTAGGTTTCTGGCCTTTGCTTACAATGTTGTGATCCTGCTGGCTGAAGCCCAGCCAGACTAAAGCAGGTTTCTGGGGTTTTGTTTAGCTTCTATATTTGTTACATAGTTGCTTAGAGTTGCAGCTCAGAGGCCTGCAGCGGCAGGCAGGGAACGTTGGAGTCCTCCGTCACTGAAGCAAGCAAGCCTCATGTTAGGTTCAAGCTGCCTGGCTGCCGGCCGCCATCTTGGCTGGCAGTTAATTTGCATATTGCCCTGATTAGCCAATGCGAAGGGTAGCGGTTGTACGCTAATTACCATGTTTCTCTTTTATTAGATAGGATACTAGAAGGCCCGTGCACAAAAATTTGTGCACTGGCAGGGAAGGGGGGTCCCTCAGCCCAACCTGTGCCCTCTCATGGATCACGCTGCTGCTAGCCCTGCCCGCCTAGCCCGCCCCATCCATCCCACCCAAGACACCGCAGGCCTGGATCCTGCACTGGGGTGAGCAGCTGCTCAGATCTGCTGCCACCGGCCCCACCCAAGATACAGTAGGCCTGGATCCCGCCTTGGGGTGAGCGGCTGCTCAG
>NW_006287456.1:220677-232661 GCF_000327345.1 Myotis davidii | reverse complement strand
GGCAAGCCTGGATCCAGTGCCAGATCTCCCACGGGAGGGCCGGTTGGGGACCTGAGTGGACTGCTGCAGTCGCCCCACCAGCCCCGATCTCCTGCAGGAGGGCCGGTTGGGGGCTTGGCCGGTGGCAGATGGCTGCGGTCATGCCCACCAGCCCTGGGTTGGGTGGCAGACAGGTCGCCCGCCATTTGGGTTGCACACGGGTCACCAGCCATTCGGGTCACAGATAGCAGGCCCGGATGGCAGAGGGGCAGGCAGGATGGCGCTGTCCCATCCTGCCTGCAGTATGCAAATTAGCTGCAGTATGCAAATAAGATGGAGGTTATTGGTTAACCTCCATCTTAGTTGGCAGTTAATTTGCATATCGCCCTGATTAGCCAATGGGAAGGGTAGCAAAGTTATGGTTAATTACCATGTTTGTCTATTATTAGATAGGAGGATATAATGCAAACGAGGTCAGGACTCTGTAATGGTCGAGACCAGCTCAGGAGGAGGGGCTAGGTGCAGCCCCGAACCTGAGAGAACAACACGCAGGCACAGCCCAGAGCCTGAGAGATCAACACAGAGGGGTGTTTGCTCTGATCCTCAGTGGGACAGCTGGGGGCAGGCGCTAAGCAGACACACACACACACACACAGAAGTCGCCTGCTCTGAGCCTCTGTGGCCAAGGGGAGCGGGTCTATGCCATCAGTAGGACATCCTCTGAGGGCTCCTGGACTGTGAGAGGGGGCAGGCTGGGCTGATGGACCCCAACTTCCCAGTGCACGAATTTCGTGCACCAGGCCTCTAGTTTGTAATATAAAACATTGTAATGTATACATCAGTAAAGAGGAGAATGTATAAATAAACCTGACATTGATACAATGGAATGGTTACAGCACTAAAAATGCAGGAACAAAGGCCATATGTATCAATAACAAAGTATTTCATGAACAAAACAAAGTGGAAAAGAACACAGATGGCGCCCTATTTATATAAAGTTTAAAGGCATGCAAAACAATATTACATATTGTATATTGATAAATATGTACACAGCAGTAGTTTAAACTCTTGTAAAGGAATGATCATTGCTACATTTAGGATAGTGGTTACTTCTGAGGAGGGTTGGAGAGGAATGATCTGGGAGGTGAACAAAGAGGTTTTATTCCTTCTAAATAAATATGAAGCAAATTTTCCAAAATGCTGACAATTGATTTGTTTTCTTATTCTCTGTATATTGCACAAAAATGAATAGATTGAAAGTCATTCGTGTCAAGATGTTCATGCATCATCCCAATTCATCTCTCATAACAGCAGTAGTTTATGTTCCACTTTTTGGAAAACAATGCTATAGGGACTTAGTAAATAGACCACAGAAATTGGGTTCAAATCTTGCCTCTATCATGTACTAATTGCGTAGTGTCAAGAAGTTATTTAAATTCTTAAAAGGGACAGTTCCCTTTGTGGTTGATTGGATTAATGTCTATCTCATAAAGTAGTTGTCAGGATTAAATAATGACTTGGGGATAGTCATGAAAGATAATGATTTCAACAAAGTACATTTTCTGTCTAACGGGAAGTGCTACAAAATGGGAATTGTTGGATTATTTATTATCTATGGGGGGAAGTCAAGGAAGACATTTTAGAAAAAGTGACAATTTAAATCTCAAAAGACTTTGGAGAATTAACCAGTTGTTCATGGAAAACAAGGGGTGTTTTATACAAAAGGAATGGTGTGGCATATGGCAGAAGCATGAATATACAGAATTGATTTGGGGAACATCCATGAACAAAGCCAAATATTTAATTTTTGTGTCTAGTCTCTGATAATATTTCACCTCCCACCTTGGGTGTATCCTTTCAAAGTACAGCATAAGTCAAAACACACTTTGGAGACGATGATGAATGGCTTTGAGATGAGCGGAAAGAATGATGGTGACCTGTGGGAAGCAATCATTTATCTGGGCTTGAACGGATCGTGCAGTCAAATGCTAAAAACAGAACTGGAGGCAAACATGGTGAACTCATCTAAAGATGATCCCCCTTTTCCCTACTTTTATTTCTCTATTTTCCGTAATATCTCCATTTTCCAGACATACTTTCCAAGTGCATGGTAAAAAACTAGTCTGTTAAAAAAGCATTACTCAAATTATAAACCTTTAGACAAAATTACTATAACTGACAAAATGAGCTTTTTGTTGGGGTTCAATGGCTGAGCAATGGACTGGATCTCTGCCTGGCTGGCTGAATTACGTTAATAACCAGACTAGGAACTTGTAGATCTGGCTATTATGTTGTCCCAAGGAGCAAAATAACTTGGAATGATTCATATCAGTGCATTAAAGCTTGGATTTTCAGACAGTCAAAAATTAAAATTGAATAAAAATTGTTAATGGTGTGGTGCCATATAACTATAACTTAAAAAGGGGAAAGTAATAGAATAGCAAAATGGCCTGTGGAATAAATCAAAATTCTGTGGCCACAATGCCACAACATCATATACCCAAGTGGTCTTATTAATCATATCATATTCTCAACCATATATCCCCTGGGTGAGACCAGTGAGATATCCAATTCTCTTTTCAGTACCTATGTCCTCAGGGAGAGAAGATGAACTAAGACTCTAGTTGTGACACGTGTTTAGTGTTATGAAGGGAACTGATATTGGAGCCAAGGCATTGTTTCCCTTTGTCCAAAACTCTGAAAATGATAATTGTTTAAAGATATCAGAAATGAATATGGAACATGAAGGGAGATGGTTACTCAAAAGTCAGTACAGCCCAGCCGGGGCATCTCAGAGATTGAGGATCGACCCATGAACCAGGAGGTCATGGTTCAATTCTGGGTCAGGGCACATGTCCAGGTTGCGGGCTAGATTTCCAGTAGGGGACAGGCAGGAGGCAGTCAAGTGCTCTTGACTGGCATCGAACCTGGGACCCTTCAGTCCGCAGGCCGACGCTCTATCCACTGAACCAACCAGTTAGGGCAAAACGTATTTAAAAAAAAAAAAAGCCAGTACCGTAGAGAGCTTAGCAAAACGCTTGTGCAGCTTGGTTTAGCAAGTCAGGCACAATAGCATCCCAAATGACACAGAGTACGATTTCATGGCTCGGCTTGCCCTGGTCCCTGCTGCTGCCATAGATGGGTCTTCTAGATATGTTTGTATGTTTGTTTAATAATCCACGCAAACCTTCATAGAGCTGTTTTTTTCAGGAGGCATAAAAGGAGATTGCTAGTTTTCAATGGGGGAAAAGTTTCACATTGAAAATTTTTGTTAAAAAAATGTTGAGAAGCAAATTTCACTAAACTACATTAGTATCGTTTTAGTTTTTAAAAACTTTATAGATTTTCTATTTCATTCCAGCCTTAAAACATGCCTCCCTCCTGAACTAAATGAGCAGTTTCACATTGTAGGTGAAAAAAAAAAAACTAGCACAGAGTCCCCTTGACTAGCGGAAGTCATGCAGCCAAGGCCTGGGGTCCAAGACAACCAGGTGGCCCGTGTCCAGGGTCGGCCTCGGCCTCCAGTGAGGCCTCTGACATCCACAGCCAGCTGGAGAGAAAGGTTCCTCTCCTGCGGGGCTGCACATGCAAGAATTCTGCTCTCTTAGCCTCCAGGTCCAGGGAGCACTTAATTCAAAAGGTGAGTTCAATAAAGTCCCTGCGGGAACAGCAGGGAGGCGAGGTGGTGCAGCACGGAGCTGTGTCTGGGTCCTCCGCTGGCAGTAACAGCTGTGGGTGTCTCCCAGTGGAAGCGAAGGAAGCCCTCCCCCTCCCGCAGATGCAGGAGCCGCTGGTTCTCCTCCATGGCTACTCCCAACTCCCAAAGATCCAGCTTCGCGCAGATGATAAAGGACAACCGGGCAGCTCAGAAATGCAGGATCGGAACTCCAGGCTGGGGCCTTTTCTGAGAGTCCCCAGCAATAGAAGCCCTTCTAAATCTTGTTCTCATTGATGCTGCAAAACGCAGCAACCTCGCATTGGTTGATGGCTGTCAGGCCACTTGCCATATAGCCTTGGGCCTCTGCTTGCCCGAGTTCCAGATGGTGAAGCTCCCCCAGTGTGAGAGGGCTCTTTCTTCCAGAAAGTGGACCTGGTGGGTCTAGAAAGATGGTGACCTGGAGGACATAATGAGTGGCCACGTGCTGACGAAGGTAGATAAAGAAGCTCCACTTAGACAACCCCACTGACCTTTCTGAGGGAGGGAGAGAGATCAGCAGGTCCTCTGACACACCCTGCAAGAAGGAAAGAGAAGCATCGACCCTGGCTGGCATTTCCACTTCATGGTGTGAATTTTTGGGTTTTTTAAAAATTTTATTGTTGAAGGTATTACAAATAGTAGTACATGTGTGTGAATTTTTCATTCCTACCGTTGAATCAAAAGGCAATCCATTCCAATATTAACTAGAGCCCCAGGACCCCCTAGTTGATTTCCAAAAGAATATGTACAGATATAATGTTATAACAATTTACACTCCATGCTATATCAACTCATTTATGCAGCAGCGCATTTCTGAAGTTGTGGAGGGCAACATCTCATGTCACCATACCTTGCAAATGCTCCACACCACCCAATAGGAGCAAAAGTGTCTGTATCAAAAACAGACCTTTGGAGACTTAAAGTCCACAACGCTTTATTGGAGTAACTTGAATTTTTGTTTATTTTTAATGTTTTTAGATTAAATGATAAAACTATATTCTTGTTGTAAAATGAGTTCAAATAATAACAAATGTATTCATCTTTTGAGATAAAGAATTCACACTCCCTTCTTCAATACTGGTCCCCCAAGAAAACTGTTAACACTTTGGGGAATAGTCTTGCAAACACTCTTCAGTGCTTCAGTGCTTATAAGGATATTTGTTTGTCCAAATTTGTCTATACTTTATTTTATTTTTTATTGGTTTCAGAGAGGAAGGAAGAGGGAGAGATAGAAACAACAAGGATGAGAGAGAATCATTTACTGGATGCCTCCTACATATCCCTACCCCAACTGGAGATTGAACCCACAATCTGGGCATATGCCCTGACCAGGAATTGAACCGTGACCTCCTGGTTCATAGGTCGATGCTCAACCACTGAGCCACATCAACTGGGCAAAATTTGTCTATATTTTAAAAGAATAAATGGGATCATAGTGTTCTGAATTTTTTTCACTTTATACAACTTAAACATTATCTATGGCAATGCATTTAAATGTGTTTAATTTTTAAAAGCATTTATGTCACATTGTATGAATGTACCATAATTTATTTAATCAGTTCTCTATTGATGAACATATAGTCTGTTTTTCCAATGTTTGCTGTTTTAATCACAGCAGAATAAAACATCTGTACACCTTTGTTTAGAAATTGCTGCTTATCTAATCACGAGAATAGTATATGTTCACTGTTAGAAAACTTGGAGAATACAGAAAATTATAAATAAGAAGATTAAGAACACCTGCAATCCTACCACAAAAATGTAAACATTGCTAACATTTTGGTATATAATGCTTTAGTCTTGTCTGAGCAAGATAATGAGTGAGTGGCTGCTTTGTTTTATACTTTTTTTTACTATATTAAGTAACACCTGATGTAACAAGCCCTGTTCGTAGTCTAATATGCATTCTCCCCATCTTCTTTACTAGAGAAACGCAGTTCTGTCCACTATAGCAATGCTCCCAGATAAATGCCAATGTTTCCCAAGGTTAACTTAAAGTTAGGGATAACCATGTGATGTAGTTCCGGATGAGTGAGATGTAAAAGAAAATTGATTGGACGCTTCAGGCAACATTTGTTTGCTTCATATACGCAGTTCCAGGGTCCCCTTGCTGTTTCCTTTTCCTTTTTCTGGCCTGGAACATGCATCCGAGGCTGAATGTGACCATATTCCCTATGCTGTACTTTACATTTCCATGACTGTCTTTTAATCTCTATTGTTAAAAGTATTCGATATAACCCCTTTTCTCCCCATTGACCGCCTCTAACCCGCATCTGCCTCTCACCCCAGACCTTCACCACACTATTGTCTGTGTCCATGGGTTATGCATATATGCATACAAGTTCTTTGGTTAATCTCTTCCTACCAATCAAGAGATCCTGGAATATTTTTTCAGGTTAACTCTCCAAATAGCATTAACGTATTAGACTAACATTTCAAAACATATTCATCAACGGGTAGAATTGGTTAGTCATTGACAATAGGGAAAAAATGGTATTTTATTGATGGTTTAATTTTTATTTTTTTATTACTAGTTATATTGAGTACTTTATGTCTCCCTCCTCATTTTAATCTCTTCTTATCACATTATCCTATATAATAAAAGACTAATATGCTAAGTGTCTGGTAGACCGGTTGGCCATTCAACCAATCAAAGCGTAATATGCTAATGATATGTTAAGGTTAAGGCCTCTGAACTGCTCGCTGTGACGTGCACTGACCACCAGGGGGCAGATGGTCCAACCAGTGGTTAGCTTGCTGGTGGGGTCGGGCTGATCGGGACTGAGTGAGATGGGCCAGACACACCCTGGAGCTCTCCCGCAGTTCCTCCCTGCTAGCCAACCTCCCGCATCCCTCCCTGGCCCCAATTGTGTACTGGTGGGGTCTCTCGGCCTGGCCTGTTCCCTCTCACAATCCGGGACCCCTGGGGGATGTCGGAGAGCGGGTTTTGGCCCCATCCTGCAGCCAGGTGGAGGGACCCCACTGGTGCACAAACTTGTAAAGTATAAGCCTCTAGTAAAGTATAAGCATAGACATTATAATCATGTATTTTTAAAAGAGGTATCTGAAGCACATTACATCTTTCAAACATACTACTATTAAATTTATTACACTGTCTAATGAACCCACGGTTTCCCTGGCTGTTGAACAAGTGAGTAAGTGATTACCTCAGTTCCTAGATAATTACAGGCTTTCTTTTGATGTCCATTAATCTTCACATACACATTTATCTTCTCTGAATATGTCACTGAGATATTTCCCCAAAGTAATGATAGTTTCATAATAACTAATATATAATACCTACTAGGAGCCAAGCACTATCCTAAGTGATTTACACATATTAGTTCATTCAAGCTTCATAACAACGCCCTGAGGTATGTAAAACTATTATCCCATCTTACAGGTAAGGAAACTGAGGCACAGATAGGAAAAGTAACAAGGACCACAGTTTATAAGTCAGCGGTTCTCAACCTGTGGGTCGCAACTCCTTTGGGGGCCGAACGACTCTTTCACAGGGGTGGCCTAAGACCATCAGAAAACATATTGTTTTTGTAATTAATCACTATGCGTTAATTATGTTCAATTTGTAACAATGAAAATACATCCTGCATATCAGATATTTACATTATGATTCATAACAGTAGCAAAATTACAGTTATGAAGTAGCAACAAAAATTATTTTATGGTTGGGGGTCACCACAACATGAAGAACTGCATTAAAGGGTCGCGGCATTAGGAAGGTTGAGAACCACTGTTATAAGTGATAGAACTAGCTTAGGAACTCAGGCTGACAATTATGATACTGCACTGTCTTATCAATCAATGCTACTGTTTTCTTAGAGTTACCAAACAGCTGGTAAGTCTTTTGAAATTTATTTGAATATTAACTCTGCACTTAAGATATCACACAGAGGTGATTTTTCTTTTTATTTTATTTTTTTAAAATTCTTTATTGTTGAAAATATTACACATGTCCCCTTTTTCCCCCACTGCCCTCTTCCAGCCAGTGCCCACCCTGCAACACAGGCCTTCACCCCCACTATTGTCTGTGTCCATTGGTTATGTTTATAAGCATGCATACAAGTCCTTTGGTTGATCTCTTACCCGCCCCTTCACCCTCCCTTGCCTTCCCTCTGAGGTTTGATGGTCTGTTTGATGGTTCTACCAGTATATTCATCTGCTAATGGGCACTTAGGCTATTTCCAGATCTTAGCTATTGTAAATTATGCTGCTATGAACATTGGGGTGCATATATCCTTTCTGATTGGTGTTCCTGATTTCTTGGGATATATTTCTAGAAGAGAGATCACTGTATAAATGGGAGTTCCATTCTTAATTTTTTGAGGAAACTCCATACTGATCTACACTATGGCTGCACCAGTCTGCATTCCCACCAGCAGTGCATGAAGGTTCCTTTTTCTCCACATCCTCTCCAGCACTTGTCATTTGTTGATTTGTTGATGATAGCCATTCTGACAGGTGTGAGATGGTACCTCACTGTCATTTTGATTTGCATCTCTTGAATGATTAGTGACTGTGAGCATGGTTTCATATGTCTCATGGCCTTCTGTATGTCATCTTCTGAAAAGTATCTATTTTGGTCCATTGCCCATTTTTTGATTGGGTTGTTTCTCTTCCTTGTGTTATTGGTATATAAAAATGCCATGGACTTCTGGGTGTTAATTTTGTATCCTGCTACATTGCTGAATTCATTTATTAAATCTAGTAGTTTTTTTTATGGAGTCTTTAGGGTTTTCTATGTATAATATATCATCTGCAAATAATGACAGTTTTACTTCTTGGCTTCTGATTTAGATCCTTTTATTTATTCTTGTTGTCTAATTGTTATGGCTAGCACTTCCAATACTGTGTAGAATAGGAGTGGTGAAAGTGAGCATCCCTGTCTTGTTTCTGTTCTCTCTTAGGGCAAATGGTTTTAGTATTTTCCCATTGAGTATGATGTTGGCTTTAGGTTTGTCATATAAGGCTTTTATTATTTTGGGGTATAATCCCTCTATTCTGACTTTGCTAAGAGTTTTTATCAAAAAAGAGTTTTGGATTTTGTCAAATGCTTTTTCCGCATCAATTGATATGATCATGTGGTTTTTGTCTCAGAGGTGACTTTTAATTACATTCTTCCATAATGAACGTTTTTATATAAACTGAGACAAGGTCTTTTAACTCCCTGATCTGTTAGTGAGCCACATTCTTTCCTGTACAATATGTCTGACCATTTTACTGGTTTTGTGTCTGAAAATTACTATTTCGTTGCCACCCAATTAACTGCTCTGTAATCAGTAACAATGATAATTAGAACACCATAAATTCATATGAAAATTACTGATTCTACAGATCCCTGTAGACATGGCCCTTAGCCTCACTGGAGACTTCAACCAAGCAGCTACCTCAGGAGGTCTGGTTGCTCCCTAGAGCTGCAGAACTGTAAGGAGGGAGCAATTGGGGGGGGGTGTGGGGGGGGGGGGTGAGGAGAGCCAAGGGAGAGGACAGCCCAGCTGCTGAGGTTGGTAAGTAAAGGCAGCTTCCATGAAGTTGTTTTATGATGAGAAAAAGAAGTGAAACTCTCATAAGAACATCCTTTTCTTCAGCATCATGGCCCCACTTCTCATTGTGGGGCTTTTAGGAACTTAGCTTTTATAGGGTTAAACTGGTTTTTATGAAAGTCATTATACCACAGTTCTTTCTGGACTCCAAATCAAAGTTCATTAAGTCATGAGAAAAGTTTACAGAAAAGCAATGTACTGGTTCTAATGAATAAAGTGACCATAATAATTTGAGGTTTCAACTAATTTTTTTCTCAGTATATTCCCCCCTCTCTTCCCTCCATTCAAGTAGTTACCTGACTCTGTTATCATTGCTCAGGGGGGAGGGCTAAGGCGAGCTAAAGTACCTTAGTAAAAAACACAAGTAGCTTGAGAATTAAATGATTCAAAAAGCCTAAGCTCATAGAGGAAGAGATTCCACAAGGACAGAGGACTATTAAAATATAGAGAGGTGGAAGGCTTTTCCTCACAGTAGAAATGCGCCAGGGCTGACCAGCAGACACTGAATGATGGGTGGATGGATTACTCTGACGCATGTTTCTGTGAAAGAGAGGCTAAGGGACTGCCTGGCTTTTGCCACCAAGTAGCCCCGTTCACCTGCCTTTTTAGGCTTTTATTGTAACAACAGCTTGAACTAAAATTAACTATTAGATACCATCAGCAGGGTAAGTATCCCTGAGAAAACACATGCTTCCTTCAAGCAAGGACATTTTGAAGTCTAAACATAAAGATACTAGTAAAATACCCAGGGGGTCAGACTTGTTTGGAAAAGTCAAGGTAGGGGCTGCCGCCTTTGGCAAGGTCCCGCCAGAGGCCCCTGACCTTTCAGGGAAGCCTCCTTACAGACATTCCAACCAAGTCCTGTGCTTTCCCACAGAAATGGATTCTTCCAAACTTGGGGAGAGGAAAACTGAAGAGATTCTTGAAGAGCATCAAGGACCTTTTACTTTATTTCATAGAAGTTCTAGCAAGAAAACATCAAGATCCCCTGAAAGCAATATTTGTGAGGTGTTCCTTGGCAGACAGGTCTGTATACAGAGGGTGGCAAAGATTCCTGAGCCCCAATAGCAGTGGGAAAGCATCCTGGGACCTCTGACTTGAAGGGATCATGTTGGTCAGGAAAGTAGACCTCTCAACAGTCATCTATATTGACCTCCAATTAAGAACGATATCATCACGTCTGTCATCTCATCACTGCTACTCACCCCAGTACCTCCCAATGGCTTGGCACCACCTAATATATCAGTATGATGTTACAGCCTTGAGGTGAAGAGCCCAAAAAGGAAGGAGCTTAGTGTTTTTCCCCACCAGTTTATCATCATAGAGCTCTTGGGGCTCAAAGTCTGAAATAGATGCTATAGAAAATAGTTATATTTTTGAACAACAGTGATTGAAGTATGAGAGTGATACATGCAGTAAATATTGTAAGGGTCCCTTAATCCCTTCACCATGTCAAAGGGAAGGGGAGTTGGGGAGAGGTAGCAGAGGGCATAGAGGGGATAAATGGTGATGGAGACTTCACTTGGGGTGGTAAAGACACAATACAATATACAGATGATGTGTTATAGAATTGTACACCTGAAAACTATATAATTATATAATTTTATTAACCAGTGTCACCCCAATGAATTCAATTTAAAAAATGTAAGGGTTCATTCTCCTAAACCCACTTTTTTATCATACAATGATAAAATGATGTTTTTGGCTCTGGTCAAGAAAAAACAACACATTCTGACACAAAGGAATTTGTCTCATACTTATGAAAAGGCTTAAATGTCTGTGTCTTAAAATTTAGGCATTAGCTTTCACTCCTAACTCATGTCCACATTCATGGCTACACAAAGCTACATCCAAACATAAGTCAATTTAAAAATGTTTAACTTATCAGCTGGCTTTACCACAATTTGACATTATGAGGCCAGGAAACCTAGCTATTTCAAATCTGAAAAAAATATTACCAAGCCACACCTTTCAAAAAATGTTACTAACATATGATTCTTTGCTAAACAAGGAAGATGGGAAATGTAGCTGAATTCACAAAGAATGTATGGAGACTGCCAAGAAAGCAAATAATTTTTGGAAGACACCCTTATTTGGAAATACTCTAGTCATAGAACCCTGGTTGTTTAAACAAAAACATAACTCCTTTTGAAAATACTACTTCCAAAATATATAGAAAGAATTGAATACTATGCTATTCAGTTCTATAATTTATTTGGAAACAGCTTGGGTTTTTTTGTTGTTTTTTTTAAAAGAAAAGACAAAGCCCGCCAAGAACTTAAAGTAGCTTCCTGTAGGCATTGTGAGGTAGTGGAAAAAGCATAGCCTCTGGAGTTACACAGACTTGATTTTGAAGCTTGGCTGTACTCTTAACTAGTTGGGTAACCTTGGGCAATTAACTTTATCTTCTCTAAGATTCATTTGTAAAAATAATAAAGTATATAAAATGGGCCCAGCTGGTGTGGGTAGGTGGGTTTAGCATTGTCCATGCACCGAGAGGTCACCAGTTCAATCCCCAGTAGGGGCACATGCCCGGGTTGTAGGCTTGATCCCCAAAAGGGGGCATGCAGGAGCCAGTCGTTCCATGCTTCTCTCATTGATATTTCTGTCTCTCTCTCCCTTTCCTTCCCTCTCTCTCTCTAAAATCAATAAAAACATAAATCTATATATATAAAGAGCCAGGGGCCGTCACATCCGAAATAACTGAACAGACAACCTAACAGGCTGTGTAGTGCAACCAGGCCAGC
>NW_006287456.1:214121-220628 GCF_000327345.1 Myotis davidii | reverse complement strand
GAATGGGTCGTTATTTTGTTTTGGGGAAATAGGCACAGTTGGGGTGATCAGGCAGGTGAGCAGTTAGGAACCAGTGATCCTGGATTGTGAGAGGGATGTCGGACCCTGAGAGGTCCCGGAATGGAGAAGGTAGAGGCTGGACTGAGGGGATCCCCCCCCCTCATGCACCACTCAATTAGCTCTGAATGCAGCACAACTAAAGGGAGGCTCAGAATATACCAGATCCTGTTGAATCCTGCTCTGTGGGGTCATTCAAAGTACATAAGCTCATACACTATAGTTGTGTACAATCCTGGTAACCAGCCAGCCTGATGGTCAATTTCACCCACTGATATGCTAACAGTAATCAAAGCTCAACTATAACAGGAGGGAACACACAACACACAACCAACATTCCTGAAGAACCTGGGTCACATGACTAGGCAGACTGCACCACTGGGTACCAGACAACACCTACAACATAAGGCCAACCTATCAAGACTGAGGGACATAGCAGATCTACCTAATACATAGTAACAACCACAAGGAGGCAGCCAAAATAGGAAGACAAAGAAATATACCTCAAATTAAAGAATACAAGAAGTCTTCAGGGGGAAAAAAACTAAATGAAATGGATGCAAGCAAGCTACCGGACACAGAGTTCAAAACAATGGTTATAAGGATGCTCAATGAACATGGGGAGGGGAGAGAAATGGATGAACTCAGTGTGAAATAAAATAAACAGTAAGCATAAAAGAAGACATAGAAAACATAAAAAAGAATCAGTCAGAAATGAAGAATACAATATCTGAAATGAAGAATACACTACAAGGAATCAATAATAGGTTAGATGAAGCACAGGATTGAATCAATGATTTGGGAGAAAAGGTAGCAAAAAGCACCCAATGAGAGGAACAAAAAAAAGCAACTTTAAAAAATGATGACAATTTAAAGGGCCTTTGGGAAAACATGAAACATAACAATATTCACATCATAGGCCTACCAGAGGGAAGAGAGAGAGCAAGGTATTGAAAACATATTTGAAGAAATAATAACTGAAAACTTCCTTAGGCTGATGTAGAAAAAGGACACACAAGCCTGGAATTCACAGAGAGTAGAAAGCAACATCAACCCAAAGAGGTCCATACCAAGACACATCATAATTAGAATGGCAAAGCTTAAAGACAAAGAGAAATTTAAAAGCAGCAAAAGAAAGACAATTACCTACAAGGATGATCCCATAAGACAGTCAGTAGATTTCTCAACAGAAACATTTTAAGACAAAAAGGATTGGGACAAAATATGTAAAGTGATGAAAAGCAAGAATCTACAACCAAGACTACTCTACACAGTAAGGCTATTATTTAAAATTGAAGGAGAAATAAAGATTCCCAGACAAGAAAAGCTAAAAAGTTTATTAGCACCAAACCAGTATTACAAGAAAATTTAAAGGATCTTATTTAAGAAGAAAAAAAAGAGGGACATAGTCATAATGAATAAAATTGCAACAAATATGTGCCTATAAATAATCACCTTAAATGTAAATGGATTAAATGCTTCAATCAAAAAAACATAGGGTAGTTGAATGAATAATAAAATAAGACCCATGTATATGTTGTCTACAAGAGAGCCACCTCAGAATGAAAGACACACACAGATAAAAAGTAAAAGGATGGAAAAGATATTTCCTGCTAATTGAAATGAAAAAAAAGCTGGGGAAGCAATACTTAAATCAGACAAAATAGACTTTAAAATGAATGCTATAATAAGACACAAAGATAGACACTACATAATGACAAAGGGATCAATCTTACAAGAGACTCATCAATGTGAGAAAAACACATCAATTGGTTGCTTTCTGCACAAGCCCCAACTAGGGCCCAGGCCGGGGAGGAGCCTATAACCAAGGTACATGCCCTTGATCGGAATCAAATCCGGGTCCCTTTGGTCCATAGGCCGACGCTCTGTCCACTGAACCAAACCAGCTAGGGAGAGACTATAATTCTTGTAAACATTTTTGCATACAACATAGGAACACCAAAACATATTAACCAAAATTGATGGACATAAGGAGAGAGAGCAACAGTAACAGAGTGATAGTAGGTGATTTCAACACTCTATTGACATCAATGGATAAATCTTCCAGACGGGAAATCAATAAGGAAACAGCAATCTTAAGAGACACATTAAACCAGAATTGATATTTTCAGAGCATTTCACCCAAAGCAGAAGAATATACATTCTTATCAAATGAACATGAAACATTTTCTAGGATAACCCACATTTTATTACATAAAATGACACAAATAAATTTAAGAAGATTGAAATTATATCACACATCTTCTCTGACCACAATGGTATGTAACTAGAAATCAATTTCAAGAAAAAAAAAAAGACTGAAAACCCACAAATGTATGGTGGCTAAATAACATGTTATTAAACAATAACTGGGTTAACCATGAAATAAAAGAAGAGATCAAATATCACCTCGAGCAAATGAAAATGAAAACAAAATGACCCCAAGTCTATGAAACACAGCAAAAGCAATCTTAAGGGGGAAATTCATAGAGATGCAGGCCTATGTCAGAAAACAAGAAAAATTTCATATAAACAATCTAACTTTAAACCTACATGAACTAAAAATAAGCAAACAAACAAAAAAAAGCCCAAAGTGAGTGGAAGAAAATAATAGAAATCAGAGTGGAAATACATAAAACAGAGTCTAAAAACCAACACAAAAAATAAAAGCAACCAAGACCTGGTTTTTTGAAAATGTAAACAAGATTGATAGTCCTTTAACCAGACTCATCATAAGAGAGAGAGAGAGAGAGAGAGAGAAGACCCAAATAAATAAAATCAGAAATGAAAGAGAAATGACAGCTGACACCACAGAAAAACAAAGGACTGTAAGAAAATACTACAAAACTCTATATGCCAACAAAATGGGAAATCTGGAAGAAATGGATAAATTCCTAGAAACAATCTCCCAAGATTGAATAAAAAAGAAACATAAAATCTGAAAAGACTGATTATAACCAATGAAATCAAAGCAGTAATTAAAAACCTACCAACAAACAAAACTCCTGGACTGGATAACTTTACAGGTGAATTTTACCAAACATTTAAATAAGAACTAACACCTTTCTATCTCATATTGTTCCAAAAAATTCAAGAAGAGGGAAGACTCCCAAGCTCATTTTATAAGTACAGCATTATCCTGATTCCAAAATCAAATAAAGACACCATAAAGAATGAAAATTATACAACAATATCCCTAATGAACATAAATGCAAAAATCCACAAAAATTTAGCAAACCAAATTTAGCAATACATTAAAAATATCATATATCATGATTAGGTGGGATTACTTTTTTCTTTAAAGATGAAAGTTCTTTTTTTAAAATATGTTTTTTTATTGATTTAAGAGAGGAAGGAGAGGGAGAGGGGGATAGAAACAGCAATGATGAGAGAGAATCATTGATCTGCTACTTCCTGCATGCCCCCTATGTTGAATTGAGCCAGCAACCCGAGCATATTCCCTGACTCTTGATTGAACTGTGACCTCCTGGTTCATAGGTCAATGCTCAATCACTGAGCCACACTGGCCTGGCTTAAGTGTGATTTCTTATGGGATTCAAGATTGTTCAATATTAGTAAATTGATTAATATTATGCACCACATAAACAAAGTAAAGGATAATAATCATATGATTATGTAATAATGCATAAAAAGCATCTGAGAAAACCCAGCATCCATTATGATAAAAACTCTCAGCAAATGAGGGAACATACCTCAAAATACTAAAGTACATATGCAACAAACTCACAGCCAGCATCATACTCAATAGGGAAAACTAAAAGTTTCTTCTTTAAGATAAAGAACGAAACAAGTTTGTCCACTTTAATAGAACTCCCATTTGACCCAGTGATCCCACTTCTAGGAATATAACCTAAGAAACCAGAAACACCAATCAGAAAGGATATATGCACCCCTATGTTCATAGCAGCACAATTCACCATAGCTAAGATCTGGAAACAGCCTAAGTACCCATCAGCAGATGAGTGGATTAAAAAACAATGCTTTGCAAATTGGTGCAGCCACTTTGGAAAACACCATGGAGGTTCCTAAAAAAATTAAAAATGGAATTGTCTTATGGCCCAACAATTCCACTTCTGGATATATATTTGAAGAAAAACAAAACTGTAATTCAGAAACACATATTCACTCCTATGACCATTGCAGCATTATTTAAAATAGCCAAATTATGGAAACAAACCAAATGCCCATCAACAGATGAGTGGATAAAAAGGTGGAGATATATATATATCCTATATAATAAAAGGCTAATATGCAAATCAACCGAACGGCGGAACTCACTGTGACGCACACTGACCACCAGGGGACAGACACTCAATACAGGAGTTACACCCTGGTGGTCAGTGCCCTCCCATATGAAGAGCGCCACTCAGCCAGAAGTTGGGCTCACAGCTGGTGAGCACAGCGGCAGTGGAGGGCACCATCAGTCAAACATCCCCTGAGAGCTCCTGGACTGCAAGAGGACACAGGCCAGGCTGAGGGACCTCCCCCTCGAGTGCACAAATTTTGTGTACCAGGCCTCTAGTATATATATATATATAACAGAATATTACTCAATCATAAAAAAAAGAACAGAACCTTACCATTTGTGACACCATTAATGGACCTAGAGGGTATTGTGCTCAGTGAAATAAGTCAGTCAGAGAAAGTAAAATACCATATGACTTCACTTATATGTAGAATCTAAAGTACAAAATAAGTGAAACAAAATTGGAAGAGACTCATAGACACATAGAAGGGACTCTTGGTTGCCATAGAGGAGAGGGGTTAGGGTCTGGGAGAAAGAGGTGAAGGGATTAAAAAAAAAGTACAAAATGGCAGTTACAAAATAGTCACAGGGATGTAAAGCATAGGGAATATAGTCAAAATATTTTGATAACTATGTATGGTGCCAGTTGGGTACTGGAAATATCAAGGGGAACACTTATTAAAGTATATCAATGTCTAACCACTATGTTGTATACCAGAAACCAATACAAAATAATATTGAAAGTATCTATATATATAAAAGGCTAAGTGACTGACTATGCATCCATCCGACCTACCGACTGACTGGTACATATGATGCACACTAGCAATTTAAAAATAAACATTGACTCCCACACGTGTGATACATATAAAGCTCTCACTGGCTTTGTCATTGTCGATCGTGAATATGGTTGACACTTCTATTATAGAGAAAGGGCAAATAGTGATATTAAAATATTTCTTCTAATTAATTTCCTCTCAATGTGCATGAATCCGTGCACTGGGCCACTAGTAAAACATAAAAACCATGTGCATTTTTTAAAAATTTATGTTGTGATTCACTTATATGTGGAATCTAAAGAGCATGATAAATGAACAAACAAAACAGAAACAGTTTCATAGAAACAGAGAACAAACTGAGGGTTGCCCAAAGGAAGGGGGAATGGGAGCTAATGGCCTGACTATATTTCTCAGACCCTTCAACAAGGATCCAACATAGTTTCTCAGTCCAGTAAGAGCACCCAGTTCTAATTGGGGAGACTGTGCCACTGGGTCCCACAAGTCACTTACTACATAAGGCCACCCTAACAAGACTGGGAGTCACAGCAGAGCTACCTAATGCAATAGAAACAAACACAAACAGGGAGCCAAAATAGGGAGACAAAGAAACAGGCCCCAAATAAAAGAACAAGAGAATTCTTCAGAAGAAAAGCTAAATGAAGTGGAGGTAAGCAATTTATCAGATATAACATTCAGAGGAATGATTATAAGACTGCTCAACAGCATGAAAAAGGATATAGAAACCGTAAAAAAGGACCAGTCAGAAATGAAGAATGCCATATCTGAAATGAAGAATACACTAGAATGAATCAACAGGACACTCAATGAAGCAGAGAATCAAACTTGTGATTTGGAAGACAAGGTAGAAAAAAAGACCAAATCAGAGCATAGGAAAGAAAAAAGACTTTAAAAATTAGGATCATTTAAGGAACCTTTTAGAAAGGAGAGCTGGGTCAAAATTGTGAAGGGATTAGGAAGTACAAATTGGTAGTTACAAAATAGTCATGGGGATATAAAGTACAGCATAGGGAATATACTTCAATAATCCTATATAATAAAAGCCTAATATGCTAAGTGTCCAATCGTTTGGTCATCTGTTCAACCAACCAAAGAGTAATCCTTATCTAATAAAAGAGAAACATGGTAATTGGCATACGACCGCTACCCTTCCCATTGGCTAATCAGCGAGATATGCAAATTAACTTCTAGCCACGATGGCGGCCGGCAGCCAGGCAGCTTAAACTGAACATGAGGCTTGCTTGCTTCAGTGACAAGGGACTCCAACATTCCCCGCCTGCCGCTGCAGACCTCTGAGCTGCAACTCTAAGCAACTATGTAACAAATATAGAAGCTAAACAAAACCCCAGAAACCTGCTTTAGTCGCCAGGCTTCAGCCAACAGGAT
>NW_006287456.1:204771-213241 GCF_000327345.1 Myotis davidii | reverse complement strand
GTTGAAATTTCAACAAGTTATAGTTGTGAAAACCCATGACGTGGTACTATAACTATTTTCCTGAGGCACAAAATTGCATTGCAGGGATATTTAGGAGGCAGCCACTGCCCACATCGTGTCTCTCCATCTGACTTCCTTGTTTTCTACTCTCATAAAGAAAGAATGTTTGCCTCTTGGGGATGGGGTCAGGGAATTGGCTCTGAAAAAAAAAAGCTGGGTTCTGGTTTCTCAAATATAAAAAAAAATTTATGATTACTATTATCATCATCCTATATAATAAAAGCCTAATATGCTACCGGGCCTCTAGTATAGTAATGATATGCTAAGGCTGCTCAGCAGCTTGCTATGACATGTACTGATCACCAGGGGGCAGACGCTCCGACCAGTAGTTTAGCTTGCTGCTGGGGTCCGGCCAATCAGGACTGAGCAATTCGGGCTGGACACACCCTGGAGCCCTCCTGCAGTCCCTCCCCAGCTGGCCAATGTCCTGCATCCCTCCCTGGCCCCTATTGTGCACCGGTGGGGTCCCTCGGCCTGGCCTGAGCCCTCTCGCAATCCAGGACCCCTTGGATGATGTTGGAGAGCCGGTTTTGGCCCGATCCTGCAGGCCAGTCTGAGGGACCCCCCCACTGGTGCACGAATTCATGCACTGGGCTTCTAGTATTATAATAACTATGTATGGTGCCAGGTGGTTACTAGAAATAGCAGAGGAACACTTTGTAAAGTGTGTGATTATCTAACCACTATACTGCATACCTGAAACTAATACAAAATGATATTGAATATCAACTGTAATTGAAAATAAAAATAATAAAACCTCAAAAATATACATAAATGTGAACAAATACTAGAGCTTTACAATGCGAATATTTAGCAGGATTATTTCCAATTTCTAAACTATTTAGGAAGACAGAGGTATTTTAATAATGTCAATATAGGTTTATATTAATCAATAATAAGAATAAGCCGAGCCGAAACCGGTTTGGCTCAGTGGATAGAGCGTCGGCCTGCGGACTTAAAGGTCCCAGGTTTGATTCCGGTCAAGTGCATGTACCTTGGTTGCGGGCACATCCCCAGTGGGGAGTGTGCAGGAGGCAGCTGATCGATGTTTCTCTCTCATCGATGTTTCTAATTCTCTATCTCTCTCCCTTCCTCTCTGTAAAAAATCAATAAAATATGTTTTAAAAATAATAATAAGAAGAATAAAATTAATTTTGTTATAAATGTATTTACTTTTAATTTTTTTTGCTATTTTTCAAATACTTAATATAATCAATGTTTCCTAATCAAAAAAAGAAGTACAACGTGGTAGTTACAAAACAGTCATGAGGATGTAGAATACAGCATAAAAAATATAGTCAATAATATTGTAATAACTATGTGTGGTGCCAGGTGGGTCCTGGAAATGTTAGGGGGAATCACTGTAAAGTATAGAATTGTCTAACCACTGTGATGTACATCTAAAACTAGTATAAAATAAAATTTAATGACAACTGTAATTGAAAAATAAGCATTTTAAAATAAAAATAAATTGTTCCTATAGAAATTTTTATGTTCACTCGCTGCTTTATGAAATTTGCTATAAACAAGACATCTAGAAATTCTAATATTGTATGAAAATGCAGGTCTTGCTATTTTGAAGGGAATTTTGAGAAAGAGGTCAATGAAAAATAAGTATCAGCAGATTCTACATGTTTAGCCAAAATGAAACTTCAGCGCAAGTCCAATAGCAGCAATGAGGGTCGATAGGAAAATTATAAAGTAGTCACCCTGCCTCAAGGCATTCTCTCAGTTGTCCAATAAATTCCATGATGTCCTTTGACTGTGTTGAAATAATTCTGCTAAGAAACCCATGTTCTACAGAAAAGATCCCTTCCAGTTTTAAAATTCCCAGTTCTCATTGCTGCCAGTGTAATAAATGTTTCTTCATTCATGCAATGAAAAAAAGAAAAGAAAAGAAACCAATGCTCTATTCTAATTAAGTGTTGTAATCTAGGGGTCAGCAATCTACAGCACATGGGCCCAATTCAGGCTGCTGTGTTTTTATAAAGAAAGTTTTGTTTTTTTTTATATATATTTTATTGATTTTTTACAGAGAGGAAGGGAGAGAGATAGAGAGTTAGAAACATCGATGAGAGAGAAACATCGATCAGCTGCCTCCTGCACATCTCCTACTGGGGATGTGCCCGCAACCCAGGTACATGCCCTTGACCGGAATCGAACCTGGGACCTTTCAGTCCGCAGGCCGACGCTCTATCCACTGAGCCAAACCGGTTTCGGCTATAAAGAAAGTTTTACTGGAACAAAGCCATGCCCATTCAGCTATGTGTTGTTATGGCTGCTTTTGCAGTACAGAAAACAGTTGAATAGCTGTGATAGAGACTTTGTAGCCCACAAAGACTAAAATATTTACTGTCTGCACCTTTAGAGAACAAGTGTGCCAACCCCTGCAATCTTTTTGGCTAAAATCAAGGACAATGTATTTAACCTATCCATGGGAGATTTCACTTTAAAAGATGGCCACATTTACTCTGTCTGGAGATTGCTGGGAGAAAAATTGTGGGCAAAGCAAGTCTATTTTATGCACCTTGTCCATGCTTATTCTTTTTTCAAAGTAATAGAAGTCAGCATATGATATCCTACATTGAAAAGTTGGCCAAATTTTGAATTTAGGATGACTGTAGACTGCATTATAACAAAGGCATCTGGAGCCTAATATGCAGTTAGCTGCCTTTATACCATTCTTTTACTTAAGCAAACCTTAGTATAGCCAAAGTCAGCTTTGCAGGGTCTACTAATCTCTTAGGAGATTTGCACTGAAATAATATAGCTGAAACACATTAGCTGTCCAACATTCTTCATCAGGTTTTGAAAACTTTGAGAATCATAGCAATGATATTTCTTGGAATACTGAGCAATGCGCCGCAGGGCTGTTGAGTTTCATAAACATTCCTCCCAAATCGGAATTGACAATCAGTCTGATTCAACTCATAGCTCATCCTTCCAAATAATGTGGTTAAAAAGATAAGGAATCCAAATGAAGTAAAATAGTGGTTGAAATAACTGGAAAAAAACAGATAGAAGACAGGAATCAAGGCAAAATCTCCATTCTGAGTATGCAAAGCTTCCAGATGGAGCCATGCTACATAAGTAATTCTAAAGCTATAACTTATTTGTGTCAAAGGGTCTTTGATAAAAGAAGCTGGAGGAAAGAAAGTAAAAAAGATTAGTCTGGCTTTCTTTGTTCTTCATGGACATATTCCAAGGTAAAGTTCAAACTGATGTTAGTCTTGGTTATTTATTTTTATTATGTCTACCACAAAAATAAAGCACTCTCCTTATTTTTTCCAATAAGCTGAAGGTTTTATCTATATTTCCAAATAAAAAGTTGTAGGGGGAAGCTTCTTTTTAACAATGGAATATAAATAAATGCTAGCAAAATTTATCATTTGGACGCTGAGAAAGGGAAATTTTAAAAGTACATCGTTCGCAACAAGCAACATACAATGAGTTTCATGCATTTCACTTCTCAGTTGTTTTTTGAGAGGAAAAAACAGAATGAAAGCTATTTCTAAAATATATGGTGATTTGAGGACTCTACATTCTAAATTGTGTTATAAGTATATTCAACTATGTGCTTACATTTTTGGAGGAAAAGAAAGGGAGGCTTTGCCCGGCCAGTGTGGCTCAGTGGTTGAGTATCAGCCCATGCACCAGGAGGTCACAGTTTGATTCCCAGTCAGGTTACATGCAGGGTTGCGGGCTCAATCCTCAGCGGAGGGGTGGGGGGCGGCGTGTAGGAGGCAGCTGATCTCTGATTCTCTCTTATCATTGATGTTTCTATCTCTCTCTACCTCTCCCTTCCGCTCTCTGAAATCAATACAAACATTTTTTTAAAGAAAAGGAGACTTTGACCACAGTCCCTGAGAGATTACTTACAAATGTGCGTTTACATAGAGGTGTCAGAGCAAGGCAATTAGACAAGTTTCAGGGTACCAGGAGCCCCATCATTGGGTCAGTAGTTATTTTGGAGAGCCCAATAAATGAAACGCCACCAGGTTAACAGTGTTGTAGTGACACATCTATCCCACTCACAGGCTTAGGGACGAGGAGAACTAGAGTCGCAGAATGGGCATGCGCACTTAAAGCTGAGTAAGCTACTCTCAACCGATCACTGATGAGGGACTTCGGACCATGTCCACCAGAAAGGAAAACATGAAAACAAACACTAAAGGCAGAGAACTGGAACACCATTGAGTTCTCCTGGGGTCTGTATTTAAGGTAAATTTCATTTTGCCCCAAATCAAAAGACTTAGGTCTTTTCAGGAGGCCAAGTTAACACATCATCAAAATCGGGGATAGGGGGCAAATTTAACCTATACACAGAAAGAGCAACCAGAGAACTTTTCCATTGTAAATCAGATCATGTTAACCCCCTGTTCAACCTTCTCAATGGGCTCCAATCACTTTTAGAATCAAATCTGAAATCCTATATCATGAGCCAATATGGTCCTACCCGTTTTGTATTCTATCCACCTCTCTGTCTTCATGTGTCACTGCTTTGAACAGCCTGTTCTAGCCACACACTTCTCCCTGTCATTTCTAGAACATACCAAACACATGCTCACCTCAGAACCTTTACATTTGCTGCTCCCGTGGCCTGGAATGCTCTTCCCCTGAACCTTTGCACAGTTTACTCCCTCACAACATTCATGTCTTTACGCAAACATCACCACCTAAGAGTGGCTGCCCCTGACTTCCTGATATAAAATCCCCTCATTCTCTCTATATTGCCTTACTTTGATTTAGTTTTCCTTCTAATAATTATCACCATGTGATGATATAATACCTATTTATCGATTATCTATCTCTCACCTGATTGCAAGCTCCATGAGGGCAGGGACTTGGTTGGGTCTGTTCACTTCTTAGCCATGAGATTTGAAATAGGCATATAATGGGTACGCAGCCAATATTTGTGGAATGAATAAATGAATTAAAGCAGATATTTAAATGAAATCAGCTTTTGTACAAATTTTTCTTCCAAACTATGCTAAAATTAAAATATCTCACAGTTAAACATATAAAAATCAACAAAATAGGTCCAGAGGCATGGATGCATGGAACAGACTGACAGACCTCAGAGTGTACGTGTATGTGGGGGCGGGGGGAGATTAACCAAAGAATTTATATGCACATGTGCACACCCATGGATACAGACAATAGTGTGGTGAGGGTCTGGGGTGGGGCAGGAGTTGGGTGGAGGGGGGCAAAGGGGGAGAATAGAAATCTATAATACTGTCAACCATAAAAAATAAAAATAAAAGCTTGGAGGGGGGTGAGGGCATGAGTGGGGGGTGGGGGGGCAATGGGTGGATAAGGACACATATGTAATACCTTAATCAATAAAGAAAAAAAATTTTTAATGAAAAATTTTAAAAATTTAAATAAAAATTTTAAAGACTTCTGAAAAAGTTAATTCCCTAAGTGACCTTTGCCATTCCACAATTTAACTCTCTCACATTTCAACTTCTTCCTACAAGCAGCAATTTCGTAGCAAGACATAGGATTGGTATAATGTCTATTATTTGGTGTCAGAGAATCTAAACACCTAAATTATATGATTGTCTGACCACTATACTGTATACCTGAAACTAATATAAAATCACATTGAGTGTCAACTGTAACTGAAAAAAAATTTTCAAACCTAGAAAAAAATATTAAAACACCCTCATTTTGGCAAGGCTGGGAGACATTTAAATATCTTCTGTTCAGAAGAATCCCAGAAATAGCAGACATAATCACTCTTTTGAAAAATTAGACCCACAGAGATTGTTGGTCTATTTAAACAAACTCAAGCCACACCTTATTGTCCTCACTTTGGAAGACCTATATAACTGCATACTCTTGCATCTGAAGCAGCTTATGCCACTTAATCAATAGGACACCCTCATACTTTTTATGGAGTAGTTGTGATGGACTGACTCTGGGGCACCTTGGAGAGAAAGTTGGCAGGTTCTGTATGCTATCTGGGGTCATGGGCAAAGATTTTATGTGCATCAATAAAACTCAACAGCTCAGCCAAGTATTGACAGGGTCACCATTATTAGCTCCACGGTGTGCCAAAGCGAACAAATGTTTTCTGCATTATCTCACATTACCCCCTTCTGGCATCGCATATTCTACTTTGGTCAAATTGGGTATTGCCCTTTACTAATAATGTCCTGTGTTTCTCTGTCTTAATAACTTTGCTCCTACTGTTCCCCCACCTTGTATTATAGGGTTTTTTGCATGTATCTAACATAATTCACCTAGTAAACTATACATAAGTCCATTCATTCACTCAAGTACAAACACACATCAAAGAGGAAAAGAAAATATGTAAACTAATTTAAAAGTCTAATTATTGCTAAAACAGTAGAAATATGGCAGTGGGGATTTTTGATACCAAATTGAGTCACTGAGAGTCTTGGACTCACAGTCAAGTTCCAAGAGGGACTATCTCCAGTATTAAAGACCAAGATGACTAGTTCTAGCTAAATCTGGGTTGGCCAAAACATAGTTTAACAAATAATTTTAACACTTCCATACCAAATCAAAAAGGCACATGTCCTGATACAAGGGGTGAAAAAAACAGATAAACCAATAAATATGATAAATTGATACACAATGTATAACATGCTCATGGTTAGGAACATATCAACTTGTTCCTATTTACCCCCCTGCCAGTGCATAACAATGTCTTGTACATAATAAATAATTAATAAATATTTATGAAATTGAATGGGATTCAATTTTCCAAAGTAGAAGGCATAGATTCAAATTCCACCTTGGAATTAATACTCTTTGTTCAATACAGACTTGCTATAGGGTACATGGAACGTGGGAGACTGGTAAACAATAAATTCAAGGGCTAAGGTCAAAAAGACATTTAAAAATGAGATCAATATAGCTCTTTGTGCAAACCACTATTCTAAAAGAGAAATTGAAAAATAAAGTGACATGTGCTTAGGATACAGTGTGTCAAATAAGATACACCTTTGATTACGATATCATCACATCACCAACATTTTATGTTTTTTCACTTCCAACATTTTCAAAAACTGTTTAAAAGTTTTCTCAAATTAAAGACAAATAAATCTTTCACATTTCAGAGACAGTTATTCATGGAAATTATTTCTTTTTTGGTTGATCATGTAATGGGCTCATTACCATAAGTTATCATGCAACATAAGAAGAGAAAAAAGAGGCTCACAGTTAAGTACTTGATTTGTAACTGTGTTTTTTTAATGTAATATTAAGGATGGTAGGGATAGATATTGAGTTTTCTTCACCTTCCATACTTACATTTAACCTGTAATTTTCTGATGTACAGGGCTGGAATAAGTCCTTTAGAGATACTAACCCCTGAAAAGATTCAGTGCCTCCACTTTGCACATAATTTATAATTTAAAAGATATGCTACAATCCGTAGAACTGTACACCAAAAAAATCAATTTTACTGTCTGATAACTAAAAATAAAATAATGATGTAATATCAACTAAGTATACAGCACTCTAAGACATTCTATTCTTACCATAATGACTTATCTTTATGTTTTGCACGAAATAATAAAGTCTGAGTTCTCCCAGCCCAGAAACAGTTTGTACCCGGGTTTGCAAGCATGTGTTCAGAGTACAGATTAGGAAAAATATCACTTTGAAAGGAGAACACCCACATTGTCTCCCCTAATTTGAGAACCCTCGCAATAATATTTCTTTAGTGTGATCCATGGCTGATGAACATCCAAAAATAGATTTGCCTTTAGTGGAAATATGAAGGATTTAGCTCATATACTGGCCAACAGTATAGGTCCTTTGATATACACAGGAGCCAGCTGCTGACATATGTAGTATCATTTGGGGGGCACCTTGGGGCAATCTGCTTCTACAGACTTGTATTGCTCACGATGTACGCAGTCCTGCTGGCTCTTCTTAATGAGAAATGAACAACTCACCTGGACTGAGGTATTTTGTTACGTCAGAGAAATAACTGTAGAAATTGGCTTATATAAATAAATTGTACTCTTTTGCTACCAAGCCAAAAGTTGAACATAAGACTGGTCAACAGTGATAGAACAGGGACGGGAATGAGAGGAGGAGAAAGCTAGAACATGGTTCATATTTAATTCTGTTTAACTGTGTTTTTTAAAGTTATGCTTAGGAATAGCTGAATTTTATAATACCAAGCTATTTTAGGGGTTGGTCTAGGTCAGAAAAAAATGCTTTTACTGTGTCAGATCGCTCGCAGAGGACCATGCATAAATGGCAAATTACAGATGAAAAAGAGCAAAAAAAAGCAAAAGCACAGATTGAAAGGCACACTGTTTAGGCAAGAACTAGTCAGCAGGGAGGTGGAGGAAGTGAAGGAGCAGTTTATGCTGTGGGAACTCATTCATCGTTCTGTTGTGGAGGCTGAGTAAAGAGTGATTAT
>NW_006287456.1:198279-204728 GCF_000327345.1 Myotis davidii | reverse complement strand
GACTGAACAAATCAGGAAACAGAGCCAAGTGCCGCAAGATACATGAAGCAGTCAAAAGCAATAAACATATATAGGAGCTTTGAATCTTGATTGAAGTACTAGAAGCCTAACTCAATAGCCAAAAGGTGGAAACAGCCCAAATATTCATCAATAGATGAATAAACAGATATGGTATCTATATATATAAAAAGCTAATATGCAGTGTCCCCTCAGAAGTTCAACCGGGAGACCGGGAGTTCAATTGCTCGCTATGATGTGTGCTGACCACCAGGGGGCGGCGCAAAACTAAGGAAGGCCCCAGGCAGCCCTGATAGGCCAGGCCTAGGCCCGTGCACAAATTTCGTGCACCAGGCCTCTAGTATATGTATAATATGATTCAGTTATAGAAAAGAGTACTGATACATGCTACTACCTGGATGAACCTTGAAAATGTTAAGTGAAAGAAGCCAGACCAAAATAGGTCAGATATTGTATAATTCCATTTATATGAAACGTCTACAATAGGCAAATCTATACAGACAGACACCAGATTAGTGGTCACCAGGGGCGGGGGAATGGGAATTTGGGAGCAACTGCTTAATGTGTACGGGGTTTCCTTTAGGCTGATAAAAAAATTTTGGAACTAGATAATGATAATTGATATGCAATATTGTAAACCAGTGAATTGTTCACTTTAAAATAACTAATATTAGGTGGATTTCATCTCAATAATTTTTTTTAAGGTTTACTCAAATCACAGGAGGTTTTTACTCTAGCTTTCAATACTCAAGATCACTTAGCTTTTTAAGTTAGATTTACATCAAAAATCAGAATTAAATTAAAAGAAACGAAAAGAATAATGCTTAAATATTGATGACCAACAGGAGCTAATTATTTTTAAATCTTTCCTTTTTTCTGTATGCCTTGATTTACATGCATGCTTTAATGAAGAATATATTTTATTTAATTAAGAATATGCATAACCTTGCCCGGCCCCCGTGTGGCTCTGTGGTTGAGCATGGACTTATGAACCAGTATTCCACACTTAGATTCCCAGTCAGGGCACATGCTCAGGTTGCAGGCTCAATCCCCAATAGAGGACATGCAGGAGGCTGCCAATCAATGTTTCTCTCTCATCACTTATGTTTCTATCTCTCCCTCTCCCTTCCTTTCTGAAATCAATAAGAAATATATTTTTAAAAAGAATATGTATAACCTGATAAATGCAAAAAAAAAGAAACTAGACCACCTGCTTACACTATATGCAAGAATAAACTCAAAATGGATTAAAGGCTTAAAAGTAAGACTAGAAACCATAAAACTCCTAAAAGAAAACTCCTACGCAGTAAAATCTCGGATGTTTCTCTTAGTAATATTTTTGTTTACATGTCTCCTTGGGCAAGGGAAACAAAATAAAAAATAAGCAAATGGGTTTACATCAAACTAAAAAGGTTTTCCACAGCAAAAGAAAGCATCAACAAAATGAAAAGGCAACCCACTGAATGGGAGAAGACATTCGCCAATGATACATCTGATAAAGGGTTAATATCCAAAATTTATAAAGAACTCCTACAACTCAACACCTAAAAGCAAACAAGCCAATTAAAAAATGGGCAGAGAACCTGAATAGACACTTCTCCAAAGGGAACACACAGATGGCCAAGAGATATATGTAAAGATGCTCAACGTCACTAATCATCAGAGAAATGCAAGGTAAAACTTCAATGAGATATCACTTCACACCTGTCAGAATGGCTATCATCAATAAACCAACAAACAACAAATGTTGTCAAGGATGTGGAGAAAAGGGAACCCTTGTGCACTGTTGGTGGGAATGTAAACTGGTGCAGCCAGTATGGAAACCAGTATGGAGGGTCCTCAAAAATAAAAAATAAAAAATGGAACTGCTTTATGACCAGCAATTTCACTTCTGGGTATATATCTGAAGGAACCCAAAACACTAATTTGAAAGTACATGTGCACCCCTATGTTCACTGCAGCATTATTTACAATAGCCAAAATATAGAAGCAACCCAAGTGACCATCAATAGACGAGTGGATCAAAAAAGTGTAGGTAGCCCTAGCCGGTTTGGCTCAGTGGATAGAGCGTCAGCCTGCGGACTGAAGGGTCCCAGGTTCGATTCCGGCCAAGGGCACATGCCTGGGTTGCGGGCTCGTTCCCCAGTAGGGAGTGTACAAGAGGCAGCCAATCAATGATTCTCTCTCATCATTGATGTTTCTATCTCTCTCTCCTTCTCCCTTCCTCTCTGAAATCAATAAAGAAATATATTTTTTTAAAAGTGTAGGTACATATATACAATGGAATATTAATCAGTCATTTAAAAAAATCTTACCATTTGTGACAGTATGGATGAACCTAGAGCAGTGATTTTCAACCTTTTTCATCTCATGGCACATATAAACTAATTACTAAAATTTTGCAGCACACCAAAAATATATTGCATTTTTTGCCAATCTGACAAAAACAGGTATAATTTTGATTCATTCGCACTGGATGGCTATTGTTCTGTTGGCTGTTGTCATTTTTTTACTTGACAATCTACAGAAAAAGAGCTCAATGCCCCAGTGTGCCATAACATACACGTTAAAAATCGATGACCTAGAGCAGTGATGGCGAACCTTTTGAGCTCAGCGTGTCAGCATTTTGAAAAACCCTAACTTAACTCTGGTGCCGTGTCACATATAGAAATTTTTTGATATTTGCAACCATAGTAAAACAAAGACTTATATTTTTGATATTTATTTTATATATTTAAATGCCATTTAACAAAGAAAAATCAACCAAAAAATGAGTTCGCGTGTCACCTCTGACACGCGTGTCATAGGTTTGCCATCACTGACCTAGAGGGTATTATGCTAAGTGAAATAAGTCAGTCAGAGAAAGATAAATACCAAATGATTTCACTTATATATAGAATCTAAAGAAGACTATAAATGAACAAACACAACAGAAACAGATTTGTAGATACAGAGAATAGACTGATGGTTGTCAGAGGGGAGGGATGGTGGAGGACTGGGTAAAAAGATGAAGGAATTGAGAAGTACAAATTGGTAGTCACAAAATAGTCATGGGGATGTAAAGTACAGCATAGGAAAACTGGTCAATAATTCTAATAACTAAATATAGTACCAGTTGGGTACTGGAAATATCAGAGGGAGTACTTTAGAAAGTATACGATTGTCTGACCACTATGCTGTACACCTGAAACCAATATAAAATAATATTGAATGTCAACTGTAATTGAAAAATAAAATTAAAAAAAGAACATGTATAACCAATAGTGGTAGTCAAAATATTTGACAACTTGTACAACATGGACACTGACAAATGGATGCTGATACAATGCCAGCTGTCAACAACCAGCGGACAAATGTTTTTGCTCACTTTATCTCTAATAAAATGTGATAGTTTATTTTATGTGTCAACTTGATGGAGGTCACAGGGTGCTCAGGTGTCTGGTTAAACATTGTTTCTGGGTGTGTCTGTGAGAGTGTTTCTTGATGAGATTATCATTTGAGTTGGTAGACTGAGTAAAGCAGACTGCCTTAACCGATGTGGGTGGACATCATCCTACCTGTTGAAGACCTGAATAGAACAAAAGGCAAAGGAAAGGAGAATTTGCCCCTTCTTTGCCTGATTGTAGGGGTTGAGATATGGGTCTTCTGCCCTCAGGCTAGGAATTACACCATTGCCTCACCTGGTCCTCAGGCCATCAAAATTAGTCTGAATTACACCACTGGCTTTTCTGAGTAACCAACTTGCAGATGGCAGATTGTGGTATTTCTTAGCCTCCATAATCACGTAAGCCAATTTCTCATTATATATATATAAATTATTGACTCAATTCCTCTGGAAAACTCTAATACATCCAACTAATGGGAAACTTAGCTGAGCAAACAATGAAGATATAACCAAGGCCCCACCATCTCCCCTCTGACAATGCCTTCAATTTGCATACCTAGTATCCAGGAGAAAATAACTTCATGAACCCTGGTATGGAAAGCCATGTCATATATGTTTGTAGAGTGTTATGAACTGAATGTTTGTGTGTCATCAAAATTTATATGTTGAAACCTTAAACCGCCACTGTAATGATATTTGGAGATGTCGGATAATTAGGGTTAGCTGAGGTCATGAGGGTAGAGCCTTGGTCTGACGGGATTGGTTTCCTGATGAGCAGAACACAGAGAGCTTGCTCTCCCCTCCCCCACTCCACTCCGACACAAAAAAGAAGTCCTGTGAGCACACAATTGAGATGGTGAACACCTAAAGACCTAGGGAAGAGGCCTCAGAACAAAACCCGTGCCCTAGCCCAGCGGTTCTCAACCTGTGGGTCGCGACCCCTTTGGGGGTCAAACGACCTTTTCACAGGGGTCGCCTAATACCATCGGAAAACACATATATAATTACGTATTGTTTTGTGATTAATCACTATGCTTTATGTTCAATTTGTAACAATGAAAATACATCCTGCATATCAGATATTTACATTAAGATTCATAACAGTAGCAAAATTACAGCAATAAAGTAGCAACGAAAATAATTTTATGGTTGGGGGTCACCACAACATTAGGAACTGTATTAAAAGGTCATGGCATTAGGAAGGTTGAGAAACACTACCCTAACCAGTTTGTCTCAGTGGATAGAGCGTCGGCCTGAGACTGAAAGGTCCAGGGTTAGATTCCGGTCAAGGGCCAGAGGCAGCTGATCAAAGATTCTCATCATTGATGTTTCTCTCTCTCTCTCTCTTCCTCTCTGAAATCAATAAAAATATTTTTTTGAAAATGAACAAAACCCATCTTGCCAGTACTTTGATGTTGGAATTCCCAGCTTCCAGAAATTAATTTATTATAAATAAATTTCTGATGTTTATGCCACCAGGTGTACAGATGGTATTTTGTTATGGCAGCCTGAACTGACTAGGGCATAAAGGTTCCAATTTTTTTAACTTTTCACGCCTGTATGAGGTAAGTCTTTATAATCCTTGTGTTCGAGGAGGTCAAAGAAGGATTTATAATCCCTATCCAGATCATGTTCTGTGTAGGGGCCTTTTTTCTACAGTTCTTCCCTGATTACTTTGAGTACTGAGTACTCCATTATGGTAAAATCATTTAGCATTAATTCAAAGAACAATGAAACGATAAAGTAAAAGTGATCTTCTCCTTCCATGTGTTTGCAATTCTTATTTATATGTGTATTACAGAGTTGTAAATAACATAGGGGTTTGATTTTTTCATTCCTGAAGTTAGTTAGGAACATTGAGGTCTTTATTTTTTCCAGCAAATTGCTTTGAAGATGCTTCCTTTGACCTTTCTAACTTATTAGCTAATAGTTTATTGCTTGGCTTAAATGCATTAATGACCTAGTGTTTTTCCTTGCACAGTCTGTAACAGAGAGCACCATTAGTCTGTATGTCATGCTCCACATTATGTTGTAAAATTCAGCTAACAAATGCCAAGAAAGGCCATCTGCATACCTTTGTCTGGAATTGAAACATGTGGGCATGCCACATACGGCTGAAGTGATAGATCTGGATGCGTTTTTATCATCTTTTCTTCTGTTCTTGTACTTGTCTCAGACAAAAATACATTTATGCTATGATTCCTATGGTTAAGACTTGTTTTAAGGTGACCTGATTTGTAGCCATCTGACAAGAGAAATACTAACTCCATTTTATCTGTACAGCCTAAAATAGTTTGCAGTAAAAACTAAAAGAATGGAAAATTTTACACTTGATTTGACTCCTATATCTTTAAGATCCAATTCCCTTTCTATGAGAAAAAAAGCAAAGTTTTAACAAAAATCTGTGGAAGGTAGATTTGCTACATTTAAAACATTGTTCCTCTTGTACAGATTTTTGAAATTAGCTTTCATCTAAAGTGCCTTAAAAATCAACCATTTACTTTTCTAGTAATGTTTTACATACCATCCACTTTTTATTTTAAAACATTCATGTGGCATAATGTAGTAGCAAATAAAATCAAATGGCTGGCTTTCTGATCATTTCAATAAACTTAAAATTGGGGGAAACAAGTTGGAGGTAATGAGTGGTGTGCTGATCTGAGAGAGGAGAGAGCGTTCTCCATGCTGTGTAGTAGATACCCAACCCCAGAGCAGCAGCCAATATATTATTATCTGTGGAAAATGAGGTGAGACCAGTACATTTCAAATACCACGTGGAAAATTAAATTAAATTAAAGTCTCCATCCAGATGAAATGAATGATGTACACAAAATAAAAGATTAGTGGGTTTTGATGTTCAATGAAAGTTCAGGCCCTGACCGGTTTGGCTCAGTGGATAGAGCGTCAGCCTGCGGACTCAAGGGTCCCAGGTTCGATTCCGGTCAAGGGCATGTGCCTGGGCCCAGTAGGGAGTGTGCAGGAGGCGGATGATCAATGTTTGTCTCTCATTGATGTTTCTAACTCTCTATCCCTCTTCCTTCCTCTC
>NW_006287456.1:196083-198087 GCF_000327345.1 Myotis davidii | reverse complement strand
GGTTGCTGGTCTTTTCTTATTAGGGCCTACATATTTATGTGAACAATCATTTTCAAGCATGAACCTTATCAAGAGTAAATTGAGAAGTCGTCTTATTGATAAGAACCTGGAATTGCGCCTAAAATTAAAAACAACAACATGCAAACCTGACTTACCCAGACTTTCCAAGGAGATCAAAGGCCATTGTTCACATTAGTGTTTGTCAGTCATTGTCATGATTTAATTTTATGGATATTGTAAGGTAAATTGTAAGGAATTTAATTTTATCAATAAATAATATCGTTATAAAAAAAAGAAAGTTCAGAGAAACATTTTCACTTGCATTTGGATTTCCCATCAACCTTTCAAATTGTGCTCTTTCAGTTAGCATCCTTATCTTTATGGACACAATTGCAAATATACTGTTATATTTTGTAGTTTTAAATTATTATTAAACATGTTTAAATAACTATAGATTCAAATAACTTTTTTGAAAGCTTACTTTTCTATAGAGTATCTCAATCAGTTGGAAGGGGGTTTAATAAGATGGAAGGGGCCCTGGCTTTGAAATCTGGGGAACAAGTTGTGGGGCTCAGGTGAGTGATTTAACTTCTATTCCTCTGTTTCTTCATCTGTAAAATGGGGGCAATAATGGTATCTACCTTTTAGACCTTGAGAGTATAATATAAATGAGTGTATGTAAAGTGCTTGGCACATACTAAGCACTGAATAAATATTTTTCTAAATGCCTCATTTATAAGTAAATTCAACTTTATTTTATCAGAAGCTTCACTGAAGAATTTCAGTAACATTGATATATCATTTTTGTTACACTTGCAGTATCTTTTCTGTTTCTGCACTATCCCCTTTATGACTATTTTTCATCTTCTTAGTTCTTTTTTAAATTTTTTTCTTTATTGATTAAGGCATTACATATGTGTCCTTATCCCCCCATTGCCCCCCCCACCCCCCACTCACGCTCTCTTGTTTGATTTACTAATGGCATTTTTATCCTGATGGCTGCTGTTTCCTTTCTATTCCACCTTTCTCTTCATCTTCCCATTATCTCTACTCTTTCATCTGCTTTTAGTCAAATCTTGATTCTTCTAGGAGTTATAGCCTCTGAGGCATGTTTACTATTTGATAGATTCTTGTTCAGCAGCTAAAGCCCTTCAGAGGAAAACTAATATATAAATGAGGTGAGACTAATACATTTCTTTAGTGATGTGACTGGATTTTTTAAACACTCATTCCAGAGAGTATATTTTTAAATAAGTGTTGTTATAGTCAAAGCAGTCACTGTGGGAATTGATCCATTTGTCTTCAATGATATAACTTTTATTAATAAAATGGGTCTCAAGCAATAAATATATTGTGCTCTAGCAAGTTTGTTGTATACCCCAAGTCAAGGATAGCTTTTCAACCTTCACATTCCATCAAAAACCTCATGGTCCCACTTCCTAAATTATCCATTACAGTGGCCAATAATTATTATCACCACTGTACATTTAAGCTCAACTGGCTTACTCCTTGCTTCATTTTACACAGTTGGAAAAGCCCCAACTCTAGTTAAATATAACTTCCTGCCTATTTCCATACCTGCACCCCTACAGTTGAATGCATATGAAGAAAAAAAAGCAAATAAACAACAAACCACTTTGAACAGATCCTTAATGCTGGCCAAAAATTATACTACATTTTTAATTTTTATTTTTTTGAGGACACTCCATACTATTTTCCACATCTGCACCAGTCTGAATTCCCATCAGCACTGCACGAGGGTTCTTTTCTCTCCGCATCCTCTCCAGCACTTGTTGTTTGTTGATGACAGCCATTCTGACAGGTGTGAGATTGTTGATTTGATTTGCATCTCTCGGATGATTAGTGACTTTGAGCATGTTTTCATATGTCTCATGGCCTTCTGTATGTCTACTTTCTAAAAGTGTCTATTTAGGTCCTTTGCCCACTTTTTGATTGTTTATCTTCATTTTGTTAAGTTGTATGAGTTCCTTATAAATGTTGGGA
>NW_006287456.1:188800-195508 GCF_000327345.1 Myotis davidii | reverse complement strand
CAATTACTAGGGGACTGTCTAGGGTGGGGGGAAAAAATGCACACATATGTAATACCCTTTGTAATAAAAAATTAAAAAAACATCAATGTACACAGTCCTCGAGTTATGCGGGACACGATGTACGTCATTTCGTGGTTACGTCGCCATGTCCCATTTATTCATAAAAAAAGTTCTGTCATTTCGATGTATGTACATATGTGCTTTATGTTTTTTATTATTTACTGTATTTACCACAAGTAAAGGTCACGAATTGTTATCTTTCTTAAAAAAAAAAAAAGAAAAAGAAATTTCAAAAAGAAAAGAATTAATAAATGAATTCAGTAAAGCATTTGGATACAAAATGAAAAAAAAAAAAAGATGTATGAGTTCCCTGTATATTTTGGAGATTAGGCCATTATCAGATATGACATTGGCAAATATGTTCTCCCATTCAGTGGGCTTTCTTGTTGTTTTGTTGATAGTTTCTTTTGCTGTGCAGAAGCTTTTTATTTTGATGTAGTCCCATTTGTTTATTTTCTTCTTAGTTTCCATTGTCTTACTATATGTATCAGTAAAGATATTGCTATGACAGATGTCTGATATTTTGCTGTCTATGGATTCTTCTAAGATTTGTATGGTTTCCTATCTTATGTTAAAGTCCTTTATCCATTAAAAATGGAACTCCCATTCAACCCAGTAATCCCACTTCTAGGAATATAAACCAAGAAACCAGAAACACCAATCAGAAAGGACATATGCACCCCTATGTTCATAGCAGCACAATTTATAATAGCTAAGATTCAGAAACAGCCTAAGTGCGCATCAGTGGATTAAAAAACTGTGGTACATCTACACAATAGAATACTATGCTGCTGTATAAAAGGAAGAACTCATACCATTTGCAACAGAATGGATGGACATGGAGCGCATTATGGTAAGCGAAATAAGCCAGTTATAGAAAGATACTAAATATCACATGATCTCAATCATTTGTGTAATTTAATGAACAACATAAACTGATGAACAAAAATAGAGCCAGAGACATAGATGCATTGAACAGACTGTCAAATTTCAGAGGAAAGATCGGGGGAGGGGTAAGAGATCAGCCAAAGGGCTTGTATACATGCATATAAGCATAACCAACGGACACAGACACTAGGGGGGTGAGGACATGTGCTGGGGGAGTGGGGGTGGCTTGGGAGAGGTCAATGGTGAAAAAGGGAGACATATGTAATATTATATGTAATAGTTTAAACAATAAAGAATTTTTTAAAAAAGAATCACACTACACTTTCCTACGTCATTCATTCATCCACTCTTATAAATTACTATTTCGCATTTCTACTCTCTTCAGACTTTCAACACTTCCTTCTCACCTGAAAAAAAGGGGTGGGGGAATAGAAAAAAACTCCCACAATCCCCACCACCACATCAACCCAGCTACATGCTGTGGTACTGTGCCTATTTGTCATGATCCTATCTGATGCCAGCCCTTCCACTTGTCCACTCAGTTCTATGCCCACTCACAAACTTCAGGACATCATCCCAGCAATTCACCTTTCTCTCTACTGCATCACCCATTTTCTTTTTTAATAAAAACTATTTAAATGATAAATAAGCTAACATTAATGTTTGTTTTATTTTTATTGACTTTACTGGGGTTTGGGGTGTACAATTCTATAATACTATACATCATCTGTTTCTAATTTCTACTGAATCATTACCATCAACATTTTAAAAATACTGTTATTTCTCCCATCTGAAAGAAATTCTGTATTCCACATCTCCCTCTAGCAACTCCTCTTCTTATTTTTATTCTCTACTTTACAGCAAAAGTCTTTAAAAATAAAAACTATCCTACTAACATTTTCTGTTGAGTCCATCACAGTCAAGTTTTTGCTGCCATTGATTCACAAAAACTATTCAAGTTCACATTGGCCTCCACAATGATAAGTCTAATCTCAATTCCCACCTAATTTCCCTTGTTAGTAGTAATTGTTATAGATGTTCACTCCTTCTGGCTTGACTTCCAGGACCCCACACACTTCCTTCTCATTGACTTCTCTGCTTTCATCTTTGCTGATTCTTCTTATTAACCACCTTCTAGAGTGCCTAAGGATCAGTCCTTTGTTTTATTGTCTCTTTTATCTATTGAACCCTGAAGCACTCTTTGGTAATTGCATCCACTTTTTAAATATTATTTGTATGTTGATAATTTCCAAATACATATAATCAAACTTCTTCCCTCAACTCCATACTCACATATACAACTGTTTACCCACCATTTCTATTGGATATCTAATAGGCTCAACACCCTTAACAGACCATACAAATATTTCCAAGTGCAGATACAATGGTGGAGGAAGTGCTATTTGACTGATAAATGTGTGAATGCAGGCTCTACAACAATCTCTATTCTGCTAACCTCCTGGTGAGTGCAGCCAGCTTGTTTTGTATGACTCAATTTTGGCCCAAAACTACCAGATTCCTTACGTGCCTAGCACCTCATCTATTGTCTCTGAGTAGGTTGTAACAATCCTCAAGAATCTTGGATTCTAGGCAAAAGGTACAATACCGCAGTGGAGATTGGGGAGGTGGGATGCCAAAGGCCCTGTTCTCGGCTGATGAGACTAATAAACTTATCCAAGCAAGGTGGATACAGCAATAAATAAAATACAACCCTTGCGCGCAAACAGTCCAAAATCTAGTGAGCATTGGGTTGGGGTGATATGGTCATATAAATAGACTATAATAATATAATGCGTTAAGGGTTATGACAAAATACAGAACTCTACAAAAGAACATCAAGCAGGGAAACCCAGTTGAGTAGAGTCAAATAAACCTTTCAGGTGGTGATGTCTGAACTGAGGCCCAAAGACTGAGTAACAACATAGAACAGAGGAGAAGGGGCATTTTAGACAGAGAAGACTATGAGCAAAGGGATGGGAATGAATAATCGCATGGTGTGTCCCAAGAAATAATAAAGCATTCATGGTAGCTGGATAATGAAGTTGGAGTCGGAGTGATGCATGTGGCTAGAGAAGTAAGAAGGACCCAGGTCATGGAGGCCCTGTGTTCCAAGTTAAAGACTTTCTTCTGTTGATAATGGGAGAGGAGGACAGGGGTTTGGGGCATGGAAGTAACATGGTCAGCATCTCATAAAATTTCCTCTCATTGCAAAATGTAGGCTGCATTGAAAATGTTAAGACTGGGGACAGGAACGATGCAGGTGAGTAGTTATTGTAACTCCGGAGAGATGATGGTTATTTGAACTAGGATGATGACAGTGAGGATGGAAAGAAGAATTTGAAAAATACTTCAAAGTTAAAATAAGTAGATCTTTGATGACTGACTGGATGTTAGGGTAAGAAAAAATGAAGAAGCTAGGATAATTTCTATCTTGGGCATCTGTGTAAAACGGGGTTTCATATTTTTAATATATTTTTATTGATTTCAGAGTGAAAGGGAGAGAGAGATAGAAACATCATTGATGAGAGAGAGTCATTGATCGGCTGCCTCCTGCATGCCCCCCAATGGGGATCAAGCCTGCAACCCGGTCATGTGCCCTGACTTAGAATCATAAGTCGTTGCTCAACCACTGAGCCACGCCGGCTGGGTGAGGGTATCATATTTTGAAACAGGAAATAAAGAAAGAGGAGCCAGTTATCAGAGAAGGTGCTGAGAATTATTGACTGGCATTAGTTGGGTGAGGGGGTGCTTCTTAAGAAACTGGGAGAGCAGATGAATTCAGGCGGTCCATGGAAGCTGAAAATTAAATGTGAAGTTGATTGCAAAAGTCAAAGAGGGACAAAAACTAAGTACTCAAAGATGAATTACAGTTCTATCGACAGAGAACAGAGATGTGAACCCAGTAGATGGCACATAAATGAGGAGAGGCACATAAAATTACACTCTGCAATGCACAAGGCACCAAGCTAGGCTCCCTGCATTTTAAAAAGTTATAGTCAGTCATATGTGTCTTGAAATCTCTTTGTAACATGCTTTCAACTGTGTGGAACAGAAAATACCTTCTCCAAATGGTGAAAACTATAAAAACAATGTCTTAACTCACACACAAAAGAAGTCCCACGGTCAGGTGGCTCCAGGGTTTTATTTCATTTTCAGTGCCTCAAAGAATTCTAGGACAGCTTCATCCTCTCTGGTCTGCCATCGGCAAAGTGTCAGTTTTGCCCTGAGGCTCATTTTTCTCACAATCACAAGATAATTGCTGTAGCTCCAGCCATAACATCTACACATAACCACAACCAGTGGAAGAAGAGACCATATCTTCCTGTACAATCTTTTAAAAAGTCAGGATACTATTTCCAGGAGACCCCGACAAAAACAATCTTTCACATCTCATTGATAAAAATTGAGTCATATGTTCATATTTCAAACACACTGGCAAGGGAAAGAATTTATTATGATTGGCTTAGTTTACTCAGGATTCACTGCCTTGGCAAGTGACATAGTCACTCTCACTAAAGTGCAGATGATGCAGTAAAATCAGCATTCTGTTAACAAGGAAGGAGGGGTAGTATGTACTGAGTAGGTGTCCAACAATGTCCACCGTGCTCCTCAACAGTGAAAAACCTTTGTTCCTTGACAGCAGATTTAGTCTTTTTTTAAAATATATTTATTGATTTTTCACAGAGAGGAAGAGAGAGAGATAGAGAGTTAGAAACATCGATGAGAGAGAAACATCAATCAGCTGCCTCCTGCACATCTCCCACTGGGGATGTGCCTGCAACCCAGGTACATGCCCTTGACCGGAATCGAACCTGGGACCCTTAAGTCCACAAGCCGACGCTCTATCCACTGAGCCAAACCGGTTTTGGCAGATTTAGTCTTTTTAAATGGGCAAGAAGTTCTAATGCCAACACACATGAATAAGAAAGATGGGTGATCAAATGAGGTAAAATCTTTCTAGATCAACATTTCTTAAGTGCATGCTAAAGCCTTGCTCCTCAGAGTGTGGTCCATGCACCCGTGTAAGTGGCATCACCAGAAGCACTGCAGATCTACTGAATTAGGATTTGCCTTTTTGGAGTGATACAGACAGAAAAACGATTCATACGCATTTAAACTTGCTCTAAGCAGCATTAGTCCTACCAAATGGTATTTTTTAAAGTGTCACATAGCTAATAAAGAATTGTTATCCAGATGTATTAAAAACCCTCAAAATTCAACAATTGAAATAAAGCCCAATAAAAAGAGGTGAGATATTTGAACAGACATTTTGCCAAAGAAGATATATAGATGGCAAATAATCCCATGGAAATATGCTAAACATCATTAGTCATTAGAGAAATGCACAAGAATATATCAACACCATTAGAATGGCTAAAATGAAAAAAACGAGTAACCATGACAAGTGTCAGTGAGAATGCAACTATACTTCTCATAGCCACTGGTGAGAATGCAAAATCCCATAAATGTTTACAGAACAGTTTGTCAGTTTCATAAAAAGTTAAAGGTTCTAAAAAGCTAAAGCTACACCAACCATACGATTGAGCCATTCTACTACTAGTTATTTCCCCCACCCACCCAAAAAATGAAAAGTTAGTTGGGGATGTCGGGGGTTATGGTGGGACAAGGACACATATGTAATACCTTAATAAAAAAGTTTTTAAAAATCAAAAAAAATAAATGAAATAAATATTACATGTAGAAAAAAAAGAAAGATTATGTCCTTACAAAGACTTATACATTAATGTTAATAACAGTTTTATTATTAATAATCCAAACCAAAAATAACCCAAAGCTCTATCAACTAGAGTGTGGATAAACATACTCTGACATATACATAAAGTGGACTATTACTCAGAAATGAAAAGGAATGAACTGATACATATGATGACATGGAAAAATCTCAAAATAATTTTTTCTGAGTGAAAGAAGCAAAACAAAAAAACATAACACACTATATGATTCTATTCATAAAAAAATACTAGGAAGTGCCAACTAATGGCGTAAATCAGATCAGCGGTTGCCTGGGAAGGAAAGGAGGAGATGAGGATAATAGGTGGGTAGGATTGGGAAGGGGTTGGAGGAAATTTGGGGCAGTGATGGATGTGTTAAGTGCCTTGGTGGTGGAGATGGTTTCATATACATATGTCACAACATACTTAACTGCATATTTTAAACATGTGCAGTTATACAAAATATATAAATAGTTCCAATAAAGTGGTTTTCAAAAAGCATCGCATGGTCAAAAAGTTTTAAAATAATATTCAATGTTCCCCAGGTTTCCAACCTTGGAATTTGGAAATGCACGTTCACAGATTAAAACCTCAGAGAAGTCTTGCAGTAAAGAAATGTGCTTAACCTAACTTTTCACAAAGTTGTACGACAATAAAATCAACCCTTCCACCCTGTAACAGCTATTAATCTCTTATAGACACTTGGGAAATGCTGCTCTGTAACAGTGGTTCTCAAAGTGTAGCTCCCACACCAGCCGCAGCAGTTTCACCTGGAGACTTGTTAGAAATGCAAATTATCTGGCCCTGCTTCAGACCTACTAAATCAGAAACTCCGAGAGTGGAACCCACCAATCTGTGGGTTCTTTTGAAAATTTTTAAATGTTGACATTATTGCAAACTGCCGATCTGTGTTTTAACAAGTGCTCCATGTGATTCTGTAGCACACTAAAATTTTAGAAACACTTTTCTAGAATTACGTGACTGATCTCTTGTGTTTCTAATAAACTGACTATGTAAACAATGGTAG
>NW_006287456.1:170641-188670 GCF_000327345.1 Myotis davidii | reverse complement strand
GATATGTAAATGCTGGCAAAGTTGTTTTATAAGAAGAATGGTCTCAACCTTATTCATGAACCTCATATATCAAAGTAGCTCAGTGCTCCAGGGAAAGGCACCACAAAAATGCAGTGCTCAGACCATCATGAAAGTGCAAATACACCCCACAGGGTGGGGGAAAGTATTTGCCAACTGACAAGAAACTTGCATCTAGAATGCATAAAGAACTATTACAACTCAATACTGAAAAAAGACAAATGACCCAATTTTAATAAGGACAACGGATCTGAAGAGAAATTTCTCCAAAGAAGAGATGTAAATGGCCAATAACCATGTGGAATGATGCTCAACATTTGTAAGTCATTAGGGAAATAAATACAAATCAAAACAACAGTAGCACTAATAGAGAAGCTCAGTACATATTGGTTGAGGGGAAATATTAAAAAACTAATTCACAAACAACAAAAAAAGAGCTTTAAGACCAAAAAAGACGAGGAACCTTAAATGCATATCACTAAGGGAAAGAAGCCAGTGTAGAAAAGCTACATACTCTATGTTTCCATTTGTATGACATCCGGGAAAAGTCTAAACTACAGAGACAGTAAGAAGATTCATAGTTGCCAGATGTTCAGGGGGAGGGGGTGATAAATTGGAAAAGCTCAAGAGTTTTAGGGTAATGAAACTATCCTGTTAGATACTGTAATTATGGATACGTGATTTTATGCATTTGTCAAAACACATAGAACTGTACAACACAAAGAATGAATCTTCATGTAAACTATGAACTTTAGTTAATAATTATGTTCCATATTAACTAATTAATTGTACCAAATGTAGCACACTGATAAAAGATCTTTTTTTTATTTTTGATAAAAGATCTTAATAAGAGAGGTAGCCCTAACCGGTTTGGCTCAGTGGATAGAGCGTTGGCCTGCGGACTCAAGGGTCCCAGGTTCGATTCCGGTCAAGGGCATGTACCTTGTTTGCGGGCACATCCCCAGTAGGGAGTGTGCAGGAGGCAGCTGATCGATGTTTCTCTCTCATCGATGTTTCTAACTCTCTATCCCTCTCCCTTCCTCTCTCTAAAAAATCAATAAAATATTTTTTTAAAAAAAAATAAGAGAGGTAGTTTTATATTTGTGTGAGGGATGTATTATGAGAACTATCTGTACTATCTGCTCAATATTTCTGTTTCACACCCATGAGGATGGCTATAACTAAAAAGACATAGTAGATGTTGATGGGGGTGTGAAAACATTGGATCCCTCATATTCTGATGGTGGGAATGTAAGACGGTGCAGCAGCTCTGAAAAAGTTTGACAAGTTCTCATAATTGTAAACATAGATACAGTATGACCCAACAATTCAACTACTATGGGTTATCCAAGGGAACTGGAAACACGTCCACTAAAAAACTTGTTCACAAATGCTCATGGCAACATTATTCATTATAGCCAATGGTGAAAACAGCCCAAATGTTCATCAACTACAAATGAAGGTATATCTATAAAATGGAATATTACTTGGCCATGAATTACTAATACATGCTATAACATGGATTGACTGTGAAAATATGCTAAATGAAAGAAGGCATCGGAAAAGACCATATATCATATGATTCCATTTATATGAAAGGTCCAGAATAGGCAAATAGAGAAGGTACATTAATGGTTGTAAGAGGCGGGGAGGAGGGGGAGAATATGAAGTGACTGCTAGTAGAACATGATTTATTTTGGGGGTTATGAAAATGTTCTAAAATTAGATAATGATAGTAGTATACAACTTCATGAATACACAAAAAAACATTGAAATAATACTTTAGAGGGTAAATTTTGTTGTATGCAAATTATACCTCAAAAACTAACATAAAAAATGCAGTGCTAGCTACTTCTATTGTAAGTTCAAGCTGTTTCTCAGCACTTTGTTGCATAATATCTAGATAACATGTTGATAACTATCTGTTTTGAATTTTTAAAAGTGAAACCATATGAAATGCTTGTATTGCTTAAATAGAGGCCCAGTGCTTGAGAATTTGTGCACTTGTGGGGGATCCCTCAGTCTGGCCTGTGCCCTCTCGCAGTCCAGGACCCCTGGGTGGATGTCCACCTGCCGGCTTAGGTCTGCTCCCTGGGGGATCAGGCCTAAGTTGGCAGTTGTGGCCCTCGAATAAAAAAGTTTGCCCACCCCCGGCCTAAGCCCTTAGTCGGACATCCTTAGCACTACTGCAGAGAGGAGAGGCTCCCGCCACTGCCACTGCAATGGACAGCCATGAGCCAGCTTCTGGCTGAGCAGTGACCACCCCCCCTCCCCTGGTGGAAGCACACTGACCACCAGGGGGCAGCTCCTGCGTTTAGCATCTGCCCCCTGTCTGTCAGTGTGCGTCATAGCAACTGGTCATTCTTGGTCGTTCTGCCATTAAGGTCAATTTTCATATTACCCTTTTATTATATAGGATGCTCTGTTGCTATCTGGAACTTCATTATTCCACTTCCTCAAGTAAATTTCCCCCTCTTTAGTTCCCTTGTATATATATTTTTATTGAATTTATTAGGGTGACATTGGTTAATAAAATTATATAGGTTTCAGGTGCACACCTCTATAATACATCATCTCTATATTGTATTGTGTGTTTACCATCCCAGGTCAATATGTTTTGATGAAAACATTTTACAAACCATATATAAATAACTATATCGCAACCAAACCAACATGCATGTTAGGTAAATTATGATGTAACCTGGACCTTAATTGGAAAATTTGGGAGATATAGTAAACAATTTTAATGATCAAAGGATTATTTATTAAATAATTGATACTATGACAGTGTGATAAATGGCATTTATTTGATTGAAAGCATGAATGTCCAATGCTAACTGTGCTTATATAAAGCAGCAGTGAGACGTCATCCAAAGTCTGACCATTATTGACAGTCAGTTAAATGAAAGTACTCACCTTGAAAGTACTCCTTTGCCCACTGCTCCACCTCTCCTCCCTTGGTAGCTCTTTTTTCTTCTTTCACTCCTGACTATAGATATTCCCCCAGGGTTCAGTCCTTACCCTCCAGGATGGATGTGAATTTTGGGGGGGGGGGCAAAAGGAAGACTATAGTGTGCTGAATAATGGTCTCCCCAAGAATATGTCCTAATCCCAAGAATCTGTGAATATTATCGCATGTAGAAAAGAGTGAATATTAATATTATATGGCATAAGATGTGATTAAATTGAGGATCTTGAGAGGAGGAATTTATCCTGGATTATCTGGGTGGGCCCTAAAAGCAATCGCACTTATCTTGATGAGATGAGACGCAAGGGAGTTTTGAGACAGATGAGGAGGCAGTGTGACCACGAAGGCAGAGATTTGGCCAGGAAAGGGAATGAATTACTAATGCATGCTATAACGTGGACTGACTTTGAAAATATGCTAAATGAAAAAAAGGCACTCACAAAAGACCACATATTGTATGATTCATTTATATGAAATGTCCAGAATAGATAAATCCATAGAGACAGAAGGTACATTAGTGGTCACAAGGCACAGAACTTCTGGAGCCACCAGAGGCGGAAAGAAGCAAGAAATAAATCCTCCCTTAGAACCTGTAGAAGGAGTTGCCCTAATAACACCTTGATTCTGGACTTCTGCCATCCAGAACTGGAAGATGATAAATTTTTATTGTTTCAAGGCAGCCATTGTGTGGTAATTTGTTACAACTGCCACACAAAAAAAGAATATACTGCCTTTCTGATTTCTATGACCTCATTCCTTTGCTCAATAAGTCATAGACTGTGAGCTTTAAATTTCTAGAAGCCAGAAAAATTATTGCAAGGAGTCCTAAGATCCTTATATGAAACAAGCCTGGTGTGAGATCATACACATTTATCTTGCGTATACATCTATTATTTTTTCAAATGCATTTACATATGGTGTTTAATAGGATATTAACTCATACAGTATTACTAAAGTCATATAGCTCTGTTATTATACAATGTCTTAAATAATAGATATTAAAAGTGACACTGTTATGTAAGTTTACAATTACATTTTTTAAAGTTTTTATTGTGATAAAATAAACATAATATACTAGTAAAAATTTACCATTTAGCCCTAGCCAGTTTGGCTCAGTGGATAGACCATTGTCCTGTGGACTGAAGGGGCCCAGGTTCAATTCTGGTCAAGGGCACGTACTGTGGTTGCAGGCTTAATCCCCGACCCTGGTAAGAGTATCTGTGGGAGGCAACCAATGGATGTTTCTCTCCGTGTCTCTCCCCCTCCCTTCCACTCTCTCTCAAAATCGATGAAAAAAAATATCCTTGGGTGAGAATTAACAAAAAATATAATTTTAAACATTAACATTTAAACAAACCATTTTAAAATATACAATTCAGTGGCATTTAGTACACTCACAAAGTAGTGCAACCATCACAACTATCTAGTTCCAGGAATTTTTCATCACCCCAAAGGGAAACTCCTTATCCACAAAGCCGTCACTTCACAATACCCCTTCCTCCAGCCCCTAACAATCACCAATCTGTGTTCTGTCTCTTTGGATTTTCTTATTTTTTATATCTCATGTAAATGGAATTATATAATATGTGTCCCCTTATCTGGCTTCTTTCACTTGGCATAAGGTTTTCAATTTTCATACATGTTGCGGCATGCATCAGCATTTCACTGTTTTTCATAGCTGAATGATATAGTCCATTGTATGGATATACCACCTTTGGTTTGCCCATTCACCCACTGATGCTTGGGTTGTATCCACATTTTGGCTATTGTGAATAGGGCCACTATGAACATGGGTGTACATGATTCTGTTTGAACACTTGCTCTCAATTATATTGGGTATTTATCTAGGACTGGGATTTCTGGGTTATATGGTAATTCTATGTTTAACTTATTGAGAAACTGTCAAACTGTTTTCCATAGAGGCTGTGTCATTTGGGGTTCCCACCAACAATGAACCAGAGTCTCAATTTCACTACATCCTCACCAACACTTGTTATTTTCTGTTTTGTTTTATTGCAGCCAACCTAATGGGTGTGCAGTAGTATATCAGTGTGCTTGATTTGCATTTCCCTAATGGTTAGTTATGCTGAACATCTTTTCATGGCTTATTGGACTTTTGTACATCTTCTTTGCAGATACGCCTTATTCAATTCCTATGCCCACATTTTAATCATTTTTTTCTTTTTTGTTGTATTATAGGAGGTCTTCATGTATTCAGGATACTAGACTCGAATCAAATATGTGATTTTCTAACACTTTCTTCCATCTGTGGATTGCATTTTCATCATCTTGATGCTGTTCTTTGATGCAGAAAAGGTTTTAATTTTGATGAAGTCCAATTTATTTCTTTTTGTTGTTTTTGATTGAGCTTCTGGTGTCATACATAAGAAACCATTACCAAATCTAAGGTCATGAAGTTTTATTCCTATATTTTCTTCTAAAAGCTATATTGGTTGGAGCACCATCCCCTACATCAGAAGATGGCAGGTTCAATTCCTGGTCAGAATACATACCCAGCTTTTGGGTATAGCAGTTGGGGTGCTTGCAGGAGGCAACCAATCAATGTTTCTCTCACATCAATGTTTCTTTCTCTCTCCCTTCCTCTCTCTAAAAATCAATTAAAACAAACCAAAAAAAAAGTTGTATAGTTCTAGGTTTTATATTTAGGTCTTTGATCCATTTACAGTTAATTTTAGTATCTAGTGTTAGGTAAGGTTACATCAATCTGCATGTGGATATCCAGTTGTTTCATTTTTACATATTTGAAATAATGTGTTCAGTGATATTCACTGCAGTATTCTTCATTGTAGCAAAAAAACTAGAAACAATATACATGTTCAATAAAATTGTGATACACCCTTATAATGTATTATTATATAGAGATAAAAATAGTATTGTGGGTAAATATTTATTGTAATGGAAAGATGTTGATAAAAATATCACTATGTGAGAATTAAAATTATTTAAAGTGTAATAGCTGCATATATATAACTGTGTGCATAGAAAAGGACTTTATGGGATATACGGCAAGGAGCTAATTGTAGCTACCTCCAGTGGTGCGTTGTGTGTATTTATTTCTTCTTGTTGTTTACATTTATTTTCTAAAATTTTTATAAATAAATAATTATTGTTTTTAATTTTTTTCAAAAGGTTATTGCCTTATTACCAATGACTATTCTTCATTTTCTAAAAGGTCAGAAATTATTGTTTTAGTCTGTTTCAGCCTCCAGTACCAACCTGTTCTATCCTGTGTTAGCTGACTTCCCTGTCTTGGCATCTTGCCTATCTGATCTCTAATTTCTTTCTGATATTTCTCATTAAAGCAGACTACACTTTCAAGTCAAATCATTCTACCACACAACTCTTGTCTATTGAATTTATTCATCAAAGGAGGTGGCATGTGGGTGGGACAGGACTGTCACAGTGATCATCTTCCAGTCTAGATTAGTCCTTATTTCTATTCTAAATCTGTGGCTAAATTGGCCGGAAGATTAGCTTTTATTACTGTGTCATTGTGACTAGTGATTAGTGGAGGCATTGCAGAAAGATGCATATGCTGAGAGGCAAAAATCAGAAATAAGTAATGAATGGTTGACCAAGATCTTTGTTTCTGGTTAAGACCAACATATGTAGTAGTAGCTGTTGCTCTCTAGCCTAGTGAACTTATGTTCTTGTTCGTTTTATGAGTGCTGATTATGGAATTTTATTGCTGTCTGCTTGCCCTTAAACAGTCCTGATCAAATCTTTGGATATGGCGTGCTGATCTGCAACCAACATTTAGATATTTTTCTCCTTTGTATTTAATGGATTCCAGGAGGCCTGATCTCTTGCCAACGTTTTCGTTATGATTCTTCTATCCAATGACTAGCAGGCAGACACAGAGTCAACGTCTCATGCTGACTTGATCCCCAGTAGGGGGTGTGCAGAAGGCAGCAGATGTATGTTTCTCTCTCATTTCTCTCTCTCTCTCTCTCTCCCTTCTTCCCCTCCCTCTCCCACTCTCCTTCTCTCTCAGAAAGCTTTTCTTAATAGCATGGACTTACAAAATCAACAGCATGTAAGTTTTCTTTATTAAGGAGATTTGTTTTTCTGAAATGATACTTCCACTATTTGAATTAACAGTTGGAATGAAATTCAGTTAAAGTAATCAACTGTTTATATCTATTCCGTCTCTTTTTTTTCCTTCTGGATTGCCACAGAGTTCTTTTTCCTGTTATTCACATCTGTCAGAATCTTAGTCACAACATTTCTAGTGGTTTTTTTTTTTTTTTTTTTTAGCTTAAGCTCTTTTCAGCCAATATCCAATTAAATCATTTGAAGTAAGCAAGATCATCTTTGATATCTGATCTTAATTGAACTCAAACTTTGTGTACAGCTTATACTCTTCATTCAAAGGGCTTCATATTGCCAGAGATCCACAAAGTTTAGGGAGTTTTAGCTCACTAATCATTTTTCAGTGTTTTCTACTCTTTGATCTTTCTCCTGTGCCTGCTTGACAAACATAGACATAATAGCTGTGTCCCTGTGGACATTTTCCCCTGAAATTATATTTCTTTTCCCTTAGAAAAAAAATCTAATTCTTTTTGTTAACTTCCAGTGTGTTTGGCACATGTGTGTGCTAATAAATCATAAATAGGAAGCCTGATTCTCCTAAGAAAGGAAGATAGTCTATCATATGCCTGTGGAAAAATACCCCGGGCATTTCTCCATCAGCTTTATTAGTTTCAAGAGGAGAATAATTTGTTGCCATATGCCCTAGTCCTATAGATTGAGTGGAGCCACCTTGCCAGAATATTTATACCATATATATAATTCATGTGGAGGTGGGAGGGGGAGCATGATGGGACCTAGAATACAGAAAATCTTGCATGTGGCACTCTTTCAGTCTTCCTTAAGGTCACACCCTCCTTCTTGAAACAGTTTTCCCTTCATTTCTGTGACATCACCCTCTTCCAATTCTGTACCTTTTTTTTTAAATACATTTTATTGATTTTTTACAGAGAGGAAGGGAGAGAGAGATAGTTAGAAACATCGATGAGAGAGAAACATCAATCAGCTGCCTCCTGCACTGGGGATGTGCCGCAACCCAGGCACATGCCCTTGACCAGAATCGAACCCGGGACCCTTCAGTCCACAGGCCGACGCTCTATCCACTGAGCCAAACCGGTTTCGGCCCAATTCTGTACCTTTTTCTAGTTACTTCTCTGGTATCTTTGTTGGTTCCTCTATTTTTGGTCAAACTTGTGGAGTTCCTTAGGATGTGGTCTTTTTTTTTTTTTTTAATTGGTTTCAGAGAGGCAGTGAGAGGGAGAGAAAGATAGAAACATCAATGATGAGAATCATTGACCGGCTGCCTCTTGTACACCCCCTACTGGGGATCGAGCCTGAAACCCAGGCATGTGCCCTGACTGGGAATTGAACCATGACCTCCTGGTTCATAGGTCAGCGCTCAACCACTGAGCCACACCAGCCAAGCTGGTCTTTTCTTCTTGGATGATTTTATTCATTCCCAGTTATGTGCCAGTGACACCATCCTAGATTTTCATACTGACGGTAAAATCTGCCTACCATAGGTATCTGATCCACATGAAAACTTCAACAGGAAAAGTATATTCAAGGTTTATACGACATTCCCCAAATTCCTGTTCCTGCTTCAGTATTTTGCATTTCAGTTAAAGGCACCACAGCCACCCAGTTACTCAAGTCAGAAAACCAGAACTCAACTTCAACATTATAGTCTCTCTTCTGCCGTCAATTAATCACTAAGTCCTATTGATTCTACCTCTAGTATCTTCCTCAAATGTGTCCACTTCTGTCCATCTCCATTGACAGGACTCTAAGGCAAGCTGACAGGTATCACTGCCTCTAGCTCTAGCCTCACCCAGCCCACCAATCCATTTTGCACACTGTACTTCTAGAGAGTAACCTTTTAAAGACATAAAACAGATTGTGCCACACGTGAATATGAAAATCATTTCTTGATTTCCTGCAGCTCTCAGGGTAAAGCCCAAATGCTTACCTTACTCACTATCCTTGAACTATTCTGCCCTTCTTTTATAACCTCCAACAAGCAAGTTCCTTACCATCTCAAATCCTCTGCACATGCTGTTCTATTTGGAATATCCTTCAATACCATCTCCCTCCACTCCCAGTTTAATTTTCAAATGAATGAATAATGAATGCCACTGGAACTGGAACTACGGAAACTATGGATGGTGACAGGAAGTTATTTGGTTTACCTACTAGCAAACAAACCAAACAGAAAAATACAGAAGTCTTATAGGAAAGTCTTCCCATCAGACCTGCCTACCTTTGTATGAATTTACATAAATCAAACTTTGTTATTCTTGTTGGTATAGCAATAATCTTATCTATACAGAAAAATGAGTAACTAAAAAAAGATATTTCTGCAGTGTCCATATGATTAAGTTCAAAGGTTTGAATAAAAAATGGAAATTTTATTTTGTCATTATATAGAAATAAATCCAGATTTTTTACTGAATGTTTTAGTTTTTATCTAAATACTAGAAGCCCGGTGCACAAATTCATGCACCAGTGGGGTCCCTCGGCCTGGCCTGTGGGATCGGGACGAAACCGGCTCTCCAACATCCCCCAAGGGGTCCTGGATTGTGAGAGGGTGCAGGCCAGGCCGAGGGACTCCACCAGTGCACGATCGGGGACACGGGAGGTTGGCCAGCTGGGGAGGGACTGCAGGAGGGCTCCAGGTCATGATCGGCTCATCTCAGTCCCGATTGGCCAGAACCCAGCAGCAAGCTAACCTACCAGTTAGAGCATCTGCCCCTGGTGGTCAGTGCACATCATAGGGACTGGTCGACCGGTCCACTGTCTGCCCCCTGGTGGTCAGTGCATGTCATAGCAAGCTGTTGAGCAGCCTTAGGATATCATTAGCATATTATGCTTTGATTGGTTGAATGGTTGACTGGTCAACCGAACACTTAGCATATTAGGTTTTTGTTATATAGGATTTGTGGCTACCTATATACATTTTCTTTATTAAGCTATCCACTTATTTTCATGAATCTTTAAAACATGATGCTGATGTTATCAAACTAGATTCCTATGGATCTAAGCTACCTGGTAGGCTAAAAATAAATTATTTAATAATAACATGTACATGATAAATTTTCTCAAAATTATAATTAATAGCAAGATAGGATATCAGAAAAAGTTAACAGTGAGATTACATTTGAGTCAGATGATTAGTGGCTCAATAATTTTCTTTTTCTTATATAATTTATATTTTATACATGTATTTTAGAAGCTAAATTGTCTTTGCTTTGTGTTTTAACTATATATGTATTTCTTTGTCCAGTAATACAGAAAGGATATTGCCAATAGGAAATGTTAGAACAATGACCCATCTTAGTCCAATTTTATCCCTAGATTGCTCAGAGTTTAAAATAAATAAGGTAAATTGTCCTAAGCATGTAACCGGATACTGTCCAAGGTCTGTCTCCTACTGTAACAGGTGTGCTTTCAATGGCCTTTTATTGCTCTTTTTATCCCCCTCTTGTTCTGTTGTCTCCTAGAGTCAACAGCTGTGACTACTGTTTGGTCGCTATAGCACCCAGATTCCTTTTTCCCTTAGCCTTTCAGCAATCTCATTTTCCTAATGTCTTCATTTTACTGCTACTGATTATGCTGCAGTGTATATTGTGGTGGCTATTAGACTCTGGAGCTCTATTTAATCGAGTTTTATTACAAATAACTCTATAAGTTTGTGTAGATGATACCAAGCTAACTCTTTCTGAGCATGGCCTAGAAACACCCTGGCTCCCTATGTCATGCTCTAACACATCATGGCCTCTTAGTTGGGAATGACCTAAGATCCCAAAGTGAAGTACATACCCTAAGCCTGCCTGAAGCTAGACATACGTTCTACTCCCAAATATTCATCCCTCACTCATTCAAAATATATTTATTGAACAACAACTTTGTGCAAGACATTGTACTTGGAAATTAAGATATAGAAATAATTAAGATACAGTCCCTGACCGTAGGACTTAAAAGTCTCATGGTAGAGGAGACACAAACATAGACAATTATTCAGAAATATGGTAAATAAGAATGGAGGAGAACTGTAGATGGTAAACTGAACAAAAGAAAGTACTTTTGTGTCAGGAAAGGTTCCTGGAGGAAGTAACGCTTAAGTGAGGCTCTAACGGAGCTGCAGGAATTAACCTCACTGAATACTAGAGAACAGCTACCTCAGGTAGAGGTAGCAGCATTTTCAACGCACAAGATCTTGAGATAACATGGCTTAGTAGGTGAATTATCAGTAATTCCTCATGACTAGGATTCAAGGGTAGGGTGAGGGGTGTGGTCATCAAGACAAAGTGACCACTGGTTTGACCCTCTAACTGGACCCAAGCAATTGCAGGCTCCCTATCTCCTCCTCTGGACTTGGAATGTGTGCTCAGCTTGTCTTCCCTGTGCTAGAAGCTGACCAACCTTGAGATAGAAATTCCATGATGAGATTATCTGGACTGGGTACAGGATCGACCCCAGCTAAGGCCTCCATATAAACTTTTGAGATTTGTCCGGTGAGCGCAAAAGAACTACTCATCTTGCAGTGGTCCCCTTGTTTATTAAACCTGCCACCTACCAATCTGGAGTGCTCTGCCTTTTTTTCCTTCAGCCTTCAGCTTTGGAGTATACCTGAGAAGCTCCCAGAAAAGGTTGTGACCCAGTGGAGGGGCCTGGTAGAACGAAGACTGAGGAGGAGAACAGAGACAAGTTAGCTAGACTAAGAATCATAAGCTTTATCATGTAGGACAATGGGGAACCAAAATGTGTTGTAACTAGGGACGTGATATAACCATAATAGCATCTTAGAGGGGTCACCTTGGAGGCAGTGTGGAAAATAGGTAGGAAAAGGTCACAAAGGGATGCAATAATTGAGATGAGAGATGAGGGTAAATGGAACTAAGCATTGATAGAAGGAATGGAGAAGAGAAGACATACTCAAGAGATATTTAGAAAGTTACATTGCCAGTACATGTGATAATATAGTTATGATACAACATGAGAAGCATTATAATAACAGTCAAAATAAAATACTATCTAGAAAAGAAAGCAAACCTTTTTTATCTGGGAGCGTTGGCCAATATTCTACTGAGAAGAGCTGTGGTTAACCCAGGCAGAAGAAACATGTGCAAGGGCACAGATGAGAAAGTAATTGTGTGTTCACTGAATGGTTTGAATGGTGTGTGTGTGTGTGTGTGTGTGTGTGTGTGTGTGTGTGTGTGTGTTCAGCAACAGAACACTTTTTACATCTAAATCTTTCTCTAAACCTTAATGTTTAAAATAGAAGTGATGAACCAATTCCTCAGGCAAAGTATTTTGGCAAAGTATGTCACTGCAAAATTCTGGGGTACCCTGCCCTGTGAGTCCCAATGGAGTCCAGTTGAAAACTTGCTGAGGTAGAACTTCAACTACTGAAGTCCAAATCACTGAGCTGGACTAGAAGTGGATCCTGAAACTATTCCGAGAAATGACATGAGCTGCCTCTTCTTGGTTGTTTCATTGTTCCCTGAGTTTAAGCTGAGTGCTATATACCACCTAACACATTTGAGAGAGATTTCTTTACTCCCTGCAGTCAAGGAGAATCTGAAAATCCAGGTAAATGGGTGGCTTTATTTATGATTCTCAGCTTGCTTTTCAGTACCCAGTTCCCTTGTCCAAAGGCCAATTTCATTTCTGTAACACCCGCCCCCCCGCCCCCCCCCCCATCTCTGTATCACTCTTCTACACTTCAGTCTGAGCATAAGTAAATAAGTACACTGAGTGCAGTATATGGGTTCTGGGGTCCCGTGTCACAATGACTCTACACTGACTTTTAAAAATTACACTATAGTGTCTGGATGGGGTCAGTAGACATAATACCTTCTTCCCTATTCCAGTTCCCTGCTTTTCACATTATTCTGTTCTATTGGTCAATGTTGTTTAAACTGGTTACTCCTAGGACTCATGAAGACTTCAAGGAAATATGTCAGCAGGTTTTGTTTGTGTGGCTGTTTTTAACCAGCTTCCAGATTTTTAACTTCCATGCGTATTCTCTCTGAAATTTGATCTGCCTGAGAACATACCTGGTGGTTCTATTTTCCCACCTTCTCTTCTCCCACTTTACAACAACAGACACGTCTCTAGCTCATCTCAAGGCTAAACTTGGTGCCTGGCCCCCAGGTACAAAACAAAGAGACCATTGGAATATTGATGCTGATATTGCGAAAGTGCATTACTTCACTGATAAATTCTTTTGTAAGTGGAAGTGGTTTTCAATGCCTTGCTTTCAACAAAATCTGAGCACAGCCTAACAAAGTTGTCTTTTGATTAATCATTACATATAATTTTGATGATAGATTATTATGTAAATTTTTGAGATATTATTTAGAAAGTGCTCAATTGAATGATATTGTTTTAAACTCCATTCATTCCAATCCACTCATGTAAACAACATTTTTCAATAGTTAATCTATTAAAAATGCTGAACTGGGTCTCATTCTAATAATAACTAACATTCATCCACAAATAAATAAATGTTTTTTAAAAATATCCCCTTTCATCACATTAAGATAGGTTCCCAATATACTCTATTTTATGTTTAATTTTAAAATGTTGTAATGTTTTTGTGTTGTTTTAATCAATTGTGTACTAGTGATTATAATGAAAACAGTCTCAAAGGCTCTGAGTCTTACAACCACAGGAAATAAACATTTTTATAATGTAAGTTTATACATGTTTTTATGAGAGAGATTATGATGTAATGATCAAAGACTTCCAAGAATAAAAATATATTACAATAGGATACAATTCTGTGGAGTGACTAAAATGAAAATAAGAGTTCAGGAGAAAAACATGTGATACAAAATTTCTAACTATTCAAAAGGAGTTCGTGTATCTTTTAAATGGACATAGTGGATCTCAAACTGCTATTGTATTTGGCTCCTGTTAATGCATTTAAAAGAGGAATCAACAAGTTTATATTTAAATATTTGCAATATGCCAGAAACTACATTATTTGCAATCTTTAAACTTTCACAGATCCCTCCATAAAAAGTTGTTAGGTGTTGATTTTAAGATATACTATGGGGCATGTAGTTTTAGAGGCTATGCAAATAAAAACATTTGAATACTACTGTCATGGGTGGAGAGTTAAGTAGGGCTGTTTAAACCTACCTGCAGCTTGGAGGTTCTTATTCCCACGAGTTGCCAAGGATAAAGCAAATTGGAGCCAATACTAATTTATTCCTTTTGCAAGCCAGAAACAGGGACGCTTCCCAGGCCAGACAAGGGACCATCTTTCCCAATCACTTTTCAGTGTCTCTTCCTTTAACCTCCTCTTCCCCACTTGTACCTTTGCTCCCATTGAGCCTTCTTTTAGATACCCCTGTCTCCCCTCCACTAACCCAAACTTTCATTAGGGCCTCCCATTACTTGACTACAAATACTCCTATAATTAAGGACAGGATAAATTCAAAAGAGCTCTAATTCATTTTGTTCAGAAGACAAAAGAGAGAGAGGTTTAATACAAGCAGCTGCTGTGTCATCTGCTGAGGACTCTCAGCTGCCCCTCTCCTCTGGAGAATTTTCCTGGGCTGATAGGAGCTGTCCACCAAGAAGGTAACACCTCAACCTGGAAGCAGCCCCTATCCACAGATTGAGAAGAGCTTTAAAGGGCTGGCCCCTTGCCCTGGCCTGTGTTGCTCAGTTGGTTGGCGCATCACCCAAACACCAAAAGGTAGATTCCCAGTCAGGGCATATACCCAGATTGTGGGTTCCATTCTCAATTGCTCTTTCAAATCAATTTTAAAGGGATTTTTTTAAAATGTATGCTTTAAAAAATGGCAGGTCCCTTGCCTCAATAGGGAGCGACACTGCTGTGTGGTTTATGCTCAAGACCTTTCTGGGGTAGATCAAGTCACTGTGGCGCTGTCTTTCCCAGCTCTGAAACCAAGCACACGTATCTCCTCCTTGTTATGTCTGATCAAGTATCTTTCCCCCAAAACAGACCTGTTTTGAGTACATTGAAAATCTGTTGAGGTAAATTCCTCCTCCCAACACCAGCCCCTGTGACCTCAAATAGTAGCTGGTATTTTATAGAATTCTGTAGTGACTGTTAACTCTTCAACACCTGATGTCGCTTTCATGTGTAGATTCCAACAACCTTGAATTTGGGGAACCTAGTGCACAGGGGATAGGCCATTGCATGTGAAACAGTCATTCATCTATTAATTCAACCAAAAATATACATTGAGTATTTAATGTGTCTCACAGACTGTTCTGGGCTCTTAGGATAGATACACCAGTTAACAAAATAAAGATCCTTGGTGTAACCAGTTTGGCTCAATGGATAGAGGATCGGCCTGCGGACTTAAAGGTCCCAGGTTGGATTCCGGTCAAGGGCATGTACCTTGGTTGTGGGCACATCTGCAGTGGGAGGTGTGCAGGAGGCAGCTGATCAATGCCTCTCTCTCATCGAAGTTTCTAGCTCTCTATCTTTCTCCCTTCCTCTCTGTAAAAAATCAATAAAATATATATTTTTTAAAATAAAGATCCTTGCCCTCATGAGTCTTTCCCCCTTTGTGGATTCTAACAGGGGAGCCTCAAGGGTGGGAGGTTAAAGCAAGGGGGCGCAGTATTAAAGTAGGGTCATCAGATTAAATTGATGCAAAAGAGTAAAATTTTCATTCACAGCATTTTTACCAGACTTTAATTAATATTACACCAATAGGCATAAGACACTGTGGCTAGGCCCTTAGTCCTACATTCAAGGGTTTTCTACTTCCTCAATTGATTTACATCTCCTCTCTGATTACTGTTGACTGCAAAGGTACAGAACTTTTATATCTACCATTATTTGCTATTTATCATTCACAATTGTTTTTATCACAGAAAAAAAAAACATTCCATCAAATACTGGTCATTTCTCACCAAGTTCAACTTTTGTATTCTCTAATTTTATTTTCATCATGAATATACTGATCTTGTGACACTTATAACACTTTCTGTACATTTGCACTTATAATGGTATAGGATTAGAGTTGCCAAACTTAAATGCATTTAAATTTAACTGAGAATTGCACAGAAACAACAATTTTTTAATAAGTATGTCCCATGGAATATTTGGGACATTTATATTTACATTGTATTTATGTTGCATATAAATATATATTATATACAGAATAGTTATGCTTTGTTTATAGTTAAAATAATTTGCTGTTGATATAAAATTCAAATTTAACAAGCTATCTTATATTTTGCCTGGAAATCCTATTCAGAAATCACTTTAATTTATCAAGGTTGATTGAATGTCTATCATGAGTAGTTCTCAGTGTGACCCTAAGCCCAGTAGCATCAGCATTACCTGGGAACTTGTTATGAATGCAAATTCTCAGGTTCACCTTAGACAAACCAAATTAATAAAATAAAAAATCTCTGGACTTGGAGCCAAGCAATCTGTTTTAACAAGACCACCATGCATACTAAAGTTTGAAAACGACTGATACAGACAGCTCTGTTAGTGTCCGGCCCAGATCTCACCAGTGCACCCATCGCGCAGCTGCTAAAGAGTTGGTCACGGAAGCCTCACAGTTGTCACCCTCTCTCTGGGAATTGCCTTCAGCTGTCAAAGCTGCCTCTCTCAGGCACTTGTGTCCCAGGGTGGGGGTAGCTTAATAATTGTGAGCCACTGAGAAAGGGATAAATGGCTGGCTGACTTCATTATAAAAATAAGGATAGTTCTGCTGTGAGGATTATGTTCCATGGATCGGCCTCACGGATCAGACCAAGAAGACTTTATCTGATACATCTTTTCTGGGTTATTTTTCCTTGCCTGGCCTTTTTCTGTCACCCACTTACAGGTGTTTCCTAAAGAGCATTTCCTTGCATATTGTTTGCAATCAACCCCTGCTTCTGCAGGCTCTGACACAAGAATGATGGAACTAATAATGTTCGTAAAGTATTCTGAACACAGAAAATTCAGTAAGCCTACTGCATAACAAGACTAAAATGGAACATGTAACCACTGACGCTCTTTGACGACAAGGATAAACTATTGGAATGTTTTAAGCATCAGATTTTAAGAGCCAGGATTTAGCTAGTGAAAAGGAGAGAAGAGGATGATGAATTTAACACAATAAAAAAAAACATTAGCAAGATTAAAATAATAAGCTAACATTTATTGTTTTCTACATGCCTTCATGCAAATCATGTAACAATACAACTCAGTTGCAATTTGAATATTGAGACCTTTGAGATGCGGCACCATATCCCCAGCACTTTGCATGGTACCTGACTCACAGTAGATCTCAACAAATGTCTGTTGATGGAAGAAAACTTTGTGTCCAAGATGACATCAAGCTTTCTAGGTTGAAAGCAAAGATGAATACCCTCAATAAAAACATAAAGCTGGGAAGATGAGTTTATTTTTAAATAAAGGGTATGAGATGGCCAAAATTTGAGAAACTCAAATGAAGATATTTCTAGATTGATGAAAAGGCATGTCAGAAAAGGTGAAAGATCACAACCAAACATGTGTATAGAGAGTGGTTTCCCTGATAACAATGTCATACATATAAGCTCAGTATTTATAATTTGGCATAAAGCCTAGGCATCTGATCACAATTTTAAAAATCTAAAAAGAAAATTGCTAAATACAAATGTCCAGTTGTTTTTTCTTCTTAATGATCTTTTAGAAATTTTATTTAAAAGAAGCTTTCTGATAAAGCACTTTCAACTTAACAAAAGATGTTTCTGTGTAGCAAGCGATTGTAGAAGAAAGTTATTCTCATCAGGAGGCAACTTTGAGAAGATTGGAACCATCAAGATAAAATGCCATTGGTATTTCACATTTTCCTTGGGAGAATTTTGTGTTTCGACTAGCCTGTGGGCTTTCACATATTTTTTGGCAATTTAGTTCCCCAAAAGAGATTTCAACTGATACTTTCTAAACCAGCCACATCTGAATCATTGCACTGAAAAGTAAGATTTTTAGTTCACTGTTTGAGATTTTTTTTAAGTA
>NW_006287456.1:164486-170623 GCF_000327345.1 Myotis davidii | reverse complement strand
AAGTCCTTGTTTCTTTGTATTATTCACCAATTATATTATGTGTTGAAGATGTGATGACTCATGCTTCCCAAGAACCATCTGTATTGTCAATGTAGCTCCATTTTACTCTAAGAAAAGCAATTTCATGTATGTTGAAGAAAATGCAGGAAATATGGATGCTGGCTCATGAGAGATAAAAATAAAATGCGCAGGCAACCTAGAATTTAATATGACTCTAAGTCCAATGGGAACCATAAGAACACAAGAAGAGAAAGGGCTGAAGTGACAAGAACAGACTGGAGAAAAAGTAAGATGGAAAAACTGGGCAATTGTCTCAAGAGCAATTCATGTAGCCTGACATAGATCAAGTGTCCATGCTAAGGTTTTATTCAGGGGGTTTGAAGGAGAGCAGTCCAACTTGGCTGTCAAAGCGATTGCTGCAGTATAATTGGTCTAGAATCTTAGGTTTGCGCCTGAGGTCCAGTCACAAAAACCTATTTTTCTATAGTTACCATAGTTGTCATGGTTGACTTGAGGGCAAAGGAAGTTGAAACTAAGAAGACAGAAAAAATGGGCAGGTACATGCCAAAAAAGGAGAAGGAGAAGGAGAAGGAGAAGGAGAAGGAGAAGGAGAAGGAGAAGGAGAAGGAGAAGGAGAAGGAGAAGGAGAAGGAGAAGGAGATTGGAGAAGAAGAAGAAGAAGAAGAAGAAGAAGAAGAAGAAGAAGAAGAAGAAGAAGAAGAAAAGAAACCAGACCATCTGTTTACAACATATACAAAAATGAAATCACAGTGGATTAAAGACTTAAATTAAAACACAAAACCATAAAACTAGAAAAAAAAAACATAGGCAGTAAACACTCTGACATTTCTCTTAGCAATATTTTTTTTCTGGCATAGCTCCTCAGGCAAGGAAAAAAAAAAGAAACAAATGGGACTATATCAAACTAAAAAATTTTTGCACAACAAAGGAAACCATCAACAACATGAAAAGACAGCCCACTGAATGAGAGAACATATGCTCCAATGATACATCTGATAAGGGGTTAATATCCAAAATTTATAAAGAACTTATACAACTCAATACTAAGAGGACAAACAACCCAATTAAAAAATGGGTAAAGGACCTGAATAGACACTTCTCCAAAGAGGACATACAGATGGCCAACAGATATATGAAAAGATGTTCAACATCACTAATCACCAGAGAAATGCACATTAAAACCATAATGAAATAGCAACTCACACCTGTCAGAATGGCTGTTATCAATAAATCTACAAACATCAAGTGTTTAGAATGTGGAGAAAAGGGAACCCTCATGTACTATTGGCAGGAGTGCAGATTGGTGCAGCCACTATGGAAAATAGTATGGAAGGGCTTCCAAAAATTAAAAATGGAACTGCCTTTTTAATACCATATTAATTGGCTAGTTATTAATAATAGAAAAGGAACAAATGGAAGGCCAGGCATTGTAGGCATTTCATTTGGGCAGCTTCACCAAGAAGCTGCAACTTTGCACTCCCCAGGGAACCACCGGCCCATTCTCTGCAGATCACTGGGAGAAGTAACTAGACAAAGGGAAATCTGGGTATATGGGAAATGAGTCAAGGTGACCTAGGGAAGGGGCTTGCTGTCAGTCAAATCTGGGAACAAAATTCAGTGGCTAGAGAAGGTGAAGCCACTCCAAGCCCCCCAAAATTGGGGAATACATAACCCCCTAAACAAAGGAGTTTGCTCTCTTGTTGCTCTTGGCTCTTGGCTCTTGGCTCTTGCATTTGCCCATTTGTCCCACAGCCATGTGGATCCCATACACAATGGACTGATGGACTATAGCTAGCCTGATGCTCAATTGGACTATGACCTAACATGGAACAGAAACTCTGGACACAGGCTCTGATTCTAGCCCAACTGAAACCAAAGCTACACTTTTTTGGTGGGACTAAGGGAAATGGGACCTTGGAAACTCAGGGATTTAATTCCATGCAAATTAAAATCCCTCATTCTCCCATGCAAGTCTCAGAAAATCCTTTTTCTTGAAAGAAGCCCACTCCCACTAGCAACAGGTGAGGAAGAGGAACTCTCCCTATCAATAACATTATGACCCAGAGAGTCCATTTCTGGGTATATTATTTTTTAAAATATATTTTCTTGATTTTTTTACAAAGAGGAAGGGAGAGGGATAGAGAGTTAGAAACATCGATGAGAGAGAAACATCAATCAGCTGCCTCCTGCACACCTCCCACTGGGGATGTGCCCGCAACCAAGGTACATGCCCTTGACTGGAATCGAACCTGGGACCTTTCAGTCCGAAGGCTGACACTCTATCCACTGAGCCAAACCCGTTAGGGCTGGGTATATTATTTTTTTTAAAACCAAAACAGTAACCTGAAAGAATATATGCGCCCCCATGGAAGCATTATTTAATTGTTTTAAGTATATTTTATTGATTTCAGAAATCAAGGGAGAGGTAGAGAGAGATAGAAACATCAATGATAAGAGAGAATCATTGATCGGCTGCCTCCTGCACAACCGTTACTAGGGATTGAGAGGATTAGAAAACAGTGGTACATCTACACAATGGAATACTATGCTGCTGTAAAAATGGAGGAAATCTTACCATTTGCAACAACATGGATAGACATAGAGGGTGTTACGTTAAGTGAAATAAGTCAGTCAGAGAAAGACAAATACCATATGATTTCACTTATATGTGGAATCTAAAGAACAATATAAATAAATAAATAACAGAAACAGACTTATAAATACAGAGAACAGACTGATGGCTTCCAGAGGGAAGGGAGATTGTAGGGCTGGGTGAAAAGGATGAAGGGATTGAGAAGCGCAGATTGGTAGTTACAAAATAGTCATGGGGATGTAAAGTACAGCATAGGGAATATAGTCAATAATAGTGTAATAACTGTTTATGGTGCTAGGTGGGTACTGGAAATATCAGAGGGAACACTTGGAAAAATGTACAATTATCTATCCACTATGCTATACACCTAAAACTAATACAAAATAATATTGGATGTAAACTACTTGAAAAATAATTTTTTTTAAAGGAGACCTGGTAATAAAAATAAATAAAATAAATAAAAGTAAGAAGACAAACTTAGGCTTGGCCCCAGGCTTATCTAGGCAATTATCATTCTCCTGGGTAGGTTTGGAACCTGAGAGTTTTCAGTGTGGTTGTCCATGCATCCTTCATGGTGGAGCACAAAGGTCCTCTCTGACGAGAGTTATGGGCATTCAGAAAGAGAAAATCTTTATCCTCTGAGGATGGTGATGAGAAACTGGTGACAAAAATGGGGAATATTCTGTGACTTGAATAGTCCTGGCATTTTTGGCCAAAGAAATTGGCGTTAACAGAAAAGTCTCAGACACCCTTCTAGTGAACATCTTCTAACACTCCACTCTTCAAAACCGTGATCTCAAGTTGTGGTAAGGGAATAGAAAAAGGATTAAAATAAATGTACTATCCAAGGTATAATGAAAGTAATACAAGTTCACTCTTAACCACAATTTTCTTTCCTTTCTTGCGCTAGCTGCTAATAGCCAACAATACATCATTTGGTATCAACTGATGCATTTAAATGAACCTCATAGAGATCAGGAAGTACAATTGATTACTGTTAACAAGCTCAAGGGGACAAAAAGATTGTTACTATGGTGTGCAAATGAATATTAGTCTAATACTCAGCTGAACATATGTATCCATCGGGTTATTTTGTGTGTGTGCTCAAATCCATATTCTAGAGGTTGTATTTAATACTGCTCACTTGTCATATAGTCATGTTTTTTTATTAGCAATTGTTCATAAGAGAAGGCAGTAGATACAGTCATTAAGATTGTAAACTTTGAAGTCCAGGGCGCAAATCTAGTTTCTGCCACTTTCTGGTAGTGTGATCTGGGCAGGCCTCTGAGAGTCTCTGAGTCTCCACCTTCACATAGCACACATTGCACCGGGTTATAGTGAGAGGGGAATAAGGTCATGCATGTAAATGGATTAGAAGAGTGTTTGGTGTATAGTAAGTGCTCTCCAACTGGCAGGTGCTGTGATACTGCTATTATTTCATTCTTCTCATTATTAAGTGATGGACTCAAGTGAAAGAATATTATTTGTTAAATTCCCGCAAAGAGCATCATGACTTGTAAGAATATTTTTGACACTTGAGTTTGAGAAAGGTTCCCCCAGTATAGCATAACTGTGCCTGAACCCAATAAATTATACCTTAGATGTAAATTAGACTAAAAGTAAACCTTTGGATAAACAAAGTACACACCCAAAGGTCAGGGGATTATGAAATTCAGTATCGCCGGGAAGAGTAAATATTACTGCTGCATTACACCTGCATTTCCATGATCACACTAGCTCCGTGTGAAAGGGAAGAAACAGAAGTCGGTGTTTTTCTGGTTTCATTCCCACACACTTTCTAGGAACTTCACTCCCCATCCCATACCCACACAGTCCCATATGTCCTCTCCCCTGTCACCACCGCCTACTCCCCTGCTGTAAAGAGCGGGTTGGAAGCTGTGGAAAACCAAGAAGATATCTCAGAATTCTCTGGGATCTGGTACTCATGGCCACCACATGTGTCCCACTTCTCTTCTTTTTGTGTAGAGCTTGCCCTGGGTATATATACTGTCATGGTGAATGGCCATCAAAAGCAAGACTCCCATTGGCACTGCCAAAGGTATGACTGGTGGCCAGAAGGATCCATGCACAGGCTGCCAGCCAATAAGGAAGTTGCTGTCTTCCAATGCTGCAGAAGCCAGCGTGCTGCCAAAGCTGTTGGCACTGAGGTTGCTGGCATATTATAATAAAGTTATTTTCATTTTCACTTGTTCCTTTATTAAACCTCCCCTGTTGTAAGATTCAGACATGGTTTCATTCAGGGGCTGGGCTGGATGATATCTGTGGCAGACACTGCTAGGCTCATAATCTAGCCAAACCCCTTACACTGGCCCTGCGACCCTTCAATCAAAGTAAGTGCCACCCTTTTAAATTTGGATAATTTATTTCTCAAGAGCTTTCTTGATGCTTCTGCCTTATCAAACCTCCTGATGTGCACAGCCAACCATGCTTGACTTTTAGAGTAAACACCACTTAAGTTGATCATGGTGGTCTTTATTACGGTGGGATAGTCAGAATAAAGGGAAGTGAAGTTCATTGGGTAGTTCAGCTTTTCGGGCATTAGTGAATACCCACTATGTGTTTCACAACAATCTTGAAGGCTGCCATTGTTATACTCATTTTACTGGTATTATACTACATTTTGCTAATTCCCAATCAGTTAAAGCAACAGGATCAAGGTCACACAGATAATAAATGACAGAATTAGAATTTGGAACCAAGTCTCCTCCTCCAATTGTCCCTACCTGCAGTAATATTCTGTGCTTTGTCACTAGGAGTGATTGTATTTGGCCCGAGGGGATTAGTGAGAGATGTAAAAGAGGACACAAGCGCACACAATAGATTCTATAGCATTATATCTTTACAACCGACTGTGGCCGCTCTCTAACCTGGAAGTCAGCAAACTATGGCCTTATTGCCTACAACCTGGTTTTGTAAATAAAGTTTTATTGGAACACAGCTCATTCATTCATCCACCTACATATGGTCTACAACTGTAGAGATGAGCGGTTGTCACAGAAACCATAAACCTGAAAGCCTAAATCATTTGCTTTCTGACCCTTTAAAGAAAAGTTTGGCAACCGCTGCTAACCCATGAAAATGTTCCATTGGGTTCAGCAATATCTTCGTTACCAAATCATATTCCCCACCCCTACTCCTTCTAGAACCGTGGTCAGCAAACTGTGGCTTACAAGCCACATGCAGTTCTTTGGCCCCTTGAGTGTGGCTCTTCCTAAGCCTTAGGAGTACCCTAATTAAGTTAATAACAATGTATCTACCTATATAGTACTGTTGATATTTGGTTTTGTTGACTAATGAGTTTGCCGACCACTGACCTAGACGCGTCTCAACTGGGCTGACTGGCATTCTATTACCCAAAGCCAGGCACATGGTCAAGCTCAGAGACAGAGGCAGAGGACACTTCAAAGTTAAATGCCCAAGGGGGTGGATGCAGAGAGGGTAAAAGATCATTCAACCCATCAGCAAGACCTATCAATTCTATAGAAATATTTTCCACACCTGC
>NW_006287456.1:158653-164242 GCF_000327345.1 Myotis davidii | reverse complement strand
AGTGGGAAAGAGAGGCTTTGTAATGACTTCCATGTGAGGACAGCCTGGGACCCCTTTCTCCAACCTCATCTCCTTCCATCCCTTCTTTCACTGTATGGTTGGAACACATCATAATTCCCCAACTTGTACAGTATTTCAAGCCTCTGGGGTCTTACTTGGACTGCTCTGTGTCCAAGTAGAGTTCTTTATCCCTCCTTTTGGTACAGAGTCAAAACCCTCTGCCTTTTTCCTTTCCTTCTTCCAGGGAAAAAGGAGAGGAGAAGAGCCCTGATTGGTTAGGCTCAGTGGAGAGACCTGAGGACTGAAGGGTCTCAGGTTTGATTCCAGTTGAGAGAGAGAGAGAGAGAAAGAGAGAGAGAGAGAGAGTGAGAGAGAGAGAGAGAGAGAGAGAGAGAGAGAATGAGGGGGAGAGGGGATGAGATGTTTTTAGCAAAGGACAGCTTAGGAGTACCCTAATTAAGTTAATAACAATGTACCTACCTATATAGTTTAAGTTTAAAAAAATTGGCTCTCAAAAGAAATTTCAATCGTTGTACAGTTGATATTTGGCTCTGTTGACTAATGAGTTTGCCGACCACTGTTCTAGAACCATAAGAAATCTGAAGAAGATCTAGTCCTGTGTTTGGAGGGAAAAATCATCAACCAAAAGTAGCTTCAGAGCACTAGGTCAGGAAGAAAAGCACCATAGTGCTATTCTGTTAAACTGAACGTGAGCACTACTCATATTTAGGCTGTACTTGTGCCTGGACTCTCTCATCAGTAGGTGAAACAAGCTGTGACACATCCATACAATGAAATACTACTCAGCAATAAAAAGGAACTATTTCTCTGTGTAACATTGTGGATATATCTCAAGGGCCTTCCGCTGAGAGGGGGAAAAAAAACACAGACTCAAAAGGCGACATATTGTATTATTCTATTTACATGACATTATGGGGAAAAATAGAACTATAGGGACAGAAATCAGATCAAAGGTTTCCGGAAGCTGGAATGGAGTGAAGGGGTTGATACAAAAGTTGTGGGAAGCAGAATTTTGACCCATATGACCTCAACTCTGGCTTTATGCCGATGAATATGATATAGTACATGGCAAAGGTGAGTTTGCAGTTGTAATTAAGGTTATTAATCCGTTAACCTTAAAACAGCTAGATAAACCTGGATTATGTGAGCATAAGAGCTCTTAAATCAGAAGAGGAAGGCAGAGAGATTGGAAGCACAGGCAGGATTCAACCTGTTGTTGCTAGCTTGAAGATGGAGAGGCTCAAGTGTCAAAGAAAGGGGGACCTCAGTCCTAGAGCCACACAGAACTGAATGTGCCAACCCCCTGAGTGAGCTAGAAAGTAGGTTTTTATTCAGACCTCTACGAAGGAATTCAACCTGGGCAACATTTTGATTCCAGCCTTATGAAACCTTGAGCAAAGATCCCAGCCACACCATTCTGGACTTCTGACATACAGAAGTGTGAGATAATAAATGGAGTTGTTTTACACCACTAAGTCTGTGGTCATTTGTTTGGGCAGCAATAGAAAACTAATACAAAAGAGCACAAAGACACGCTTTTGGAGAGAGGAAAGACTCTATCATTTTGATGACATTTTATTTTTTTTCCAGCTTTATTGCGATGTAATTGACATATAACATCATGTAAGTTGAAGGCATACAATATGATGATTTGATACACCGATTGTAAAATGATTGTCATGTCACTTGATGATTAGTGCTATGGACAAAAATAAAGCAAGGAAGGGAGATAGGAAACATGGATGGGAAAAAACTTAAAATACAGTAGTCAGGGAATGCCTCACTGAGAAAGTGGCATTTGAGCAGAAACCTTTATAGGTGAGCAAGGAAGCCATGCTTCTATCTGGTATGAAAGTACTCCAGCAAACACACACACACATACACACACACACACACACACACACACACATCTATGCAAAAGCCTTGCTTTGTCTAGGAAAGCAAGGAGCTCAATGTGGCTGACGCTCGGTGGGATGGGGAGTTACTCTCTTACATTACCTTATAGGGTAATGTGAGGATTTTTGTCTTTTACTGTGAGTGCTGGTCACGAGAGATTTTTGAATAAGAGAACGACTTTAAGAGGGTCACTTGAGCTGCCAAGTAGATAATAAAATGTAAGGGAGCAAGGACAGAAATAACATGACCAGTTTTAAGACCAAATAAGAAAAAGATTAAAGTTTCCTTCTTTGGGACTTGTATGCATGCATATAAGCATAACCAATGGACATAAGACACTGGGGGATGGGGGAGGCTAGGGGACTGTCTTGGGCGGGGGGAAAAATGGACACATATGTAATACCCTTTGTAATAAATAATAAAAAAAAAAGCAAAATAAAATAAAATAAAATAAATAAAAAAAAATAAAGTTTCCTTCTTTGAATTATGGCTAAGAGAAGTGAAAATTCGGTTTTTATTAAACAGTAAAATGACACTGGGGTTCTATTTTTTTCTCTTCTTTAAGTAAAAAATAGTTCTGTGTGGCAGAGTCCTCATGAAACAGTCCAGTTCAGCTAGGTGCTTTGTTAGAGACCTGAAGAAGTAGGGTTGTTGCATTGCATCACAATGATATTGCAAGCTAATAATCTACAGATTATAGGACTTGTCTGGGTCCACATTTTACATTAACCTCTGCCTATCCCAAGCCTTTTGGTGATCAAGTTGCAGCAGTGATGATAATAAATATGATGTTAAGTTCTCTATACCTTAGAAAATTGACATTAGAAGTGGGACAGGGGTGAGCATCTATTAACCACCTGATTTCATAAGTAAGGAACTCAAGCCCAGAGAGGTGAAATGACTTGTCCGATAACACAGAACTAAATGTTGGCACAATTGGAATACAACTAAGTCTCCAGTTTTCTAGTGTAGTTTACTTTTGACTTCAAGAGACTATCTCAAGTTTCAACTGGTTATTGCCAAAAGTATATGATTCCTGTTGTATAAAACTTTCTGATTTTAAAGTGAGTGCCTGGTAGGTATACTTGACACCTGGTAGGTGCCCCCATTCAGTGCTAGTTAACTTATATTATTTGGAAGAATTGACATCATTGCAATAATGAGTCTTCCAAACAATGAACAACAGAAATCTCTCCATTTATTGTTCTAGACAGTATTTAGCTTCTTTTGTAAGCTAAGTAAGATCAATTCTCTCTGATAACATGTTTTCTGTTTTTTTGTTTTAAGTATATTTTTATTGATTTCAGAGAGGAAGGGAGAGGGAGAAAGAGATAGAAACATCAGTGATAAGAATCATTGATCAGCTGCCTCCTGCATGCCCCCTACTGGTGATCGAGCCTGCAACCCTAGCATGTGCCCTGACTAGGAATCGAGCCATGACCTCCTGGTTCATAAGTTGACACTCAACCACTGAGTCACACGGGTCAGGCTGATAACACGTTTTTCTTGGCCTCAAACTATCACAGTTTTGCAGAACAGTTTCTAGGCCATTCTGCTTTATCTCTCTCTAAGATTAAATGATAACCAGTAAAATTCCGGGAAAGTACAATGTGTTCATTTAAGAGAGATCTGTTACTTGGCTCAAAATTAACATAGAAATGCCAACAAGACAGTTACATGACATTCACTATGAAAGTTTTTCAGGAAAAATATTATAAGCTGACATTTAATTTTTAACAGCTTTATTAGAGTATAATTTGACATGCAATAAATGCAGTACATTTAAATTGTACAATTTTATAAGTTTTGATACATGCATAGAATCATTACCATAATCAACATAGTGAACAATGTTCACTATCACCCAAAAAGTTCCCGGTGCCCCTCTGAAATCTTTTCCTCAAGCTCAATCCCTGTCTCCCACATTCCTAGGCAATCACTGATTTGCTCTCAGTCACTACATATTTGTTTGCATATTCTAATATTTTATATATTATATATACATGGAATCATACGTCTAAACTATTTTTGTCTAGAGCATGTCACTCAGCATAATTATTTTGAGATTCATTCAAGTTTTTGCATGCAACAAAAGTTCATTTTTTCAGGAGTCAGCAGTATTCCATTGTATAGATAAATCACAATTTGTTTATCCTTTCATCTGTTGGTGGGTATTTAGGATGTTTCCTATTTGGGGCTATTTTATAAATACAGATGATATGAACATTTGTGTACAAGTATTTGTATTCCCATATGCTTTACTTTTTCTTGAATTATTACTTAAGAGTTGAATGGATGTGTCATCCTATGCTATGTGTGTGTTTAATGTTTTAAGAAGCTACCAAACTTGTTTCCAAAGTGTTTGCATCATTTTACATTTCCACAAGCAGTATATGAGCGTCCCAGTCCCCTTCCACATTCTTGTCAACATTTGGTATGGTCGGTCATTTCCATATTTGCAATTCTAATAGATGCATAGTGGTATCTTATCATAGTTTTAATTTTCATTTCTTCAATGGCTAATGATGAACATCTTCTGCATGTGTCTATTTGCCATTCATATATTTTCTTTAGTGAAGTCTATTCATATCTTGCCAGTATTAAATTGGGTTGTTTGTTTTCTTATAATTCGGGTTTGAGAGTTCTTTAGATAATCTGCATACAAATCTTTATCATCTATACCCAAAATTTTCACTCACTCAGTGGCTTGTCTTTACATTCTTTTAACAGTGTCTTTCAAAGAGCAGAATTTTTTAATTTTGATAGTCTATTTTATCAATTTTTTATTTTATGGGTTGTGCGTTTGGTGTCTTATCTAAGAAGTCTTTGCTAATGCAAGAATACAAAATTTTTCTCCTATATTTTCTTTTAGAAGTTTTATATATTCAGGTTTTATATTTTTGTCTATGATCCATTTTGAGTTAATCTTCACATATAATAAAAGGGGTGGACCAGTAATCCATTGTTGAAAATCAGCTATCCATATGTGTGTGGGTTTATTTCTGAACTCTATTCTCTTCCAGTAATCTCAGTGTTTATAAAGATAAACTAGTGTAAAGACATTAGTGCCATGAAGTTTTGATTAGTGTAGATTTATAATGAGTTTTGAAAACAGATATCCTTCAACTTTGTACTTTTTTACAAAGTTGTTTTATCTATTCTAGATCCTTTATATTTACATATGAATTTGAATAAATATGGATCTATACATCAATTTGGAGAGAATTGACTAAATGACAAAATTGAGTCTTCTGATCTATGAACACCATTTATCTCTCTATTTATAATCTTTTTAATAAATCTTTATTGTTCTGATTATTACAGTTGTTCTTCTTCCCACCCCCCATTGCTCCCCTCCAACCAATTCTCAACCCACCCTCTGCCTTTACCCCCACACACACTGTCCTCGTCCATAGGTGTACGATTTTTGTCCAGTCTCTTCCCACACCCCCCACACCCCTTTTCCCCTCAAGAAATCTCTATTTATAATCTTTTTAATAAATCTTTATTGTTCTGATTATTACAGTTGTTCTTCTTCCCACCCCCCATTGCTCCCCTCCAACCAATTCTCAACCCACCCTCTGCCTTTACCCCCACACACACTGTCCTCGTCCATAGGTGTACGATTTTTGTCCAGTCTCTTCCCACACCCCCCACACCCCTTTTCCCCTC
>NW_006287456.1:149461-157494 GCF_000327345.1 Myotis davidii | reverse complement strand
GTTCTCAGTGAATCAGCAGGGCATAGCAAAGAGCTATGGCTGATCCTCAGCCCTGCCCTAAGAGGTCCCGGGTCTCAGTGTCCTGCGGTAATCGCTGCAAGCCCCTCTGAGAGAAAGCTGCCCTCGAGTTCTGCCCGATGCCAGACAGTCCAGTCTCTCCCCGTATGATTCTGGGTCCCCAGAGACTTGCCCAGAACTGGAGTTCAGAGCAGTCGGGAGCTTGAGACTCCCTGCCGATTGAAAAAGACACCGGCATCCTCCATTGCCAGCCCTTTATGCACGTACCTCGAAACCTCTGCACTTCACTTCCGCACCTCCTCTGAGTCTCAGTGTGCTTTTCTCTTTCCTTCTAGTTGTAGAATTTCGACTCAGCCAGCCTTCCTGTGGTTCTGGATGATGTCTGTTTTGTCTTTTAGTTGTAGTTTTGAAGTGGTTGTGTGAGGCAGCAATTTCAGGTGTTTACCTATGCTGCCATCTTGGCTTCTCCTCTCTATTTATAATTTCTTTAACTTCTTTCAGTAGTACTTTGCAGTTTTCGGTACACTGGTCTTGAACACCTGTTAAATTTTCACCTACCCATTTCATGATTTTTTTTAATGTTATTGTCATGGTATTGTTTAATTTAAATATGATTTTATGTTATTAGTTGCTAGTCTATAGAAAGAACATGGAAGATTCTATTTTTAAATTCCTTATATCTAGTTGCTTTTTGTAAATATAAGATATTCTATATAGATGATCATATCATTTACGAATAAAGACAGTCTTTTCTGCCCTGGCCAGTTTGGATCAGTGGATGGAACGTCAGCCTCTGGACTGAGGGGTCCTGGGTTCGATTCTGGTCAGGGGCATGTACCTTGGTTGCGGGCGCATCCCCAGTTGGGGGTGTGCAGGAGACAGCTGATCGATATTTCTCTCTCATTGATGTTTCTAACTCTATATCCCTCTCCCTCTCTGTAGAAGAATCAATAAAAAAAATATTTTTTAAAAAAAGACAGTCTTTTCTTTCCTTCCAATCTAAATGCCTTTTATTTTTTGTCTTAATACACTTACTAGAACATCCAGTACGATGTTGAATAGAAGTGGAAGGAACAGATCTTTTCATCTTGTTCCTGATCAAGAGCAAAGCATTCCATGTTTTACCATTGTGTGATGTTATCTAAAGGTTGTTTTCCTGGCCAGCGGTTGAGCATCAACCTCTGAACCTGAAGGTCACTGTTTGATTCCCGGTCAGGGCACATGTCCAGGTTGCAGGCTCGATCCCCAGTAGGGGTAGTGTGCAGGAGGCAGCTGATCAATGATTCTCTATCATCATTTGTTTCTATCTCTCCCTCTCCTTCCTCTCTGAAATCAATAAAATATATTTTTTAAAAATTTTTATAGATGTCTCTTATCAAATTGAGAATGTTCTTTTTATTAGTATTCTGAGAGTTTACAAGGAATGAACCCTTTTTGCTGCTGAGTTGTAAGAGTTCTTAAAATTTCTTTATAATTTCCTTTTTGGATTGTTCGTTGCTAGTGTATAGAAAAAAAATAATTTTGACATGTTGATCTTGTATCTCATAAATTTGATTAATTAATTTACTAGTTATAATTTTTTTGTGGATTCTTTAGGATTTTGTACACATACACTCAAATAAGCATATACAGATAGCTTTATTTCTACCTTTCAAATTTAAATGCTTTTTATTTCTTTTTGTTGGCCAATAACTCTGACTAGAACTTCCATTATGTTAAAATATACAATTTTTATGTTTGAGGATGTACATTAAGTTCAAACAAAATAATGAACTTTTCATGCAAAGGTCTGTCAGTATTTGTTACTGAAAAGAATATTCCACAATCAGCATATTAATATGTAACTTATGTGCTTATGCATAAATGCGTGAGCTTAACAAGTTCTCAGAGAACATGTCTTAAGAATGGCAGACCTGGCCCAGCCAGAGTGGTTCAGATTGTTAAGTGTCATTCTGTGCACCAAAGCATTGCCAGTTCAATTCTTGGTTAGGTCACATACCTGGCTGTGGGTTCAATACCCGGTCCTGGCACGTATGTACAGAAGGCAATGGATGGATGTTTTTCACTCACATCTATGTTTCTCTCTCTCTCTCTCTCTCTCTCTCTCTCTCTCTCTCTCTCTCTAATATGTGAAACCAGAAACACCACTCAGAAAACCATTCTGAGGAAACACTAATTAGAAAGAATATATGCACCCCTATGTTCAAGCACAATTTACAATAGCTAAGATTTGGAAACAGCCTAAGTGCCCATCAGCAGATGAGTGGATTAAAAAATGCAGTGGTACATCTACACGATGGAATACTGTGCTGCTGTAACAAAGAAAGAACTCTTACCTTTTGCAGAAGCATGGATGAACATGGAGAGCATTGTGCTAAGCAAAATAAGCCAATCAGAGAAAGATAAATAGCACATGATCTCACTCATTTGTGGAATATAATCTTATATAAAAAAAGGCTAATATGCAAAATTTTTTTGTGCTAGATCTACACAATGGAATACTATGCTGCTATAAAAAAGAAAGAACTCTTACCATTCGAAACAGCATGGATGGACCTGGAGAGCATTATGCGAAGCAAAATAAGCCAGTCAGTGAAAGATAAATAGCACATGATCTCACTCATTTGTGGAATATAATCTTATATAAAAAAAGGCTAATATGCAAAATGTCTTCTGGACCGGTAGATCGACCAGGGGGTGGGGCTGGCTGACCAACTGCCCAATGCCCCTCCCCCTAGCCAGCCCAGCCTGCTCGGCCCCAATTGGGGTGGGCCAGCTGGACCCCCCCCCATGCATGAATTTGTGCACTGGGCCTCTAGTGAACAACATAAACTGATGAACAAAATTCTATACAGAGACATAGAAGAATTGAACAGACTGTCTAACCTATGAGGAAAGGCAGGGGAAGGGGAGTTTTGCATAAGTACAATACACAAATGCACTGCCTGTGTTTTAACAAAGCATATAAACAAAAAACAGGAGTGTGCAAATCACATTTTTAAATTAAGACATTATAGAATGTGCAAAAATGTTTAAAAGCAATAACTTTTAAAATTGAATATGATGTTTAATGTTATTTCATCATCCAGGATATCTGTCATAATAGAGTTAAAGGCTTGATAAGCTGTCTCAGGGTTTCATAAAAAGGTTTTTTTATGACACAATAAAGCAACTCCTGAAAATCCATATTTCTTAGAATTTTTGTTTCCATAATTTGATACCCCTCCCAAAATTGTGTGGAGGAAAGGGGCCACATGTTAACCTGACAAGCTCAGGGAAGGCCTGCATGGTGGTCTTGCAAACTCAGAGAACTAAAGTAACCACAAAGGATGGTCTGAAATTAAATGTTAACTAAAAGCAGTTATGGTGGGTAGTTATGTCCTAGGCTGGTATCTTCACTGACAAGGTCAACCTTTGCCTTAACTGAGCCTATCTGTCTTTTTGCATCTTCCATAGCATATCCTTGAAATGTCTGGGTAACTTGTAACTTCCCTCCCCCCACAGCCCCTTGGGGCACAACATAATGTGCCTGGGCGCCAAGACAGATACCATAAATTCCTTCGTTGTTATCATGTTACCTGTTTACTGTTGGCTATCTTGCACCCTAAGTATGTGTCTATCATTTTACTTTTTATCCAATCCCAGTGGTTTCCTCCCACTTTGATTCCTCCCACCTCTCTAATCTATCACCAATGGATTTCATGTAACTCACGTACATACATTCCCTCTTTTGATTACAATGTATAAAAATAGATGAAAAAACCACCATTCTCTGGAGAATTATCCCAATCCATTGAGATTCTGCTTCCCAGAAATTGTTTGGCTCAAATAAACTCACAAAAAATTCTTCACAGGTTTGAATGTTTTTACGTTAACAATTGTTATAAATTTAGGGGAACAGCCTTTATCATGAACATTCATTTGTTCTATTTGTCATACTTAGAATCTGTCTCCAGGGATGGCCTAAAGTACATGAAACTAATCTCCTTTTTTTAAAAAATTGAATTTATTGGAGTGACACTGGTTCACAAAACTATACAGGTTTCAAGTGTACAGCTCGACAAAACATCATGTGCACAATTGTTTTGTCCACTCATTGTCCCAAGCAAAGTCTCTTTCTGTCCCCACTCTCCCCCTCTCCTCTTTGCCCACTTCCACCTATCCTAAACCCCTTTTACCTCTATCACCATACTGTGATAAGCTTAATTTCATACCGTGTGTGTGTGTGTGTGTGTGTGTGTGTGTGTGTGTGTGTTAGCTAATCCCTTCACCTTCTTTCATCCAGTTTCTCCCATCCTCCCTCCACTTTGAGATCTGTCAGTCTATTCCATGCATCCATGTCTCTGTTTCTATTTTGTTCTCCAGTTTATTTTGTTCATTAGATTCCACATGTAAGTGAGATCATATGGTAGTTGTCTTTCTCTGACTGGCTTATTTCACTTAGCATAGTAATCGCCACACCCATCCATGCTGTCACAAAAGGTAAAGTAACGAATGAATGAATAAATAAATGGGAACTACTCTCTTTGGAAATAAGGAGTAATTAATCCTGGAAGCAGACATCAAGGTATTCAAATGTGAAAATATATATTTTTTCTGGTAAAACTGTTTAATAACTAAATGCAGAATCATGAACTCTTCAGACAATTTTGAACCCTCTGGTGGGAGTATAAATGGAATGTTCACTAAAATGATCAGAAAAGGTGAAGCGCCTTGAGATGTATTTGGGGATGTGGGTTCTTTAATTAAAGGAATATCCCATGTGAAGTCTACATTTTGGCTCACTACATATTTATCTTGGGTGCTCTCCAAATTCTCATTTAAAATATTTCTACTTTTCCAGTGTGTGCCCTGCAGGAGGCAGCCAATCGATGTTTCTCTCTCATGATTGTTTCTATCTCTCTATCCTCCTCCCTTCCTCTCTCTCTGAAATCAATAAAAACATATTTTAACAAATAAATAAATAATAAAATAAAATATTTCTACTCTTTGGACTCAGTTCCTAGACTCCCCACACTCTCCATCCTCCCCCACCTCATTCTGGCTGAACCTTCATAGCAAGAACATTAGAGTTGAGGCACTTAGAGTTGAGACACTTGTCTGAATGATTCAACCCAGATCAACAAGTGAAGAGCAATTGGGACAGGACAAAAAAAAACCACACGACTTTTTGCTCACTTCTTTGCAGAAGGGTGCTAGTCTTTAAAATAATTCATTTATGAAATGAATGGTCTTCTTCACAGATCTTTGCATTCATTCAAAGAAATCTTGTATGCTGAAGAGACATGCAGAAATGGGGAAAGATGAAAACCCAGACACTAAAAGCAAACCTGCCTCTTAAAATTTTACCAGCCCACTGGAATATTATATAATCAATCAATACTCTCTAAGGTTAGGGCTGCGAAATATTGCATGGGTCATATTTATACTAAAAGATTATTTGTTACTTATCTCGAATTCAAACTCGACTAGGCATCCTGTAATTTTATTTGCTAAATCTGGCAAGCTTATTAAGGTATTACTCCATCACATCTAGGGCACTCAAAATTCAGAGTCAGGCTTTATAATTTAACATTCTAAAAGGAACAGAGTTTTTACACTGCACTGTGGAGAAAAAAATAACTTTTGTTCCTTGACTGTGAAAAAAAATTGAAATCTAACTGTTGCATTACTTTTCTAAAGGTTTAAGGGCGGTAATAATTTCTTCAGCAGAATGTAGAGTCTAAGCTCCTAGGCAGTATCAATATCTGTGCAAGAGCATGTTCTGGGTTGATAAGTTTGGGTTCTCTGCCTTCTCAATCATAGTCCTATAGCCAGACTTCGTGTTTCAGTGAGCTGGGGGGAAAGGGGGAAATTCAGAAACACCCCTTTGCTAGTAGCCCTGGCTCAGTGAGCACAGTGTAGGCTCTGTGTCTGCCTCACGCTGGCTGAGCCATGAAGGGTTAAAATCTTTTTCAATGTTGCCACTCAAATTGCTGTTTACCATCTAAAGTACAGGGTACAGAGCAAGGAGAAAGGTCACAAGGGTCATTATGCTTTGGTGGCAAAAGGCCTATCATTATTTTCATTCTATTCAATGCCAACAAACGGTTTGTTAAAAGACAATGTTGGAAATTCTCCACTTTCTCTTTTTGAGGACTGTTTTATTTCCACAACCTGTGGCGTAGAAAGCAAGCTCTGCACATGCAGCGCCGTGATTGTCAGGGTCTTTTGGTGCCCACAGGCTGTCCTTGTCCAATGACACTACGCTCATTGTTGAGGCAATTGAATTTCATTTTTTTTCCTTATATTGAGTTGAAACATTGAAAGAAATATTGTTGCTGAAGCTTGTTTCATAAGACTGATCTATCATTTGGTCAGTCACTGAGGGAAACTAAGCACATGAATTTTATGGCCTGAGGAATCTCTCCCTTCTCTGAAGATATATTCTTTCATTTGAACCACTCATATGACATTTATCCCTGTATGCTGTGTATTGTATTTGCTTGTGGCTTATCTCCCCCATTAGATGATAACACTGTGAGATCTCAGCAGGGTCTCTGTTTATTCATTTTAATCCCCTCATCCAGAACTTTACATAGTTTGCATACTTCTTGATGGCTGCCAAATAGAAAACTATGTGAACTCCTTTCATTCTGTACTAGATAGCACCATATCCTACCCCGACATGTGGGGCTTCCAAATAGCTCAGAAAGGAATTTGTTCCTCGTGTTAACTCAAAATAAACGACTTTGCAATTCAGTTTTCCGGAATTACTTGGATGTGGAGAAAGGTACTGGCATTTCCCCATTGTCGACATCCAAAAAATAAGTAACGCAGCAACTAGAATAACTTCTTGAACCCCTTATGGAAAAAGAGAGGTTTTGCTCAAGTGAGTATGGACTATTGACTAGAAGTGCAGTGTATTTTAGAGTTTTAAAACAGGTCTTTAATATATATATATTATATGTATATTATATATATATTATATGCATAAAACCTTGACACAAGAGCAGGATAAATAATGCAAAATAAAATTTTAGAAGGAGCCACAAACAAGTGGGAGGCTAGTTTAGACAGATTCCACTGAGTAGGCCAGGGAAATATACAGGGAACCTCAGTTCTCAAGCAGTTCTGGAAGGCTGTACGAGAAGTGATTGGTTCACTGAAGCTTGTTTCATAAGACTGATCTATCATTTGGTCAGTCACTGAGGGAAACTAAGCACATGAATTTTATGGCCTGAGGAATCTCTCCCTTCTCTGAAGATATATTCTTTCATTTGAACCACTCATATGACATTTATCCCTGTATGCTGTGTATTGTATTTGCTTGTGGCTTATCTCCCCCATTAGATGATAACACTGTGAGATCTCAGCAGGGTCTCTGTTTATTCATTTTAATCCCCTCATCCAGAACTTTACATAGTTTGCATACTTCTTGATGGCTGCCAAATAGAAAACTATGTGAACTCCTTTCATTCTGTACTAGCTATAGCACCATCCTACCCCGACATGTGGGGCTTCCAAATAGCTCAGAAAGGAATTTGTTCCTCGTGTTAACTCAAAATAAACGACTTTGCAATTCAGTTTTCCGGAATTACTTGGATGTGGAGAAAGGTACTGGCATTTCCCCATTGTCGACATCCAAAAAATAAGTAACGCAGCAACTAGAATAACTTCTTGAACCCCTTATGGAAAAAGAGAGGTTTTGCTCAAGTGAGTATGGACTATTGACTAGAAGTGCAGTGTATTTTAGAGTTTTAAAACAGGTCTTTTTTCCTATTCTCAAAGCCAGGTGGTATGAGGGAAGAAGGGGTAAGGGGTGGGGTGGGGGGCAGGAATGGAAGATACCTATAATACTGGCAACAATAAAAATTCATTTTAAAAAAAAGTCAGGTGGTGAACTACAGCCTGGCTTGTATATTATTAGTTGGATGTTGGATCAGGGTGCTGGAAGACCTGAATGTGACCAGAAGAGGATGACAAACACTGAAGAGCAAGAAAAGTTATTCCGAAATAAGGGGAGCAAGTTTCTT
>NW_006287456.1:144763-149374 GCF_000327345.1 Myotis davidii | reverse complement strand
GTGCCAGGATTTGACCCCAAGGTGTTCTTGCCCCAAAGTTCTGGTATTTATTCTCCCTTAAACAAACCACATCGATAATGCTACTTTACCTTGTCGCCACTGCAAGCACACTCAAGTGTACAGTGGAACCTCAGTTCTCAAACTTAATTCATTCCAGAAGGCTGTTCAAGAAGGATTTGTTTGAAAACTGAATCATTTTTCCCAATAGAAATAATGTAAATTGAATTAATCTGTTCCAGACCCCCAAATGATTCCCTGTTTTAACCTTTCTTATATACAGTACATGTCTAATGCACTGTTTAATCTATAAATACTTATTTTCTTAAATGTATCGAACCACCCCCTACTAGCCTTAAACTAATCCCTTTTAGCACTGGGTCCAGGGGTGTCTTTCGGGTAAGCATGCAGTACCTTTGCTTGTTCATATATCACTGCCTCTGAAATGATTGTCACTGGCTAACTGCTTTTTGTTAATCCAGATCAACGGCAGTTTTCCCATCTCTTCAGTTGCCTGTGGTCATTGTTTCTCTCACAACCTCAGCAACATTAACTCTCTTGATGGCCTCTTTATATTTTAAAATTGTGCTAATCATTGATTTTGCCAGCAGCAAAAGGATTCTCCCCTTTGTTTGTTGCTTGAGAGATGCTTTTTGGCATGCTGAGGTATCAGCTTGAAAGGGTTGTCAGGTAGAAAAACTGAAGTTTGGTTCGACAACCTAGACATTTTTTCAGTGAACAACTTAATTGAGAACCGAACTGTTTGAGATGGGTGATATTCAAGAAACGAGGTTTGACTGTATTCAATATTCAGGAGGCTAAGGACAAACTTTTTCATCTAGAGAGAACTGGACCTAGATTCCAGAACAAAGGAGCCTCATTTCCTTAGAAATAAAGGTGGGAGGGATGGGGGAAACATGAAAGAGAAAGAGAACCAAAGAGATAGATCAAGCAAAACAGGCTAAAATTAAGGGAGGAAGAAATATGGATCCCGTAGAATCAGAGCTAAAGTAATGAGCTTAGGCAATATTCTAGAAAATCAGTTAAGAACTATTGAAATTAGATTAATCAATTTAAAAAAGATACCTAGCACTTACTATGTACCAGTCATTGTACCAGTATATTTCATTTAATCTCAAATAACTACTAAGTAGAAACTTTTATCTTCATTTTCCAGATTTTAAAAATGGTGGGTCATACACATCACACAGAAGGTAAGACATTGAAAGGGCATTCCAACTCAGGAATGATTCAGGCATTCTTGTTAGACTGAATCCGTGCTCTTTCCACTACACTTAATCACTAGAACTGGCATCAGGCTGGTTCAAATAACTATGCATATCTATATTCACTGCTATGAAGTCTACCTAATACCCTCTACTATTTTTTAATATATTTTATTGATTTTTTACAGAGAGGAAGGGAGAGAGATAGAGAGTTAGAAACATCGATGAGAGAGAAACATCGATCAGCTGCCTCCTGCACATCTCCCACTGGGGATGTGCCCGCAACCCAGGCACATGCCCCCGACCGGAATCGAACCCGGGCCCCTTCAGTCCGCAGGCCGACGCTCAATCCACTGAGCCAAACCGGTTTTGGCAATACGATTTAATAACACTGGAATATATTAATTTTGCAATAAATAAAGGCAACTGAAATTCTATAGAAGGGAGAAGTCAAAGGGAAATTGGATGGTTCAGAGGACAAATTTCCATTTCCTACGGTTGTGACAACAGAAAAATTATAGACTTGGACTCCTCCCACCTCCCCTCAACACCCAAGGCTTTCAATCCTCTAAGTCTATGAACCAGTTTACAGGTGTGAACCTCTTACAGGTATGTCCTTACCTTAGACCAGACAAATGCTGAATTTTAATGGGGGGGGGGAGGTAAAAAAAAAAACTTCATAAAGGAGATTGGTGGTTGTTATTCACATATCTCAGTAAGACTGAGACCACTGAAAGAGCCTTCCAACTTTGGTCCTGCTGTAGGTCTGCCAATCACTTGTGTCCCTTCTACTATAGCCCTTTAATCTATGTCCTGCCTTCTCCCGCCCCTAACCCCCCACCCCCACTTCAAGTCCTTCCAAGACCTGGATTTCTCAACCCTGAACTCTAACATTGTCAACACTGAGTCACTGGTACCCGGTGCCACATCGTCCAGAGGCAGACCAGCACCGGCACTTCCTTTGATTCTATTATTAACAATCAAAGCCTATGAACTTTACATAGCACTCTTACATTTGTTATTTCACCTGGTCCTTGGATCCTTTATACAGTCATGCATCACATAATGACATTTCAGCCAACAACAGACAACATATACAATGGTGGTCCCTTAAGATTATAATGAAGTTGAATTTCCTGTAAAAAAAAAATAATAATATGTAGTTTCAGGGTATTTTCTTTTCTCTGACAGGAGCAATATCTGTGGAACGTGGCAACAGATTCCCTCTCACTGGCAGCACCTCCGTTGTGAGGGGACAGATCACCTCCCCATCAGCCACTGAGCTGTTTCAGCACAGAGCAGCCTGTGCCCCCAGCACTACGTACGCAGAGGGCACTGCAGTCAGTCCGCCCAGGTGTAGCCCATGGTCTTCAGAGTTCATTGCTGAAAATTTTTTGTTGAGGACATAAGATTCTGTACAAGTGAAAGGAGTTTTTAGGGGGGAGATAGGAGTTTTTAGGGGGGAGATAGGCAGGTTTAGGAAATTTTAGGAATTAAGGGGCCCATGGAAAAAGCACAGGGCTACAGAGCTGCAGGAGGTACATTTCCATCGAATAAGGGAGCTGGGAGCTGCAGAAGGTGTACATTTACAGAATAAAGGGAAGGAAGCCCCTCATTCTGAGAGGGAAGAGGAAAGCCCAAAGGGTGTTTCTCAATAAATTTCGACCTTTTGCTATCCCACCTTTTGTCTGTGGTTTCATTCTTCGACTCCACCAGACAAGAATCCGGAAATCATCCTGCCCAGAGGAACACCAGGCATTCCAGTTCAATTTTCCCATTTCTCAAGGACACAAGTCCACACGAGCTACTTTACCAGGTATTAAGTGCCACTGACACTTCAGTAAAAGCCTCTGTGACAGTATGGAGCCAGCCTGTCCCTGTACTTTGGGAATATGTTCAGGTTGTCATAGGTAAAACATAGCAAAGTTTTATTTCTTCCATCAGTGCGATGCCAGAGGCCTGTGCCATATAGTGTGAATGGAGCCAGTAACAAATTTCCAAAGTCAAACTATTGAGTCCCCAGTTCTATACCCTCTCCATGTTAAATGCCCTCTTTTTTTATGAATACCACAAACTTCCTTACTCTGACCCCCTGCTCCAGCATGCAATAAGCAAAACCACATTGCCACGATAATTCGTGTTCTTTTATCTCTCCATCTTGGTTTCTTCTTCCTACTGATCCTCAGGCCACCTTTCCCTCCCTCCTGCAGTCTCTGTTATGGTGATCCACACCTGACCCAGCCAGTTTCTCCTCAATATTTCCCAGCAGTCTAGCCCATATCCCTGTGCATTGAACAGCACTTAAAGCTTCTATACCCTATGTCTTTTTATATATTTTTTTTTATTAATTTTTTACAGAGAGGAGGGGGTAGAGATAGAGAGTTAGAAACATCAATGAGAGAGAAACATCGATCAGGTGCTTCCTGCACACCTCCCACTGGGGATGTGCCCGCAACCAAGGTACATGCCCTTGACCGGAATCGAACCTGGGAACTTTCAGTCCGCAGGCCGACGCTCTATCCACTGAGCCAAACCGGTTTCGGCATATCCTATGTCTTTCAGTCAGAAAGAAGTAGGGGAGAAGCTTGTGGGACCGTGTTTATAAAGTCTACAGTGATGTACAGTAATGTCCTAGGCTTTCACATTCACACACCACTCACTCACTCACTCATCTAGAGCAAATTCCAGTCCTTCAAGCTGCACTCACGGTAAGTTCCCTATACAGGTGGACCATTTTTTACCTTTTATACCATATTTTTACTGTTCCTTTTCCATATTTAGATATGTTGAGATACACAGGTACCATTATGTTATTATTACCAACAGTATTCATTATAGTAATATGTTGTGCAGGTTTGTAGCCAAAAAACAATAGGCTATATCATATAGCCTAGTGGTATAGTAGGTAGACTATACCATCTAGGTTTGTGTAAGTGCGTTCTATGATACTGACGAAACAATGATTACCTAATGACACATTTCACAGAAAGTATCGCTCTCCTTAAGTGACACATGACTATACTTGGGTACTTTTTTATTTAAATTTTGTTTCTCAATTACAGGTTACGTTGAATAGTATTTTGTGTTAGTTTCAGGTGTACAGCATAGTGGTTAAACAATCATATACTTCACGAATTCCCCCCAATATTTCCAGTACCTACATGGCACCATACACAGTTATTACAATACTAGAGGCCCAGTGCACAAAAATTTGTGCACTCAGGGGGGAGGGGGGTTCCTCAGCCCGGCCTGTGCCCTCTCGCAATCTGGGACCCCTCGGGAGATAACGACCTGCTGGCTTAGGCCTGCTCCCAGGTGGCAGAGGGCAGGCCCAATCTCTAGGTGCAGCCCGTGGTCTGGCTCACCGCCAATTGGGGGGTTGGGGGGG
>NW_006287456.1:140551-143822 GCF_000327345.1 Myotis davidii | reverse complement strand
TTTCAAACTGCAAGCTCAGAGGCCGGCAAGGCAGTTGGAGTCCTCCGTCACTGAAGCAAGCAAGTCTCATGTTCGCTTCCAGCTGCCTGGCTGCCGGCCGCCATCTTGGCTGGCAGTTAATTTGCATATCGTCCTGATTAGCCAATGGGAAGGGTAGCGGTTGTATGCTAATTACCATGTTTCTCTCTTATTAGATAGGATATTTCACTATATTCCTTATGCTGTACTTTACATTCTCGTGACTACTGTGTAACTACCAATTTATGCTTCTTAATCCCTTCACCATTTTCACCCAGCTCCCCGAGCCCCATCCCTCTGGCAACCATCAGTCTGTTCTATATCTCTGAGTTGATTTCTATTTTGTTTGTTTTGTTATTTAGATTTACATATAAGTGACATTATATGATATTTTTCTTTCTGTCTGACTTTTCACTTAGCACAATAATCTGCAGGTCCATTCATGCAGTTGCAAATGGTAACATTTCATTCTTTTTTGTGGCCAAGTAATAACAGCTTTTTTATCCACTCCCTTATTGATGGGCACTTGGGTGCTTCCATATCTTGGCTATTATAAATACTGCTGCAATGAACAATGGATGCATATGTCTTTTCCAGTTAGTGTTTTGGGTTTTTTCAAGTAAATACTGAGAAGTGGAATAGCTGGGTTCATTTTCTTCTTTTTTTAATCTTTATTGTTGAAAGTATTACATGTGTCCCCATTTTTCCCACATCGACCCCCTCCAGACCACCACCGATCCCCACTCCAGGCCCTCACCACCTCACTGTCTGTGTCTATAGGTTATGCACATATGCATAAAAGGTCTTTGGTTGATTACCTTCCACCCACCTACCATCCCCCACCTTCCCAATGAGATTCCACACTCTGTTCCATGCTTCCATGTCTCTGGATCCACTCTGTTCATCAGTTTATTTTGTTAATTAGATTCCACATGAGTGAGATCATGTGATACTTGTCTTTCTCTGACTTATTTCACTTAGCATGATGCTTTCCAGGTCTCTCCATGCTGTCTCAAACGGTAAGAGATTCTTCTTTTTTACTGCTGCATATACCATTTATTCCATGGTATAAATGTACCACAGCTTTTTGATCACTCATCTACTGATGGGCACTTGGGCTGTTTCCAGATCTTAGCTATTATAAATTGTGCTGCTATGAACATATGGGTGCATATATCCTTCAGATTGGTGTTTTGGAATTCGTAGGATGTATTCCCAGAAGTGGGATGGCTGGATCAAATGGCAGTTCCATATTAATTTTTTTTTAGAAAACTCCATACTGTTTTCCATAATGGCTGCACCAGTCTGCATTCTTTGTCTCTAGTTATATAGCCTTTATTTCAAAGTCTATTTTGTCTGGTATCTTTATTTCTGCCAATATTTGCTTTATGAATTTAGATGCTTCTCCATTGGGTGCATTTGTTTCTTATTATGGCCTTTGTTTTAAAGCTATTTTGTCTGGTATAAGTATTGCTACCCTAGCTTTTTGTTTCTTTATTTCTATTTTCATGAAATATCCTTTTTTATCCTTTACTTTCATTCACTGCATGTCTTTTGATCTGAAGTAAATCTCTTGTAGACAGTATATATCAGGGGTGGGCAAACTTTTTGACTGGAGGGCCACAATGGGTTCTTAAACTGGACGGGAGGGCCGGAACAAAAGCCTGGATGGAGTGTTTGTGTGAACTAATATACATTCAAAGTAAACATCATTACATAAAAGGGTACGGTCTTTTTTTTTTTTAGTTTTATTCATTTCAAACTGGCCCTTGGGCTGTAGTTTGCCCAAGGCTGGTATATTTAAAGGTCTCCTTTTGTTATTCAATCAACCTCTAAATGTCTTTTGATTGGAGCATTTAACCATTTGCATTAAAAGTAATTATTGATACATATGTATTCATTGCCATTTCGTTGTTCATATTTTTTGTTTTTGTTTTATTTTTCGTCTTCTTAAATAAGTCCCTTTAAAATTTCCTCTAATATTGGTTTGTGGCGATGAACTCCTTTGCTTTTTATTATCTGGGGAAATCTGTCCTCTGATTCTAAATGATACCTTTGCTGAATAGAGTAATGTTAGTTGTAGGTTGTTGCATTTCATCTTTGAATATTTCATGCAAATCCCTTCTGGCCTACAAAGTTTCTGTTGAGAAACCAGCTGGAAGTCTTATGGGAGTTCCCTTGGATGTAACTAAATGCTTTTCTCTTGCTGCTTTTAAGATTATCTCTTTGTCTTTAAACTTAAGCATTTTAATTATGAGGTGTCTTGGTGCGGGCCTCTGGCTTCATCTTGTTGGAACTCTTTTTGTGTCCTTTTCCTTCCCTAAGTTAGGAAGTTTTCAGTCATTATTTCGTCAAGTAGGTAGGTTCTCAATCTCTTGCTCTCTCTCTTCTTCTGGAATCCCTATGATGTAGAAATTGTTATGCTTTATGTTGTTCCAATGTTCCCCTAAACTACCCTCATTTTTGTAATTCTATTTTCTTTTTTCTGCTTTCATTGGGTGTTTTCTGGTACCTGTCTTCCAAGTCACCAGTTAGATCCTCTGTTTTATCTTACTTGCTGCTGATTCCTTCTAGTTATTCTTTATTTTACATATTGTAATTTTCATTTCTGACTGATTCTTTTTTATGGTTTGTGGTCCTTTTTTATTCTACTATCTCTTTGCTTAAGTTCTCATTGAGTTTATCCATTCTTCCCCTACATTCCTTGAGCATCCTTAAAACCATTGTTTTGAACTCTGTATCTGGTACATTGCTTGTCTCTTTTCATTATTTTTTTCCTGAGTATTTCTCTTATTCTTTCATTTGGGGCATGTTTGTTTCCCCATTTTGCCTGCTTCTGTGTGTTAAGTGGATCTGTTATGCCTCTCAATCTTGGTAGAGTGGCCTTGTGTAGGAGGTGTCCTGTGGTGCTCACCTGAACTAGGTGCTCCAGGAAAGTCCTCTGTGTCAGTTATGTGAGCCTTACTGATGTAGTTGAGTCTTGATTGCTGTTAAGTTCTCCATGGGTTGTGTTGACTCTCAGTCTTACTATGAGGATTGACCTCAACCACAGAGTATGAGCTACTAGGCAGGGACTAACCCACGGTGCTTTATTTGCTCCAGGAGGTCCTGTTGCCTGCCAAGTCTCTCTTTTGGTGTGCTGATTGTAGAGCTAATCAGGTCATGCCCTGATGTGGTCTGAAACCTGCCACAGGGTCTATTTGTTCTGGGGCCCCTTGGGAGGGAGCCCGGTGCAAGTCAATGTGGTCTGTGC
>NW_006287456.1:122711-140439 GCF_000327345.1 Myotis davidii | reverse complement strand
TCAAAAAGTTTGCCCACCCCTGCTCTAGACTGACTATTAGGAGCTACAGAGTAATTTATGGTTGGTGGCTACTTCTGCTGGGCCTGTGTGCACATGAGAATGGCCAAGTTATACTGAAACTGGTTTCCACCAGTATTGAGCCAGGGCCAGGTCAGCAAAAGGACCAAGACACCTGAGGTCCACCTCTGCCTGCCAACTTATTAGTCTCAGTCACTGCAAAAGTCTCTTTGGTATGTGAGTTGTGTAAGGTAGGTTCTCAGTGAGTCACCAGGTAGGGGCAAGTAGTGTGCACCAGGTTGATACAAATACAAATTTGGTGCCAAGTGGTCTGAGGCCACTCCAGCAAAAATCTCAGGGTACACCAAAGCCAGCTGATATCTGCAAACTGTTATGGTGGGGCAGGGTCTCGGGGAGTCAATAGAGTGAGGACAGTAGAGTTCATCAGGCTAAAACAGATTAAGATTTGGCAATGTGGAAGGAGGGCTCTTCACAGGAATGCTGGCACTGGTTGGGGCTCATGGGAAAAATGGCCCTTGCCCTACAGCCACAAAATGCAGGCTTTCCATTTGCATCTCTGACATCATCTGAGTCTGCCCAGATTTTCAAAAGCCTTCCAAGAAAGACTGCTCTAGGGACACAAACTTGGAAGGACTGTGCCACAGGTTGTCAGGAAAGTGGGGTTAGTTCATCTCTTCAGGCTGATGCCATGGCGGTGTGGCCCTTGTTGGGATGCACATTGGGAAAATCGTTCTCACCTCGAAACAACACAACTCAGTCCCTGTGTGTGTGTCTCCAATAGCCTCTGAATCTGCTCAGATCTCCTCAAAAACCTTCTAAGGAAGAGTGTACCATGGGCCCAGGGTGGCCACTATTTGATTTTTCCACAAGGCACAAGCTTGCCAGGGCTGTGCCAGAGGTTATCAGGAAGGAGGGTCTAGTGCAGTGATGGCGAACCTTTTGAGCTCGGCGTGTCAGCATTTTGAAAAACCCTAACTTAACTCTGGTGCCATGTCACATATAGAAGTTTTTTGATATTTGCAACCATAGTAAAACAAAGACTTATATTTTTGATATTTATTTTATATACTTAAATGCCATTTAACAAAGAAAAATCAACCAAAAAATGAGTTCGCGTGTCACCTCTGACACGCGTGTCATAGGTTCGCCATCACTGGTCTAGTGCATCTCCTCAGGCTGATGCCATATAGCTGGAGTGCTCCACCCAGGAAAAATGGCATCTCTCGTTGGTGTGGGAGAGAGACTCAGCACTGGGACTTTGATGACTGTCCCTCCTGTCCTCTCCGAAAAGCCACACAACCCCGTATTTCCATGTATGACTCCAATCCACTCTGAGCCACCTTCCTGACACAGCATGAGTGGCCACAAATGAGATTTTGTGCATTGGCCCTTTAAGAGATCACCTGGGTTTCTAGCTGTCTCCTGTCTCACCCTGGCAGACAGAATCCCCACCGATTTTCACAACCAGATGCTATGTGGGCTCCACTTTGGAGAGCACAGCATGGAGTTAGGACCTTGTGCTCCTCAGGGGGTCCTTTGCAGCTGAGATATCCCTCTGAATTCTCAACTGCCACACATGGACACGCAGGGCAGCCCTTTTGTAATCTCCACCCTTCCCACCAGTCTCCATGTGGCTTCTTCTGTAAATCATTGGTTATAAGACTTTTGTTTCACTAGTCTTCCATTGGTTATTCTGGTGGATTGTTCTATAATTAGTTGTAATTATGATTTAGACCTGGGAGGAGGTAAGTGTAACTTCCACCTACTCCACTGCCATCTTGGATCTGGAATACATGTACTTCTTGCCCACATTTTAAGGATCAGAAGCCTGAAGAGTTGTGACACGCCTTAGGACACAGGATATTAAGTAGCAGAGTTCCTTTTTCTAATTAATAGGCCAGTGCTCTTCCACCTGTACCCTGTTGCATTCTGACTGTTCCTTCTGCCTATTGGCTGATATACTAGTTTCAGATCTTTCATTGTCTACAAGTTCTCACATGGTTGTTTCTATTCTTTGCCTTCATGGGTTCACTTCTTAAACTAATCTTCCTCCCTAGCCCAGAGAGTCTCAAACTTTAGAGTGCACCAGAGTCACCTGAGATGCTTGTTAAATGTGGATTCTGAGAACTCAACTCTAAGCAATTTGATTTATTGTGTTTGGATGAGAGGACACAGGAATCTCCATTTTAACAAGTAATCTAAGTCATTATGATGCAGGGAGTCCAAAGACCACCCTTTGAGAAATGCTATTTAAGCTACTCTGAAATAAAGCTACATTCAGATAACCCTCAAAGTGAAAATTACTGGGGGGAATCTTCAGTGTGAGTCTTGTGTTGCCTTGAGTTACAGAGCTCTTATACAATGTGAACTGAGTAATGTGAAACATTCAATCAACACAGTTATTCATTGCAATAAAATGTCAACATTTTAAGTCTTTTTTCAAAAGACTTCTTAAGAATCATTTCTCCACACACAGTCGTGTTTAAAAGGAATACAGCTGCTCCTATTTTTGTAATTCACACTTTCAAGTCTGTCTATAAATACTAAAAATGAAAAAATGCAGCTATAACTATATTTGCAGTTATGTAAAACAAAGCCATTGCCTTCAAAATTATAAGCCTGACTAGTTAAAACTAACAAAAAACTCTAGTGAATAAGAATGTATTTTTAAGCATATAAGCAATGGACAAAATCACAAATAGAAAAATCAATAGATTTGGACTGTACAAAAAAATTTTTAAGAAGCTTAAAATCCATTATTAAATAAGAAAACTTTTAAAAAGCCACAAACTGGGAAGAAATATTTGCAACAAACATTAAAAAAGGATGATAGAGTTAAAATATTAAAAAGTTCTAAAAATCAAAAAGCAAAATAAACAAAGAACAAGAATAGAAGTAAATAAACATGAGACAATTTCAAGAACACACTGAAAATGTTTTAAAATGTTCAACATTTTAAAATAGTTGTGAAATACACCACTTTTGTCAATCAAATTAAACACGTTTAAATGATTATTTGGGAAACAATTCAGTGAAATGGACAGGCTCACTCACACACCGATGGGGAGTGGATAAATTGGTTCAAACTTTCTTTAAAGTAATTTAAATATTGTTATCATAAATGTCTTTAAAAAACACACCACACAGACACAGTAAGTTCCTTTGTAGGACTCTAGTGTAAGGAAACAATCAGAAATTCAAACAAAGTTGAAGTACAGATTTATATTTAAGATGTAAAATTTGGAATCAAACTGAATTTCCAACAATAAAAACATGTTATTTTAAATAAATAATGCATGGTATAGTCATGTGACAACATGTTATATAACACTTTAAAATGGTGTTTTCAAATACTTAATGGTATTTGAAAATGTTTCAGATCTAAGGACACTTTGAAAAGTCAAAATATAGCATTTTATATATAATATTATCCAAATTTAAAAATATTTTATACTCACATTAAAAACTATAAATAAATACATCAAAATGAGAGCAGCTATTATTTCTAGGTATTGAGATTTTTATTCTGGTAATACTTTTCTGTACTATCAATTCTCTACAATGAGCATATGTTACTTTCATAATCAGAAAATGCAACAAATGGTATTTCAAAAGTCCCTCTGGAAGTATAACATAAAGAAGAAAAAGTTGTCAACTTAATTAATTTATAGTTTGCAAGTGACAGAGAACACTCACCACTTGTTTCTGTAGTAACCACTGGAATCCATTTATGGAATGCCAGTGACCTTATATTCTCAAGACAACTGCTTATCTGTCTCCCTAAATGAAAGAGGGGGATATGGAGTAAAGACAACAGTCTCTGAGAACAGATGTCTGAAGGGAGATAAAACAAGTATCAGGATAAAGTAAAAGGAACATTTTACTAGCATTCCTTAGTCTAACTATATTTTAATTTAGGATTCTTAGACTATAACATTTCTCCTTATACTAAAAATCCACTACACCAATTGATCAACATAACACCATTAATATTTTTTAATGTTTTCTTAACAGAAAAGGGTTTCCTTCAAGAATTTTACATTGTATGGAGTTTCCTCAAAAAATTAAGTATGGATCTGCCATTTGATGCAGTGATCCCACTTCTAGGAATATATCCTAAGAAACCCAAAGCACCGATCAGAAAGAATTTATGCACCCCTATGTTCATAGCAGCACAATTTACAATAGCTAAGATCTGGAAACAGCCCAAGTGCCCATCAGTAGATGAGTGGATAAAAAAAACTGGTATATTTAGGTACACCATGGAATACTATGCAGCACTGAAAAAGAAGAATCTCTTACCCTTTGAGACAGCATGAGGGACCTGGAAAGCATCATGCTAAATGAAGTCAGTCAGAGAAAGACAAGTATCATATGATCTCACTCATATGTGGAATCTAAGTAACAAAATAAACTGATGAACAGAGTGGATCCAGAGACTAGAAGCATGAAACAGAATGCTGAGTCTCAGAGGGAAGGCAGGGGAGGGTGGGAGGTAATGGCCTGGGGTGAGGGGAGGCACGGGGAGGTTGGAGGGGGTTCATGGGGGGAAAGAGGGACATATGTAATTCTTTCAACAATGAAGAATTATACTTTTAAAAAGAATTTTACATTGTAATCATAAGAGAAATGTCTTATTCCCCCTGTTGGAAGGTTGGGAAGGGGTTAATTTGGTTACTTAAAAGACTCAAAAAGAAAGAGACACATGCTGGGGTACTTAATCCACCCCCTCCAGACCAATTTGGCTTGAGAAAATACCAAAGAATCTTAGGCATCCATATTCATTCTGTGTTAATCATGCTTGATAGGCTGATGAGATAGAGATAATTCTAGTACACTATCTGCTAGCTAAATACACACCTAGAACCCAAATTTCTTCATATTAAAATCAGCTTGGAAAATGGTTACTTCTTGATTACTGGGAAAAGTGGGAGTCAACGTGGGAGTCGCTGAGGTAATCTGGGAAGGAGGGAGAGCAGAGACTTTTTCCCCAGCTCCATAGGAGGTCATTACTTGAGCATTCCCAAACTCAAAGCAGGGAATAGGACTTGGTGAGCTGAATTCTTTTTATTTAAAAGGAAAGGATTTCACAGGTTGATGAGCTGTATCTAACTTGTCACACCCACTAACACACTGAGTGGTCATTGTACACATTCTAATTCAAAAGGTACTTAAGGATTATACATCTAAATCTCCCCTCCCACTCCTCTCCAACAGCTTGTCATGAGGCCTGATAGATCATTATTTGTCAGCATATTTACAATATTGAGAGGGAGAGCAAGGAGTTAGCTAATAGCCCATTAGCAGAAATGAGTCTATCTAATTCAAGCCTGTACTTTGGCAGTTGGCAAAAGAAAGCAGAGACTGAGCACGAACGTGGCAAGGCAGACATTGTAAGGATTCTGTAAAGTTGGGGAGGAGAGTTACTCAATAAAGGAAAAGAATGAGTGAAAGCCCTAAAGCAGCGGTTCTCAACCTGTGGGTCGCGACCCCTTTGGGGGTCAAATGACTCTTTCACAGGAGTCGCCGAAGACCATCGGAAAACACATATATAATTACATATTGTTTTTGTGATTAATCACTATGCTTTAATGATGTTCAATTTGTGACAATGAAAATACATCCTGCATATCAGATATTTACATTACGATTCATAACAGTAGCAACATTACAGTGATGAAGTAGCAACGAAAATAATTTTATGGTTGGGGGTCACCACAACATGAGGAACTTATTAAAGGGTTGCGGCTGGAGGGGAGTTATGGTGGGAAAAAAGAGGAACCAATGTAATAATCTGAACAATAAAGATTTAATTAAAAAAATAAATAAATAAAGGGTTGCGGCATTAGGAAGGTTGAGAACCACTGCCCTAAAGGCAGATTTTGCCTACATTAATTCAACAGACATTTATTGAGCCAGCCCTGTGTTGGCAATGCAAATACAAGGAAAGAGGACTTCCCTTAAAGATTTCACAGTCTAGTCGGGAAGATACATACATGAACTCAAAGATATAGTCAAATCCTATTTTAATAAAAACTCTGGCAGACACAGTCTCTTCTTCGTCTTTCATCGAACATTTATTTACTCTATTATACCTATTTCTAACTAAGTACGTGGGACCTAGTTAGAAAATAGGGACACAAAATCCAGTAAGGCAGAATCACTGCCCTTAAGGAGCTTCCTATATCTAGTTGGGGAAATAGACAAATCAATAATGTGTTGTTCAGTGTGATGATTGCGCGGTAGAAGAGGGCATAGAGGGGATAAATGGTGATGGAAAAAATAAAAAACAAATGGAAAAATACCGTGTGTCATCTAGCTGGGGAAATAGACAAATCAATAATATGCTCCTTAAGGGCAGTGATTGTACCTTACACAATGCTTTGAACGCTAGGTATGAGATATTATCAGAGTGCAAAGATAGAACCATTATCTCTGCCTGGAGGGGCTGGAGAAGTCACCTCCAAAGACCAGTCATTGGATGTGGGACTTAAAGGATAGTTAGGAATTTGTTAGGTTAAAAAACGAACATGGGCCGAGGCCTGTTTGGCTCAGTGGATGGAGCGTCGGCCTGCAGACTGAGGGGTCCCGGGTTCGATTCCGGTCGGGGGCGTGTGCCTGGGTTGCGGGCACATCCCCAGTAGAAGATCTGCGGGAGGCAGCTGATCGATGTTTCTCTCTCATCGATGTTTCTGGCTCTCTGTCTCTCTCCCTTCCTCTCTGTAAAAAATCAATAAAATATATTTAAAAAAATAAATAAAATAAAATAAAAAAACGAACATGGACCCTAGCCTGTTTGGCTTAGTGGATAGCGCGTCGGCCTGCAGACTGAAAGGTCCCCGGTTTGATTCTTGTCAAGGGCACATGCTGGGGTTGTGAGCTTGATCCCAGTGGGGGGCGTGCAGGAGGCAGCCAGTCAATGATTCTCTCTCCCTTTGCCTGCCTCTCTGAAATCAATTTTTAAAAAAAAGAACATGGAAGAAGACCAGAGAGAAACAGAAGACAGATAATGAAATATTATTTATCAATACTATCATATGTGTTGTATTTGATCCTTCATTCAGTGACAAATAATTGAGCACATGCTTTATACCTAGCACTATGCTAAAGTGCCAATTCTCTGAATTTACTAATAAGGATACCAACACACACAGACTTTCCCAGAGCCACACAGATAGTAAGAGACAAATTCAAACCAAGTTCTGACTGTCTACTAAACATGCATTTTCCATCCCCCCCCTCAAAACTGGATTATATAGGTATGCAGTCATATTTGAGAAATGATGAAATATCTGGTTTGGCTACAATAAAAGGGAATGTGGGAGGAGGTGGGAAGTGGTAGCAGAAAATCTGTGGCATGTTTCACTAATTTGCATGCTAACATTTACATATCTGATCATTTGCATTCAATTTTAGGAAAGGAGAAATAATTTTTGTGCCTTTCCAAGAAGATGCTGGAACAGGTACAAGGATAACTTTCTAAAGTTTTTAGAAACCTATGACCCCACAATGTTGAGGAGCAAAAAAAAAAACCCACAAGGAATTAAAATTGATTCTCAACACAACCCTTTTTTACTTGCAATTTCTGTAAAACATCATGAATATTTATTACCTATCTTTCCAGACAATAGCCAGAACCCAAGCAATGCTAAGGGAACAGCTGTCTGAAGCAAATATGGAGAAGAGGACCAAACAAAACTGACAACCTTCATGTTACTAGTACCCCGTAACCATATTGTGTTTATGTTAATTTCATGTTTGTAGTCCAAAACCCCAAATTGCCCAAATCACCGTATATCTTGAAAATTTACTTATCAAATTAAATCTCATTAAATGATCGAAAATAAGTTAATAGTGTTACAAAATTTAAAAAAGTGTTTCGCAATCAAGACTGAGTTGTTGAGTAGTGCACACCAATAGTCGTTTTATGGGATTTCTATTATGCCTTCAAGGCAGCAATTGAAATGACTTATCTTAATGATCATGGAAAAGAACTGTAACCTGTACTGAGATTTAAGCCATTGGCTTTAAGTTTGTAAATGTTAATGTTTAAGCAAATATTTAGTTTCCATGGAGCACAAAGCATTATAATTAATTTAATGGCTTTTAATAAGAACAACTGAAACCAGAAATGAACTGTAAGCATGGTACTTTCATTTTATGTAATTTAACATAATTGACAAAAACTACTAATACTTATGCATTTCTTGAATTCATATAATACTTTATGCATTCATACACGTCATACACGTCGTAAATTATGTATCAATTTCCCTTTTAGAAACTGAGTTTGTACTTCTAATTATTTATAAAACACTGAGACATTTGGGAAAAATTATAGTACTATCGGTAAGCGTTCAGTTAGCCCTTTGAAGGCTGAGCTGTTCCAAACCTTCAGAGGATTTCCTTTCCTCCACAAAAAAGTGGGTTGATATAAATATTAATGAATGTATTGATTCATTTTTAATTTTTTAAAAATATTTTCATAAAACAGAAATGAAAGGATTCCCTAACTTCCTAAAGCAGGTTAATCTCAGTTCAAAAATAGTATGCCTAGTGTGGAAAGAGTATCTACTAACTCCACTATTATTAGTATATTATCTTTAAAATTTTCACTGAATTTATTGGGGTAACACTGGTATTGAAAATAAAATTCTTTTTTGTTTGTTTGTTTTTGTTAATCCTCACCTGAGGATATTTTTTCCATTGCTTGAGTGGAAGGGAAGGGGAGGAGGAGGAGGAGGAGGAGGGGAGAGAAACAATGTGAGAGAGACACATTAACTGGTGGCCTCCTGCAAGTGCCTCAATTGGGAGCAGAAAGCAAACCCGTAACTGAGGTATAGCCCTGCAACCCTTTGTTCTCGTAACTTCCTAAAGCAGGTTAATCTCAGTTCAAAAATAGTATGCCTAGTGTGGAAAGAGTATCTACTAACTCCACTATTATTAGTATATTATCTTTAAAATTTTCACTGAATTTATTGGGGTAACACTGGTTAATAAAATTACATAGGTTTCAAGTGTACAATTCTATAATACAAGTATTGATTCATTTTTGAACAAGTTATATTGAATTTAAAATGGAAAATAGGGTGTAGAAAAGACCTTAATGTTCTGAATCATTTCTGGTTTAAAAAAAATCGAATATATTACTATTTTAAATGTTCCCAGACCTGCTCTAACCACTGAGAAAAACTGGCCAGGGCTCCCAGACCAATTTTAAAGAAGGAAGAATGCTGGACGACCGGTTCTAGTTTTGCACATACATTCTGCGCACCTGAGGAGCCCCAACACATAATCACATGTTGCTGGGAGATAGGAGAGGCTGATATTCATTATTTTGGTTTAAAGGAAGTACTGCCAATACTTTCAAATCTGTTATCTATGCCTCTCTCCTTGGTGGGTTTTCTGCTCTACTAACTGATCCAGAATTATTATGCCATTTTAATGAGCAGTACCTGCTTCAATTAACGTAAAAAAAAAATTGGAAAGGATAAATAAAACTAGAATCTATTTCTCAGACTTGAAGAAAAAGGATTTCATTAGCCTTTAGCAGAAGAGAAAGACTTTTTGTAGGCTCAACAATAAGGTAAGGAAGAAAGGAGAATTAAGGAAGCAAACCAGATAAATTCTTTCTATTGTTTGGCAGAATGACCTGACAAGTGACCTCTCTGCAGACACTGAATTGTTCCTAATGATGTGAATAATTTACTCCAGCTTCCAAAGGAATAATTTAGGGACTTTTATGCTTCTTAGGATCAGAGTAAATGATGAGAGAGCAGACTCAAAGAGAAGCCTGAATAAGGGATCTTTGTTTGGTGTGATCTGTTCCGGGGCATTTTCTCCAAACTAGCAAATCTCCACAGCTGAGTCTCAGGTTTCCCCTACCTTCCTTTGTCTCCCTGTCAAGCTCTCATCCTGGATCAAGTCCTGAAAGCTTGGATTTTGCATTGCATTTGGTTAGCAGAGTTCCTGACCTTGCTTGGTCAGTCCTGGCCCTACTTTTGCTATCTAGGTGTGAGGCTTTGAAGACTCCCTTACACCCTACCTGCCATTTGACCTCAGCCAGTACCCGTTTGTTGACTTCCCTTCTCCTGGAAACTGACAGCTGGAAGGGACTCCACCCTCCTACATGGCACCAGTTACGGTAATGTCACCGGAATGCATCATTTTCTGACATATTTGCAAATCCACACTTAAAATTGGATTACATAGAAAGAGAATTGTAATCCCCAAATGCCACATGGTAAAGTAACTTTATAGAAGGACATTGAAAAAAAACACACAAAAGATTAGGGCAAGTCATTTCACTCCTGTGGGTCTGTTTTACTTATCTGTAATGTAAGGGAGATGATATATAATGTTTCTTCTCACACAAAAATTCTAGAATTTGCATTATCAAATTACTTTAGTTTTAAATTTGATGCTTCTGGAGACCTTATTATTAAATTAAGTTAAAGAAAATGTCAGCCATATGCTAATTGCTATCAACACATTTATTTTAGAATATATTTAACTTGCTTAAAACTATTTCCCTCACCCAATGATTTCTGTGACCCATAATTCAGAGTTCATCAGGTAGAAGAACAACTTGTGCTGTATTTTCTGGAAATTTTTATAAATTGTCTCTGTCTATATCCTGCTTAGAGGATAAACTTGAAAATCTGTTGTTTTGTATTTGTAACAAACAACTGGTTTGACTAAACTTTTCACTGAAATTATTCTATAATTTAATACCCTGTGGAATATAGCCTGGAAATAAAACACCCCTTTCTTCCAATCTTCATAGTAATAAAAAACTATATTATTAATCCTAGATATCACCTAAAATATTACTAAAGAAAAAGATGGAATTATATTCTTCCTGCTGCCATTGGCATAAATTGGCATGATTTAATCCTTAAACCAATATCGTTATGTGATTACTTAAACCTTTCTAAAAGTATCCAAGAAGAAATATATATATATATATTTTTTATTATCGGGTTCTATTTCTAACTTATCTGATTTGTTTAAAATGTCTTGCCATGTTTAAAACTCTTTTGTGGTCAGTTGAAGCACTTTGTCCTTCTTTCAATGAGAGAAGCAAACAAGGAATCATGCAGGCCTTGCTGACCTCTGAGTTTAGTTTGTTTCTTGCTGTTCAGATCCTTCCTATGCTTGTTTTCTGCCATCACATGTCATATCCTCATAAGTACGGTTTTCCTGTGCTAAACTGCCTAATTGTGTCCATCTCTCTCTAATACCAGCTTTATTGGAATATAATTCACTATACCATTGAGTGGTCTTTCATGTATTTGCAGAGCAATGCAACCATTAACACAATCTATTTTAAAACATTTTTATGACCCCATAAGAGAACCCCATCAGCAGTAATTCACTTTTTCCCTCCAAATTTGCATCCTCCCCTGCCCCCAGTTCTAGTCAACAACTAATCTACTTTCTGTCTCTACAGATCTTCCCTTTTTGTACATTTCATGTAAATGGAATCGTACAATATGTAGTCTTTTGTAACTGGCTTCTTTCACTTAGCACAATGTTTTTAAAGTTCATCCATATTGTAACACTGTCCAATTCTTTTTAAAGTCACATTTTGCATATTTAGTAGACACAAACTCAAATACGTATAACATTTTAAAATTTGAGTATATTTTCTCTCTCTCTCTCTCTCTCTCTCTCCCCCTCTCTCTCTCTCTCTCTCTCTCTCTCTCTCTCACACACACACACACACACACACACGCGCGCGCGCGCGCGCGCAAATAGTACTCCTAAATTTACCAAAATCTGGCCTAAAGTCTTTGGGAATCAAGCAAACATACTAGGTTTGACATGACTGCTTCTTTAGGAGATTGATTGGTGGTGTGGAAATTATGGATAATCTTTATGAAGTTTGAAATATGCTCTACACTTTGTTCCTAAAGATCTTCAGTATATCTTTAACAGACCCTCCTCATAGGAAACCTCCAATATTTGAAATTGCATTCTGATGAAGGTTTAGGTTGAATATTTCCTCCAAAAGAATGGCTTTAAAATCAGGCACACAAAAAGGTGAAGTCAAGCTGTGTATGTAGGCCAGTGCACTCATCTACCTTGCCCCGTAATTTACAGGCATGTTCATTTTTCCTCTGAGAACAAAATGTGATGTGTGCCAGTTGGTTTTATAAACCTCATGGGAGGGGGATTAATATGGCTGTATCTAAAGTAACTGTAACGTGTTTGTAAGGTAATTTGAATGCTTTAGAAGACATTCAGACTGATATTAACCTCTGAGGCTTGAAAAATATTTCAAAGTGCCTATTCAAGAAATTAACATTCATGTGCTATACATTTATCCATTTCAAGTTGGAAACATGAAAACATCCCACACTCAGTAAACAATGGAAATAACTATTCAAATATTTATATTCTGGATCAAAAAAATTTGAGAATTTTCCAAGTCTACCAACATTTCCCAGGCCTAGTATTTTAAGTATAAAATTTTTTCTTAATCATACTTAATTTTTTAAAACTTTCATGTCAGTGGCTATTAAACTGAATTTTAACAAGATGTAGCATATTGACTAAAATAAGGAACTGAGGATCAGTCCCAGAACCTGAAATATCATGACATGGAACAGAATTATCATATAAAACAGAAATGGAAAGAAAAATAGATTGGTTCCTGGACAAATTAAGAAACAATTAAATAAATAGGTATAGAATTATACATTTAGACAATAAGAAAACAATTATGTAAATTAAAATATATTTTTTATTTATTTAAGAGAAGAAGGGAGAGGGAGAGAGAGAAACAGCCATGATGAGAGCAGATGTGAGCACCGAGTCCAGTCTGCAGGGTCAGTTTCCCCCCCCTCTCCCCGCCCTCCCGCCGGCCAGGCGGGAGGGACAAGGGGCCGGCTCCCTCTAGGGGAGGCCACAGTCCTGGCCTCAGCGGTGGTGTCACCTCCCTACCCCCCCACACACACACACACACACACACACACCTCCATGGCTTAAATGTTCCAATCAAAAGACATAGAGCAGCTGAATGGATATGAAAACAAGACCTACATATGATGTCTACAAGAGACCCACCTCAGAATGAAAGACACACAGAGACTAAAAGGAAAGGGATGGAAAAACACTTCATGTAAATGGAAATGAAAAAAAGCTGGGGTAGCAATATTTATATCTGATAAAATAGGCTTTAAAACAAAAGCTATAATAAGACACAAAGAAGATTACTACATATGACAAAGGGATCAATCAAACAAGAGGATAGAAACCTTGTAAATATTTATGTACCCAATATAGGAGCACCTTGTTATATAAAGCAAGTCTTGATGTATATAATTGGAGAGATCAACAGTAATATATTCATATTAGGGGATTTTAGCACCCCATTGACATTAATAGGTTTTCCAGACAGAAAATCAACAAGGAAACTGTAGCCTTAAATGAGATGAGATAGATTTAATTGATATTTACAGAGCATTTCACCTCAAAACAGCAGAATATACATTCTTTTAGATTATACATGGAACATTTTCTAGGCTAGACCACATGTTAGGACACAAAACAAGTGTCAATAAACTTTGGAAGATTGAAATCATATCAAGCAACTTCTCTGACCACAATGGTATGAAACTAGAAATTAATTACAATTAAAAAACAACAGCACTGACAAACACACAAAGACATGGAGGCTAAATAGCATGTTACTAAACAATGAATGGGTTAACAATAATATCAAAGAAGAAATCAAAAGATACCTTGAGAAAAATGAAAACAGGAACACGAGTCAAAATCTATGAGACACAGCAAAAGCAGTCCTAAGAGGGAAATTCATAACATTACAGACCTATCTCAAGAAACAAGAAAAATCTCAAATAAACAATCTAACTTTACACTTAAAGGAACTGGGGGGAAAAAATAGCAAACAAAGCCCAAAGTGAGTAGAAGGAAGGAAATAATAAAGATTAAATTGGAAATAAACAAAATAGAGTCTAAGAAAACAGTATAAAAGATCAATGAACCAATATCTGGTTCTTTGAAAAGATAAACAAGATTGACACACCTTTGACCAGGCTAACCAAGAAAAAAGAGAGAGAACTCAAATAAATAAAATGAAAAAGGAAAAGTATCAAAAGACACCACAAAATTTGAAGGAATATAAGAAAATAGTACAAACAACTATATGACAACAAACTGGACAATCTGGAAAAAATGTATAAAAATTCCTAAAACATATAATTTTCCAAGATTGAATCAAGAAGAAACAAAAAAATCTGAATAGACCAATTACAACCAATAGAATCAAAGTACTAATAAAAAAAAAATTTCCTGCAAACAACAGTCCTGGACCAGATGGCTACACAGGTAAATTTTATCAAACATTCAAAGAATAATTAATATCTATCCCTTTTTAAATATCCCAAAAAAATCAAGTGGAGGGAAAACTCCTAAGCTCATATTAGGAGGCCAGATTTACCCTGATTCCAAGACCAAATAAAGACATTACAAAGAAAGAAAATTATAGGCCAATATCCCTGATGAACATAGATGCAAAAATCATCAACAAAATATTAGCAGACAGAATTCATCAATACATTAAAAAATCCCACCAAGATCAAGTGGGATTTATTCCTGGGATGCAAGGTTCGTACAATAGCTGCAAATTAATTAATGTGAAACATCACATATAAACAAAATGAAGTTAAAAATCATATGGTCAAAAAAATCATATGGTCATATCAATAGATGCAGAAAAAGCATTTGACAGAAATCCAGCATCAATTTATGTTTTAAAAAACACACCTCTCATCAAAGTGGGAATAGATGAAGCATATGTCAACATAATAAAGGCCATATATGACAAACCCACAGCTAATTAAAAGCATTTCCCTTAAGATCAGGAACAAGACAGGGATGTTCACTCTCAACACCCTTTATTCAACATAATACCAGAAATCTAGCCACAGCCGTCAGAAAAGAAACAAATTGGAAAAGAAGTAGCAAAACTGTCATTGTTTGCATATGATAACATATTGTATATAAAGAACCCTAAAGATTCCACCAAAAAACTATTAAATAAATTCAGTAAAGTAGCAGGATATAAAATAAATACAGTCAAACCTCAGTTCTCTAATGTCTCTCATCTCGGACAATTTGGTTCTCGACCAAATTGTTCACAGGAAATATGTCTAGAGATTGTCAACCAAAACTTCAGTTTTCTATCTGACAACCCTTTCATGCTGATACCTCAGCATGACAAAAAGTGTCTCTCAGGCAACAAAGGAGAGAATGCTTTTATGACTGGAAATCAATGATTAGCACAATTTTAAAACATAAATAGGCCATCAAGAGTGCTAATGTTAAGGGTGTGATAGTGTTCACAAAACAACAATGATAGGCAACTGAAGAGATAGAAAAACTGCTGTTGATTTGGATAAACGAAAATGAGTTAGCCTGTGATAACACTTGGGAGGCAGTGATATATGAAAAAGCAAAGATGCTGCATGTTGAAAGTGATTAATTTAAGGCTAGTAGGGGGTGGTTCAATCGATTTAAGAAAAAGAAGTGTTTATTTATAGATTAGACATGAATTTTATATAAGAAAGGTTAAAATGGGATCATGTGTGGGTCTGGAACAGATTAATTCAATTTATATGATTTCTAGTGGGAAAAAATGTTTTGTTTTTTCAAACAAATCGCTTCTTGAACAGCATTCCAGAATGAATTAAATTCAAGAACCGAGGTTTCGCTGTATCAAGAAATCAGTTGCATTTTTATACACCAATAATGAACTATAAGAAAAGAAAACAATCCCATTCACAATTACATAAAAAAATACCTAGGAATAGCCTGGCCCGCATTGGTTTAGTGGTTGAGCATCAACCTATGAACTAGGAGGTAAGGGTTTGATTCTCCTTCAGGGCACATCCCCAGGTTGTGGGCTCAACACCTAATGGGGGGCATACAGGAGGCAGCTGATTAATGATTCTCTCCATCATTGATGTTTCTATCTTCCTCACCCTCTCCCTTCCTCTCTGAAATCAATAAAAATCGATATATCTTTAAAATACCTAGGAATAAATTTAACCAAAGAGGTAAAAGACCTGTTCTTGGAAAATTATAAGACACTGAAGAAAGAAATTGAAGAAGATACAAATAAATGGAAACATATAACATGCTCATAGATAGGAAGAGTTAACATTATTAAAATGTCTATATTACCCAAAGCAATCTGTAGATTCAGCACAATTCCTATCAAAACACCAATTGTGTAATTCACAGAACTGGAACAAATATTCCAAAAAGACCACAAATAGCCATAGCTATCTTGAGAAAGAGAACAAAGTTGGAGGTATCACACTTTCTGACATCAAACTATACTACAAGGCTATAGTAATCAAAACAGCATGGTACTGGCATAAAAACAAACATATAGTTCAATGGAACAGAATGGGGAGCCCAGAAACAAGCCCACACTTATATGATCATTTAATATATGGCAAAGGAGACAAGAACATACAATAAGGTAGAGACAATCTATCCACTAAATGAGGTTGAGAAAATTGAACAAAAAAAATGAAACTAGACCACCTGCATTAAAAACTTAAATGTAAGACTCAAAACCATAGGCAGTAAGTTCTCGAACATTTCTCTTAGTAATATTTTTTTCTGATATATTCCCTTGAGCAATGGAAACAAAGAAAAAAATAAACAAATAGGACTACATCAAACTAAAAAGTTTTTGTACAGCAAAGAAAAGCTATCAACAAAACAAAAAGACAACCCACTGAATGGAAGAAGATATTTGCCAATGATACAGCCAATAAATGTTGATATCCAAAATTTATAAAGAACTCATACAACTCAACACCAAAAAAAAAATCCAATTAAAAATGGGCAGAGGACCTAAATAGTCATGTATCCAAAAAGGACATACAGATGGCCAATAGACATGAAAAGATGCTCAATGTCACTAATCATCAGAGAAATACAAATTAAAACCACAATGAAAAAATACCACCACAATGAGATGGTATAATCAAAAGATGGAAATAACAAGTAAAAAAAAAAAGAAAATAACAAATGAGAGTAAAGTATGTGGAAAAACAAAAACAAGAAAACAATCTCTCTTTTCAGTGGGATGGTGGAGCACGTGAGCGGACAGTGCCAGGCCAAGATGGGGTGCCAGGTGGGGATGTGGGGCTGTGAGGCTGGGGGCGAGAGCTGGGGCTACGAGCCTGGGGCCATGAGCTGGGGCTCAATCTCTGCAGGCCAACCCAAGGGATCCCACCTGTGCACACATTCATGCACTGGGCCTCTAGTTTAATCACAAACAGCACCATGGACCTGGAGCCCACAACCCACCCCTTGGCTCCCCCCATGTGGGACACAGGCCCCGCCACTACCCCGGAGTGACACCTGACCAAATAGCAGCCAATGCTGCCAAGACCACATGGTGCAAAATGCAGCCCACAGCCCACAGCCCACAGCCTGGCCCAGCCCGGAAACAGTCACTGTGGGTGATGGGTAATGATGTCAAGTAGCAATGCCCAGCTTCCTCTCCCTAGCAACTAGCCTCCTTGCAGTTTCTTCAGCCCAGGAACATGAGTTGCTTTATAGCCAGGTGCAAAGATTTTACACTTTAACCAAATGTCTGTGGAGCGTTTTCCCGTGCCTCATCTCATTTGATCCTCACAGAAGTCCTGGAGTAGGTAGATAG